>NC_056595.1:15378352-15978352 GCF_018340385.1 Cyprinus carpio | reverse complement strand
ATTGTTCAGACCAATGCGAAAATTCACCCACATACTTTTCTTAAAAAATTGCTTTAAAAAGGTTCAATTGTGAGGTTTATCAATTTATAATTTATTTAGTTTTTTGTTAAAACTAAAAAACGGTAAATCAATTGCTGTTTCGTGGTCTACAATGTGAAATAATAAAAGTCCGCTAAATAAATAAATGTTAATGTAAATGAAAGAATCCCATTATAACATGTACATAAAAAAAAAAAAAAAATGTAGAAACATTGGACACAACAATGTGGCACCACTGTGCAGCAGCAAGCATCACAACAAAAAAGGAACCTCAAGGTTAATCTAGGTAAATGTGTGCAAAGGTATAGGGCCCCATTCCTATAAATACACAAACTACATAAAAGTGATTGCTTTGCTTGAATGCATATGAATACTATTTAAGTTGTGTGATGTTTGCACAGTAGGTCTAGGCCTTGCTTATTGACGTCTCAAAACTTTGGGTAACGTTCTGGCAAATTTCTCTTAAAGTTTATGAACAAACGTTCTCCTAGTAGCGTGATATAATATTTGTTCAGAGTTATCTGGTTTTAATAATGTTCTCAAAACCTAACCGAACCCAAAAAACAATATTTATATATTGTTCTTTGAACTTTTTTCCAAAACATTTTAACTGGACGTTCATCTAAAAATAGGTTTGAATGCTACCATTTACTTCAGAATGTTCACAGAACATTTAAAAGTAACATTCCAATAATGCAAAATTATTAAATGGAATGTTACCTTAACTTTTGCACCAAGAAAAAAAAAGAAAGAACAAACAAACAAACAAACAAACAAACAAACAAACAAACAACAACAACATTCAAACCTGGATGTTTAGAGAACATTTATAAATACAATTTTCTTAACTTAATGGGAACATATTATTATTAGCACTAATGGATTACTCAATGAAACAAAAGTTGGCTCCCTGTGTGTTCTGGTTAATCAACTTTTAACTGTAGTGATGACAAATGTTGAATGCAGTCACATTTGGCAGTGAAATCTCAAACAAGTCCAGTCAAATTTATTTATATGCTTCTCTTAATGTTTTCAGCTAATTATACTTCAGAAGAACTAAAACGAATAATAAAAAAAAATAACAGTGTAAACTAACAATAACAGAAAGAATAAAAACTAACTACAAAATAAAATAGCCTAATTTAAAATATAAACAAGAAAATGACATACAGTATGAGCTGCTGTTGGTGCTGATAGGCCTTGCCCAAAAACATATTTTTATGTCTAAATGAAAATGCAATGGATTATTTTCAAATCCTCCAGCTTTAAGCCACAGGCAATAATTTTTAAAGTTATCTAAACATTTTAAGAACAGATAAACATGAATGAGCTTTCATGACTTTCTGACATTAAATTACACATTTTCCTAGAATTCCTAATATGCATTTCAGAAATAAGAACAGATTTTAAAAAATGAACACAAACAAAGGTACAGTAGCATCGGAGAAGTGTCTCATGTGAAAGCAAACATGAGTCACACAAGCAGGAAATAAAGATGCTGCGTAATTCAAAACATCTGTCACAAGCTCTGTCTGCTTAAACCTGGGTACCTGGATGATTTATCAGACAGGATTGTACTTGCTTCTAAAACACAATGATTCACTGACCAACTATTTCTCCACCTTTGCAGAAACTGTTGTGGTTTCTTGTAAGACTGCAATCAAAACAAAACAAACAAACAAACAAACAAAATGAAAACTCAAATTTTTAAGATAGTGAAAAAACACTTAATTAGATGAATAGATAGACAGACAGACAGAGTTGAGGTAAAAGTTTACATAAACTTGCAGAATCTGCAAAATGTTCATTATTTTACCAAAATATGAGGGATAAAAATTTAGTACTGACCTGAATAAGATATTTTACATAAGACATTTACATAAAGTCCACAAGAGAAAATAATAGCTGAATTTATAAAAATGACCCTGTTCTAGTGTTTACATAGGCTTGAGTCTGTCTTACTACTGTGTTGCTACCTGGATGATCCACAGCATTTTTTTTTTTTTTTCCTTTTTTCTGATTGCTGTTCATGAGGCCCTTGTTTTGTCCTCAACAATTAATCTGCCAGCTGTACTTCAGAAAAAAATCCTTCAGGTCCTGCAAATTCTTTAGTTTCTCAACATTTGTGTATTTGAACCCTTTTCCAATAACTGACAACTGAGGGGCTCATATGCAACTGTTAAAGAAGGTTCAAAAGGTCACTGATTCTCCAGAAGGAAAAATGATGCATTAAGAATCAAGCGTACAGTATGTGAAAACTTTTGAATCAGGTAATTTTTATCAATTCAGCTAATATTTTCTCTTGTGGACTATATGCAAATGTCTTTCATGTGAAATATCTTATTCAGGTCAGTACCCAAATAAAAAAATAACATCCATTTTGTATGATCCCTCGTATTTTGGTATAAAATAATTAACATTTTTGCAGATTCTGCAAGGTGTATGTAAACGTTTGACCTCAATTTTTTTTTTTTTGTGTGTGTGTGTGTGTGTGTGTGTCATAATAATAAAAAAAAAATATATATATATATATATATATATATATATATATATATATATATATATATATATATATATATGGCAACAGAAATGAAGAATAAAATTGTAACAATTTTGAGGATCACACAAAGATAACTGCATACTGAATAATGCACCCAAAGAACACCAGTATAATATTTCCTGTTTGGATATTGAATCAGAACAGGGTTTTATTTTGATCAGCAGTTAAGCCATTAAGCACCAGTATCATATTTTAATATGCAAGGCTTATATACACATCAGAGATGTACTGTACACACATGTCTCTCGAAATGTCTTTAGCCCAGTAAATGTTCATCTTGAAATTTCACTAACAATGAAATAGTTGTTCTTACATTTACTTTATAAAACCCAGCAAAATATTTCACCGCAAAAAGATTTTTAAGGATTAGACTAACATGCCTTAATTTTATTAATTACTAAAAACAGAATAAACTGTTAGTTAGAGGGAAGAATGAATAAAGTAGATTGATAACAGGTTGATAATTGAGAAATTCATGCAAATATGAGATTTAAAGAAATTGAGACTTATTTTCTATCACTTAAATACACTGGAATATTTAATGACTTGATTGCAATACCAAAATGCTTAAGTGGATCTGTTTTGTTTGATTATATTTATAATTTGTATTATTATTACACGGTAATAATATACATAATAGTGCAGACATACATAGAATTACACAGTAAAGGTGAATTAACACAATATAAGAAAAACAGAAAAATGTTTGTATGTATATCTGCAATATCATGTAAGTTTATACTATGTGTGTACTTTCTTCTGCACTGGAAGCTCCTGTCGCCAAGTCAAATTCCTTGTCTGTGTAAACATACTTGGTAATAAAGCTCCTTCTGATTATCTGATTCTCACATTATAATAACCCTGCCACATCACAGGACACTTTCATTTATTTACTTGAATTAGCCATTTGTTATGCAAAATAGCCTGTATTTTAAAAGCTGAATATTGCAAACCAGAAATCTGAGTACAGAAATCTTACCAGAAAATTACTGGTAGAAGTTAAATTAACTGTTTATTAAATTACTTGAGTAAAAGTGCACACACATACTTTAATATTTATTGTATTTAAGTATGAAAAGCATGTGTGTGGGGCTGCTGATGTTAGTGATGATAGGCCCCTTTTGAAGCACTGCTTCAGGAAACTTCAAAACTTTTGCGAATCATTTGTTTCGAAATGCCCTGTGTCCCAATGTTCATATCCATCCTAGTATGTGAGATTTAAATAAGTGTGTCCCAAAGCATAGTATGTTAAAAAGAGAACACTATGCCAAAAGTCCCTGGATGGTTTACTATTTCAGGACGATTTTTGAATTGTTCTCAGTTTGATCAATTTGTAGACATGAGACATTTATGTAATTAAAATGATGAGTACTAGTTAACAGTCTTATTGGCCTGTTTCAACAACCTCTTCATAAAAACAAACAAAGCAAGCCCTTGTAATTTAGTAACAAGTGGTATCCGATATCGGTGTTTATATGCACATGCTGCTGCTGCTGCTGCTGCTGCTACTACTACTACTACTAGCTTCCCGTTTTAAGCGTCTCTCTTCCAGAAATGATTTGTAGACCTCCTGAGAAACCCTGGGGCTATTTTTTTTTTTGCTGCATGCCAGTTGGGTCTGTCATTTGCAAGTGCCTCCCAGTTGTCCCGGTTGATGGAGAAGGCCTGAAGATCCCTCTTAATGACGTCTTTAAAATGTAGATGGAGGCGACCATGTTTGCGGGGGGCGTTTGCCAGCTCGCCATATAGCAAGATTTTTGGGAGGCGGGTGTCATTCATTCGATAAATATGCCCAGTCCAGCGGCGGTGGCATTCACGAAGGATGGTGTACAGGTCACTGGAACCAGTTCTCTCAAGTATGACAGAGTTTGGCACATGGTCCTTCCAGCATACACCCAGTATGGAGCGAAAGCAGCGGAAATGGAAGGCGTTAAGGCGATTTCCGTGCCTCCTGTATGTTGTCATTGTCTCGCTTGCATATAGTAAGGTGCTAAGTACACATGCATGGTATACATGGACTGAGGAGCAATGAGAGGTACTTGTTGTGCCAGACACGCTTGCTCAATTTTCCAAACATTGATGATGCCCTCCCAATGTGCATGTCAAGCTCTGCATCAAGGTTATTGTTGTCTGATACTGTGGAACCCAGGTAGGTGAATTTGTCTACCACAGATAGACATATGTTGTTAATGTATACTGTAGGGTTCAAGGTTGCAGGTTGATCAAGGATAACTGTCTTTTTAAGACTAATCTGCAAACCAAACTCTAGACATGCAGCAGAAAAAGATGAGCAGAGTAGTTGTAGATCTGCCTCCGAGTGGGCAACAAAGGCAGCATCATCACCAGAACATGGCGTACTTTACTCTTCGCCCGCAGCCTGGCCAGATTTAACAGTTTTCCCTGAGCTGCAGGTGTGTAGAAGGATACCTGAGTCATCAGGGAAGGCACGGCGTAGTAAGGCAGAGAAGAAAATTCCAAAGAGGGTAGGTGCAAGGACACATCCCTGTTTTACCACCACACCTTATTATCTGGAACCCTTCAGAGCGAGTGCCTTCAGACTGTACGGTTGCCTTCATGCCCCTCATTAAACTCAGTAACCACCTTCATTAACTTTGAAAGGCAGCTAAGTCTTTGTAGGATGAGAAAAAGTCCAGATGGACTAACATAGTCAAAGGCCTTGGTCAAGTCAACAAACACCAAGAACAGAGGTTTATGCTGTTTATGCTGATGTACACTTTTCCTGTAGTTGACAAACACAGAACACCATGTCTGCTATAGAGCAGCCAGCACGAAACCCACACTGGCTTTCAGGGAGGATACGGTCAGCAAGAATTTGTAGACGTGGTAGAATATTACGAGCAAATATTTGCCAGCAAGACTAAGCAGACATATTCCTCTGAAGTTGTTACAGTCTGTACGGTCCACCTTGTTCTTGTAAATGGTGATGATGTTGGCATCTCTAAGGACATCTGGGAGATATCCACTGTTCCAGCACATCACAACCAGATGATGTAGGACAGAGGCAAGAACATCACCACCTGCCTTATAAGCCTCAGGGGAGGCCGTCAGCTCCGGGAGACTTGTTATTTTATCTACAGTTTGTTAAAGGTAGAATTCTTTAGTGAATTTAAGTAGCGCCAAGAAGATATTTATTCTCACACTTGTGGTCGGTTCAAGGCAACTGTGCCTAGTGTGAGTACACCCTTCTAACTTGCAAGCCCCAGACCACTGATTCATCAAACATGCTTTCTTGCAGTCGGTGTTCTTCTGACTTTATATTAAATGAAGTGACGAATATGCTTAGGAGAAAAGTGTACAGTTTAATTAGGAAATGTAGTGGAGTAAAAGTGAAAGTTGACAGAAATATAAAAACTCAAGTAAAGTGCAGCCAAAAAAAATACTTAAGTACTGTAATGAAGTATTATTACTTTGTTACATTACACCACTGGTAGTTACACAAGCACAGAGGATTCCTTCTGCATTTGATACTTGACAGCCAAACAACCAGTTTCCCTTTCTCTTTGATTGCATTGCATTTAAATCTAGAACAGTAAATGTGCAGATTTAACACCTGCAGTCAATAATTATAATTTAATGTGAACAGTAAATCTAATTCCATTCCGCATAAAGCCTCTTTAGAAATTGAAAAAGGCATAGAAATGATTATGACAAAAATGATCAACAGGAGCCTCAAGTGTATGAACTGCAAACTAGTATTAGTTAATTGATTAATTAATTATGGTGTTTAAATCAGTGTGTCTTATGCTCTCAAATATACAGGATATTAACTTTCTATCACTAAACTTATACTTATCACATTTGACACATTGATTTGCAGGCTGTTATTTTCATGAGTTCAGTGAAGCCAGATGTTAACAGGGGACACACAGTAAGAATGGTGGTATATTTACTAGTCCACTCAATTTTGAATATCTGCAAGTTCCTTCAACAGGATCTTTAGCTTTATCTAAGGTATGAAATGGAAAGTTTGGGTGAGTTTCTGACAGTGCATGAACAAATAATAAATGCACCTTTGTCTTAGAGTCAACATGAAACTATTATATCATTATTATTATTTTATTCATTTTACATCTGTAATGTCATATGTTTAGATCAAACAAGTTATTAGGAGATAAAAAAAGCAAGGAGGACTGGTTTTAGCCATTAGAAATTGATTGAACTATAAATGTTCAATACTCAAATAGAGCCAGGTGGTTGGAATGAAGGTTTGAGATGCAAATACTTATCCAGTATCCTGTTTACAAAATCCACCTGCCTATTTATAAGGGTTCATGCAGGGTTTGGCACTTTCTTAAGTGCCTGAGGTGTAAGTCATAGGTTTGTTTTGGCATCGCAAACAGGCAAGTAGTAATTCACATATTTGTCTCTGAAAGGCATGTTAGCCTTATGTGTAATATCTAATCATCACATAACTCTAGCATACTTGGACTTACCTTATATTACCTTACTGTTGTTATAATGTATTACTTTACTGGCATTTTGGTTTCACTGATGAGTGTCAAGGTGTCACTGTTACTCTAACACTTTTTGGGGGGTTTTTGATATTAATTTAAGACTGTGGGAATGGTTTCTAGTCATAGTCTCCTCCATCTTCTATTCTATACTTTGACATGAACCCTTCATTTAAGATATTTAAAGAAAATTTAAGTGAACTCGACATTTGTTTATTCTAAACAGCCTGTTCATCCAAAAAGCTGAAAATGTAAAAATTATATATTTGAAGTATCAACAGGTTAATAAACTTTTGAAACATTTCCAGCCAAATATTTACACACTATCCAAGTCAGTAGTTACACAAGCACAGCCAATCCCTTCTAGATTTTGTACTTGACATTCAAACCACTAATTCCCCTTCCTTTTCAGTTAAAGTCTAGAACAACACTTAATGTGCAAATTGAACATCTTTAGTCAATAACTACAATTTAAATAAATAAATAAATAAATAAATAAATAAATTCAAACAATAAGGCACAAAAAAAAAAAATTCAAAACAATAAGGCACTGTGTTTTAATATGAATGAATTTTGCTGTATTTGATTTTCACAGGTGTTTTACTATTTTGAATTATGCATTGCATTTTATTGTGTTTAAGGAAATGAATGAAAACTCAATAAAATTAAGAGAATGGCATGTGTTCATGTGTTCAGGCATATCCTACATTATAGGGACAAAATTTTCCCACTATATCCAAAATCCTTGTCCTTGTGGGGAAATTTTTTGGTTCCCATGAGGAAACCAGTTTAAGGGACATCCCCTTACATTATACAAAAATATTTGATCACAAATGCCATGAATGTCTGATTAGAATCATTAACTTGTGGGATCTTCCATCGGGGACTGTAATGTTTAATTTATGGCATGTCCATGTCAAGGGTGAAGAGATAAGAGGTCATCCTACCAATGAACCAATAATCCCCTGAATGCATTTAGCACATATTTTTCCAGTTTCCATGACTACTGCTTAAAGGGCCTCAATAAACTCTTCCCAAGCTTCCTCTACAAATTCTTCAACACATTCTGTGAAAAATGTATGTATGTAGGTAGTGTTGGTTTTTAGCTGAGTTAACTCTCCTACCAGGATTTTTCTGTCTCCTATAAATTTAATTTTTTTTTCTTTAGTCTTATTATTCTATGTCTTGTGTGAAAATGTATTGCTTATTTAGTTTGTAATTTGTGTTATGTTTGGATTTTTGTTGGACGGATTTGAATGTTACTTTTATTTTGTTATTGTTCATTTATCATTAATAATTGTACACTTTGTTTTATCTTGTCTATAGCTTGATGTCAGATGTCAAGATTTTTTATGTAGACAATTGAGTCCTTTTATTGAGTATTGAAATAAAATAGTTTTATCCATGTCTCTGCCCTCCTATCGTGGGAACAAACTTGGGAGCCTTCCCCAACAACAGTAATTATTGTAGTTGGTTTAAGAGGCAAACTGGGCCACTTTTTTCTTCTCTTCTCCAGTATTGTTCCACCTCTTTCATACTGTGAATTATGTGTTAGGCCACACGAACATCCAGGCTAAAGCTAGTGCAGATGGTTCTTCGGAGTTAGACATAAATGGTGAAACATTAGATTGGATCCACACAGAGTTAAGTCAAGTCAAGTCTGCTTTATTGTCAATTCTTCCCCACATGTACAGTACATACATACAGATAAATGGAAATTGTGTTTACTCTCAGACCCTTGGTGCATTCAGATTACACTAACAGTAGAACATTAAATACACATAATAAAATATAAAGTACAACTATACAAGGGGGAAGACTAAGGTTCAGAGTTCAATGGTGCATGGGGAAAAAGAGGGGGGGGGGGGGCAGGGAGGGAGTTCATGCCTGATGAATGAAGCGGTCCTCTGATGGCAGCAGACTGAAATGGAGACTCCGCAGTCTCTCCTTGAGAGATGGCAGCAGACTGAAGAAGCTGTGTGACGGGAGACGGGTTCCATAAATGTCCTGGAGGGGTTCCATAAATGTCCTGGAGGGAGACACCAACGATCTTCTCAGCTGCTCTCACTTTGCGTTGAAGAGTCTTCCGTCAGGACGCGTTGCATGCGCCATACCACACAGCGATGCAGCTAGTCAGGATGCTCTCGATGGTGCCTCTGTAGAAGGTGCACATGATGGGGGCCGGGGCTTTGGCTCTTCTCAATTTGCAGAGGAAGTAGAGATGCTGCTGTGCTTTCTTGGCCAGTGCTGCGTGTTGTCAGTCCAGGAGAGGTCCTCTGAGATGTGCACACAAAGGAACTTGGTGCTGTTCACTCTCTCCACAGTCGCACCATTGATGGTCAGAGGAGCATGCTGAGTGTGCACTCTCCTGAAGTCAACAACAATCTCCTTCACCTTCTTCACGTTCAGCGAGAGACTGTTGTCACTGCACCACCCGGCCAGGCGGCTCACCGGCTCGGTAGTTTTGTCTCATCTCTGTGTGCTAATGAGCCCCACCACAGTTGTGTCATCCGCAAACTTAATAAAGAGGCTGGAGTTGTGTGAAGGTGTGCAGTCGTGGGTCAGCAGAGTGAAGAGGAGGGGGCTCAGCACACACATCCTTGGGGGGCTCCGGTATACAGCGAAGAGTTGTATTTGCACAGCAAAGTATTGAGCCCCAGCTGGACCAGTTTGTTAATGAGCTGTTGAGGGATAATTGTGTTGAATGCTGAACTGAAGTCTATGATTAGCATTCTGACATATGAGTCTTTTTTTCTCTAGATGTGTGAGTGCTGAGTGAAGGGTAGTGGTGATGGCATCATCGGTCGAGCGGTTGGACCGATATGCAAACTGGAAGGGGTCCAGGGAGGGGGGAGGGCAGACTTGATGTGGTGCATGACTAGCCATTCAAAGCACTTCATGAGAATAGGGGTAAGTGCAACTGGATGGTAGTCACTGAAGCAGGATTGAGATGGCTTCTTCAGTGGCTGTTTTATGCCTCAAAGCGAGCGAAGAAGTTTCGCAAAATGTTTTTACCTCGTGTTGGAAAATTAATGTGTTGGTGTATTTTTTGGGAACACACTCTTTAAGTCTGCGTGGTTGAAATCCCCAGCCAAGATGAGAAAAGCATCAGGGTGGGCTGTCTGCTGCTCACTGATGTGCTGGTACAGTTCATTCAGGGCCTCATTCCTGTTGATGAGTTCAGCATGCTGAATATTCTCTCAGCAGATAGAACGGCCGGCAATTAATAATCATAAACTCCACCAGGGGTGAGCAGTGTTTGCAGACCACAACAGCATCGTGACACCATGCATCATTGATGTAAACAAAAAAAACCTGCCACCGTGTGATTTACCTCCCGTGACGAGGACTCTGTCCGCTCGATAGCATGTCAGCTGATCGAGCTAAATGGCACAGTCTGGAACGTTATTGCTGAGCCATGTTTCCGTGAACACAAAAACACAGTCTCTTACAGTCCTCTGAGTTGAGCGTAGTAATCGGATGTAGTCCAGTTTATTGTCCAAAGAGCATACGTTAGCCAGTATGATTGTGGGGATAGCTGGGTTGTGTGGGTTAGGCGTTAGCCTAACCCGGATACCTCCGCGCTTCTGCCCCTCTTCTGCTTCCTCTCACTACGCTTGTGGCGCCTCCGCTGTATCTTCAGCATGCAGCAGTGGGGGTCGGTGATGGTGAAGGCCTCTGGAGCAGACCGAGATCCCGCAGCTCTTCAGTGTGCGCAGAGTTTAACTCTAAAGAAGTGGTTCTGCCGACATAGAGCATAAACTCATGACTGTATGTGGACTTAGAGACAGGTAGACGCGATGAAGACGTACAAAAACACTGCGACTCACAAGACAAAAAAAATGGAAACACTGTTCTGACGGGAGCAAGAGAAGCCACTGCATGTGGTCGCGCCACCATCTTGAGTTAATTAGTATTCACGTGTATTCACGTGAATACTGATTATTCATGTGTATTCAAGTGTCAAATATATGTATTCACGTGTCAAATATACATAGCATGTAAATACATCTTAGGGTTGAAGGAAATGTCTGTAAACTTAACGGAGAAGGTTATGGTGATTTTATGGCAGGACGTTGTTTTTTTATTTTTTTGTTTTAATTATCTTTTTTTTTATTATTCTTACAGTGTGAGCTGTAAAAATGTATCTGAATCATATATATATTATATAAAATTTCTTAAATAATATCACAAAACAATAACAAATAAACATTATATAAATACATATCAATTTCTTAGCTGATCTGGTTTAATTTGTACAATTCAGTCTTATTTAATTAAATAATAGCACAAATCAATATTTCATATACAGTATATTCATTCATATCTGAATTGTTTTATTTTGTTTTGTAAAGGTTACTACAAATGGAAAAATGGAAATTCCATGACCAAAAAGTGCATATATTTAAACATGAACATGTCAGTCTTCTCTGAATGAAACATTAGAAACTTCCTAAATTCTTCTGGTTTTCAAGTCAAGACGGAAGAAGTCTCCACACCCTTACTGTGATTCACAAGGCACACACACACACACACCCATCCCCTCACACAGATAACAGATAACTCATTCATATGGCAGTTATGTTTTAACGATATCTTGCGGTTTACAAATCAGTGCACATAGTTGAGGGTGTAGTCAACTAGTATCACTTTTCTAAACTGTACACATTGTGTTACTCTATTTTAAACCATTATAAATTCTTGGTCAGCACATTTTCTGATGCGGTGAAGCAACTTTTGCCGTTACTGTATTACGCAAATACTTAGACCAGGATCAGGAAGCTTTCATATGCTACAGATGAATGTTGAATGCTGAATACCTTCCCATGACACTCTGAGGCACTTTTAAATTCCGCCAGTTCAAATTTCCAGCCAAACAGACACAAGAGTAAAAGAAATGCATGTAATTCTGTCAACCAAATCTGCAGCTCCTGCCCAGACAAGTGTGAAAAAGCAGAGGTTGATAAAAGAGAAACCAAACCAATTCCTGCAAACTCTTGCCATGAGAACGGTCTATATCATATTAATTTATACAATATGTTTAACAAGACAAATAACTTATGTGATGTATCTGTATTTGTACTCAATTGTGTAATGGATTAGTACAAAAATAATAATTAAATTGTGTAATAATTGTGTGTTCTGCACAATTATGTGCAAAAGCTTTCTTCTGCAGGGCAACCTTAAAAACTTTTGCATTTTGAATACAATCTGAACATTACATTAGCTCATTTAGAGACTGAGCAAAAGTAAGCAAATTATAGTATTAAGTGTGCAGATACTGTTTCTACGCCACAGACTTTGACATGAAAAAGAGGTTTACAGTTGCCTTAAATATGTTGGGAATTTAATTAAGATAGTTTATATTTTCACAGGTTATTTTGGCATTTTGCCTCATAAGCAAATATTTATCAAGTTGTCTCCATGATTTTGACATTTGACATTTAATGGTGCATAGTGATGTCTGTTGAATGACGCAAAGTGTTCGGCAGAATTTATGACTCATTGAAAGCTTTGGAAACATTACATGATTAAGCCAATGTATGATTTACATACCTGACTGGTGGCCATGCTATAAAAAAGATGGCTGTGTATTTAAGAGCTTTATTAGGTTTTGTCTGCAATATAATTTTACAGGTTTGTGTAAACCAGTTTAAACAAATAAGCATATTAAAAGAGCAATCTTTCTTTCTTTCTTTTTGAAATAGCAGATTAATTGCAGGCATTACTAAAGTACTAAAGCGTTATCTCAATCATTCTATATTTCAGCCCTAACAGCTCTAATATAAATATAATAATAATAATAATACTAACATCATAGCCTATTAAGCAAAACTTTTTGAGCAGAATCTTTTCAATGAACCGATTGAATGATAACTGCTTGCTCTGGAATCAGACTGATCTGGGGACATCGGTAGTCTCATGGCAGTTTGTGATATTGTCATAAAATTTAATCCATTGATTCTTGTTCATGGACATGAATTTACTCTTTTTTTTTCTGTCACTCAGCACAGTGTTTCAGTGTTTTGTACCTGCACCACATTTTTTCTTTCTGCCATTTGGGACCACAGACACTGTAATCTTTTTTTGTTATCCATTTTTTAAACTTTAAGTGCCATATTATACTGCACTACTCAACATTAAATCAATAGATTTTATGCTTGTTTTTCTGTAGGCTACTCACCATTGTAAACTCATCATCAGGTTCCTTTCAGTGAAACTATAGTAAATATATTCTCCCGGTTAATTAACCAGACTGTATTAGTTAAAATACAAAATACTGGTGTGATAAATGTATTTAAATGATGTTTTATTAACAAGTTTCGGGAGGAGCGAGTCAGATACTTCTAATCATAATCAACACCGGTGGAGCACAATCAAGTTAATCAACACCATAGTATTAATACAGCTGGCTTACCTCTATCTATTGACGGTTTATCAGCATCCCTCCTCCACCCTATCTCCTCACTTCGAGTTCTATGAAGGTAAAATGACGTCATAAAGATTTGCAAACGCAGGGTAATATTTGTGGAAGGGGTACATAAGACTGTAAACGTAAATTAAATTTGCATGCGCAACAGAAGCTTTGTAAAGGTGTAAATCGCGTTTCAAGCATAAGAAAAAATTTATTTGCAGCGTTTTAGACTACTGTTACTTATAAGTATAATTCATGTATTGGGAAACTGCAGTTTCCTGCTAAAGCAAAATAAATATGATCTGCATTGCTTCTGACTTCCATTCCTCCGCGCTTACACTTTTGGCACGTTTTTTGTCGCCAAAAGACGGTCTGTGAACGGTGATTTGCAAACGAAAACAACAGTTGAAAGAACTGCAAAACAGATTGACTTCATATAACCAATCTGTATGTATATTAAAAAAAACTGTTGCAAATGTCTAAATGGTCTGTTGTGCATGTGAGGCAAAAAGTTCCCGAAATAATCCGATATGTATAGGTCTGCTTACAATTTTGGCACGATTCTCTCACTAAAGGAGTTTTACAAGCGTGAGGGCGGGGCCACCTTCTTGTAGCCAATCAAATGAGCCTCTCGATGACTCTTCATTTACTCTTATCTGATTGGTTCAATAAACACATCATACGCCAAGACCAAGACATTAATCTTCATTTAGTTCAAAATAGCTCTTGCTGCAGGAATGGTACTTTTAACATACACATACAGTTTAAAAAAAAAAAAAAAAAATTAAAACGATTTTTTTTTTTTTTTTTTTTTTTTTTTTTTTTTTAAGTTGTGTACCATTAGGCTGTGTTCTTACTGAATTTGGAGCGGAGTCGTTTCCCTCTCTTCCTCAACAGGCTATATGAAATATTTATTTTAATATATTGTAAATTGCTTATACTTGAAAGTCTAGTATCTGCACTAGCCTAATACATATATAATCTACTGATCCATTTCTTTTAACACAAATCTGGTTCAATAATAATTGTGCCAACAGTAATGTTTTATTTAACAGGTTGCAATAAAAGGGATTTTACAAAAATTACTAAAATATTTATTAAAATTGATCTCTAACTTATTCACCATTATCATCTGTAATACTATCGTGTAACCACTAGATGGCATTTTAGCTCTCTCTATACAGGTGCTGGTCGTATAATTAGAATATCATCAAAAAGTTGCTTTTTCACTAATTCCATTCAAAAAGTGAAACTTGTGTATATATTCATTCACTACACACAGACTGATATTTCAAATGTTTCTTTTAATTTTGATGATTATAACTGACAACTAAGAAATCCCGAATTCAGTATCTCAGAAAATTCGAATATTGATTAAGACCAATACAAAGAAAGGATTTTTAGAAATCTTGGCCAACTGAAAAGTATGAACATGTACAGCACTCAATACTTAGTTGGGGCTCCTTTTGCCTGAATTACTGCAGCAACGCGGCGTGCCATGGAGTCGATCAGTCTGTAGCACTGCTCAGGTGTTATGAGAGCCCAGGTTGCTCTGATAGTGGCCTTCAGCTCTTCTGCATTCTTGGGTCTGGTATATCGCATCTTCCTCTTCACAATACCTCATAGATTTTCTGTGGGGTTAAGGTCAGGTGAGTTTGCTGGCCAATTAAGAACAGGGATACCATGGTCCTTAAACCAGGTACTGGTAGCTTTGGCACTGTGTGCAGGTGCCAAGTCCTGTTGGAAAATGAAATCTGCATCTCCAAAAAGTTGGTCAGCAGCAGGAAGCATGAAGTGCTCTAAAACTTCCTGGAATACGGCTGCATTGATCTTGGACCTCAAAAAACACAGTGGACCAACACCAGCAGATGACATGGCACCGCAAACCATCACTGACTGTGGAAACTTTACACTGGACCTCAAGCAACGTGGACTGTGTGCCTCTTCTCTCTTCCTCCAGACTCTGGGACTCTGATTTCCAAAGGAAATGCAAAATTTACTTTCATCAGAGCACATAACTTTGGACCACTCAGCAGCAGTCCAGTCCCTTTTTTTTTTTTTCTTCTTCTTTAGCCCAAGCGAGGCACTTCTGACGCTGTCTGTTGTTCAAGAGTGGCTTGACACAAGGAATGTGACAGCTGAAACCCATGTCTTGCATACGTCTGTGAGTAGTGGTTCTTGAAGCACTGACTCCAGCTGCAGTCCACTCTTTTTGAATCTCCCCAACATTTTTGAATGGGTTTTCACACTCCTCTCCAGGGTGCGGTTATCCCTATTGCTTGTACTATTATTATTTTTTTTTTTCTTCCCTTCGCCTTTTGCAATGACCTTTTGTGTCTTGCTCTCCTTGTGCAAGGTGTCAATGGTCGTCTTTTGGACAACTGTCAAGTCAGCAGTCTTCCCCATGATTGTGTAGCCTACAGAACTAGACTGAGAGACCATTTAAAGGCACTGGCAGGTGTTTTGAGTTAATTAGCTGATTAGAGTGTTGCACCAGGTGTCTTCAATATTGAACCTTTTCACAATATTCTAATTTTCTGGGATACTGAATTTGGGATTTTCCTTCGTTGTCAGTTATCATCAAAATTAAAAGAAATAAACATTTGAAATATAATATACAAGTTTTACTTTTTGAATGAATTAGTAAAATCAAGTTTTTGATGATATTCTAATATGACCGGCACCTGTATATAAACATGGCTGTGTGTTCCCTATAATGGCTGGAAACTACATAATCACACACTTGAATTTGGATATATATTTAGACATTAGTAAAGACATATTTTACTATTTCAAATCAAAGTCAAATCTGGACACAAAAGGTATTTTGTTACTCATTTTTGATCAGTCACATGAAAGTAATCGGTGTTAAATACCATAAACAGAAACATGGTCTGACAAACTGAGAAATTCATATTTAAGTAGCTTTATTGGCATGGTAAAAAGGTTTTACGAAGTATAGCACTGATATCATAGTGTTGAGCATTGTCATATAACAACATTTTGATTGTAAAGTTTAACATCAGCTCAGTGGTGTAAGCAGATTATGAAAGTTCAATGTAAAGCCAAATCAAATAATGTTAACACTAGCTCACAGTATGACAGTATGAACACAGTATGAACACAGCTTATGAAAGGAGCATGTTTTAAGGTATTTATTTATTTATTTATTTATTTATTTATTTATTTATTTTACTGTATATGTACGTTAAAAGTACCATTCCGGCAGCAAGAACGATCCTGAACTAGATGAAGATTAATGTCTTGGTCTTTGCGTATGATGTGTTTATTGAACCAATCAGATAAGAGTAAATGAAGAGTCAGCGAGAGGCTCATTTGATTGGCTACAAGAAGGTGGCCCCGCCCTCCCCCTCATGCTTTCAAAACTCAGTTAGTGAGTTACACTTCCCAAAAGTGTAAGCGCGGAAAAATGGAAGTCAGAAGAATGCAGATCATATTTATTTTACTTTAGCATTAAGCTGCAGTTTCACAATACATGAATTATGCTTACAAGTAACAGTAAAATGCTGCAAATAATTTTTTTTCTTATGCTAGAAACGCGATTTACACCTTCAGAAAGCTTCTCCTGAGCATGCAAATTTAATTTACGCTTACAGTCTTATGTACACTTCAACAAATATTACCCTGCGTATGCAAATCTTTATCGTCATTTTTACCTTCATAGAGTTCATTTTACAACTATACAGGGAGGGGGTGCTCTAGGTTCGGGCCCTTCCCCGGACAGCACGCCAAATAAGCATAATCATACTTCAGCTAATTATATGTAAATGTGAACTCTTGAATTAAAATATAAGTAATTTGACATTTAAAAATGCAAACAATATTTACAAGCAATAATTTTTAGTGCAAGAGGCAGTGCCATTACATTTAGCAATACTGGAGTTAGATACACACATGAGCTTTCCCCTCATTGAACAACTTATAAACAACATATTCTTTAACCCTAACACTAGACGATATATATACAATATTGATCCATATTTCTTCTATTTCTTATGTTCACTTAAACAATTGACTGTGTTTATTTGAATACCATCAAGCATGTCTATGCTTTATTTTTTTCATGTTTCTTTATCAGCGTGTCAAAAATTAATCATTCCTGTGCAACTGTATTGTCATACCACCTAGTCCTACTCAATAGGATGGCTCAAACTATTTCACTGTCAACAGTAAAGATTAACTCCTGAAAATGCTGATATTTATCTGTTAAAGGGCTCTCTGTAGAATTCAGAAACCCTTGTTATCAGCTGTTAAGTGAGCTTTGGCCAGCAACTTATTACTCATACTTTTACACACTCCATAGTAATAGCAGATGAGGTTCATTAAAATTGCACTGTTATGATAGTTTATTCCCAGCAAATCCGAGTCCTTCACATAAAAAAAATTACATTACATGCTGTTCACAGAATGACAATAAAATTCAATTAATACTTAAATTCTTTCATAAAGCCCATTTAAAAATTAATTTTTGTCCATAGAAACAAGTAGCTAAGTTTACTATCACTTGTCAGCTAGCAATATCTGATCGTATATATTTTAGTACATACTTGGCCAGGTTGCACTGAGCACCAAAATAGCTTCTTTCCTTTTGAAATCCCTTAATATGTACATGGGTAGATATTTGTCTACCCTCTGTATCTTCAGAAGGAGCTCATGACAGGCACAATTCTTTGCTACGGATGTGGCTTGCAAATATTGGCCATACTTGGAGAAAGCTGCTAGTGTCCTTCCTGTTCTTCATGAGCTCACCACAATGAAACCTTTCTTCAGTGTAAGGCATGCTCAAGTCAGTGCTACTAAGTGTAAGGTATGTATGATATTTTTGCATCATATGTACATTTGTAACATTTACAAGCACATTTATAATATGAAATTTAAGTTAAGGGCTACACTATACTATTTAGCCTTTTTGCATAATCATTTAATAATTTCTTTACAAATTGTAAAGACCTTTGAGGCAAACAGTGATTTGTGATATTGGGCTATATAAATGTATTATTTAAATTACATTTGTGGGGAAGTTGTGGCCTAATGGTTAGAGAGTTTGATTCCTAACCCTAAGGTTGTGGGTTTGAGTCTCGGGCCGGTAATACCATGACTGAGGTGCCCTTGAGCAAGGCACAAAAACCCCAACCTCAACTGCTCCCTGCTCAGGGTGTGTGTGTGTTCACTGCTGTGTGTGTGCACTTTGGATGGGTTAAATGCAGAACACAAATTCTGAGTATGGGTCACCATATTTGGCTGTATGTCAGGTCACTTTCACCTTTTTAAAAAAATTGAATTGAATTTTTAAATTTCTTCCACTCTTTACTAATAGATTAAATGGAGTGGTAGGAAGGAAGGAGCAGGGACAACCGCCGGTGAGGAGGTGGATCAAGTGAACAGCTATATATATATATATATATATTTCAGATTGAGCATCATAACCTAATTAATTTGCTTTCAACAGCACAGGTGGACATACTTATATTACATGCAATAGGGTGGAACCACAAAAAGTCTCTCTCTTCATCAGGCAATTTCCACAAGAAATGTGAAGGTAAATCTTGTATTAATTGTTTTGTGTATCCTTTTGTTGTGTGCACATGGCCTGTTGTTAATCATACAAGGTTTTAATCCTGATTATTGTATAACACTTTATCAGACATGTCAGAGACTCTAAAAAGGCAAGCTGAACTAAAAACAGAGTTACATTGCACAAATGAAGTGTCACAGTGGCTGGATTGTTAAGCTGGTGAAGGAATGGGCAGCTGGTGGTAAGCATGACAGGATAAAAGAAACAGCAAATATCCTTTACCAGTACTATCTGACATTTTACACTGGAAGAGCAACCTAAGATAGTAGGCTGATTACATATGGATTACAACAGTTGGTGACATCTCCTGCCACCAAAGACCAGCAAATACATGTCACTATCAGATGTTATGCCACATTTGTCGGGTTTATTGTATATTCCAGTTTCCCTGCAGGAAGTGCACATACCAAGTTCAATGAAGTTGGATTAAAGGGGGGTTTTATTTAAAAATTCAAACACTGGTTCTGTGTTCATGCAAAAGAATTTGGAAAAATCCAGGTCCAGGCACTCAGTAGGATGCAAAAGTTGAAAAGCCTTTATTAATTAAAAGGGCTAAAGAATAAAACACCTACGCCTATCGGCCCACTGGCCTTCATCACCCTGAATTTTTTCCAAATTCTTTTTCATGAACAGTTTACCCTTCCATGAGCACCAGAGGATACAAGGGATACCAGCAGCACTCCAGTTCACTTTTGACTGGTTCTGTGTTGTTTTAACAGGGAATTTGTTTTCACTATTACTTCGACAGAGACACCAGATACATCTCATGCCAGTCAAGGCATGCACCATGAACAGAAGACTTCAGCAGTCAATTAAGGGGCTTTGAAAAATTCAAGCTACTGTATGGATCCTTCTCCACCAAAAAAGGCATGGAAATATTAATTTAGTAGCAGTTAAGCTCAATCACTGAATTCTGTTCTTTAAATGTCCAGTCTGTAGGATTTAGTGGTATCTCGCAGTGAGGTTGAGGATTGTAGCCAGCTCCCCTTTCCTCTCCTTTTCCAAGCTGTAGTAGAACTATGATGGTCAACGAGAATAAGTGAGTGGTCCTATTTAGAGCCATTGTTTGTTTGTCTGCTGTGGGCTACCGTAGGAATATGGTAGTGCAAAACATACTAACACGTAAAATAAAAACACAAAAAAAAATAAAAAAAACTGTCTATTCTAAAGTAATTAAAGCACAACAATTCTTATTTTCAGGCAATCATGAAAACATACTAACATGTATAGTAAACATACTATATACTATATATATATACGCAAACACACACACACATACAGGTGCATCTCAATAAATAAGAATGTTGTGGAAAAGTTCATTTCAGTATTTCAACTCAAATTGTGGAACTTGTGTATTAAATAAATTCAGTGCACACAGACTGAAGTAGTTTAAGTCTTTGATTCTTTTAATTGTGATGATTCTGGCTCACATTTATCAAAAACCAACCAATTCACTATCTTAACAAATTAGAATATAGTGACATGCCAATTAGCTAATCAACTCAAAACACCTGCAAAGGTTTCCTGAGCCTTCAAAATGGTCTCTCAGTTTGGTTTACTAGCCTTCACAATCATGGGGAAGACCGCTGATCTGACAGTTGTCCAGAAGACAATCATCGACACCCTTCACAAGGAGGGTAAGCCACAAACATTCATTGCCAAAGAAGCTGACTGTTCACTGTTCAGTGCTGTATCCAAGCATGTTAACAGTAAGTTGAGTGGAAGGAAAAAGTGTGGAAGAAAAAGATGCACAACCAATCAAGAGAACCGCAGGCTTATGAGGATTGTCAAGCAAAATCGATTCAAGAATTTGAGTGAACTTCACAAGGAATGGACTGAGGCTGGGGTCAAGGCATCAAGAGCCACCACACACAGACGTGTCAAGGAATTTAACTACAGTTGTCGTATTCCTCTTGTCTGAGGCGTCATACCTGGGCTAAGGAGAAGAAGAACTGGACTGTTGCCCAGTGGTCCAAAGTCCTCTTTTCAGATGAGAGCAAGTTTTGTATTTCATTTGGAAACCAAGGTCCTAGAGTCTGGAGGAAGGGTGGAGAAGCTCATAGCCCAAGTTGCTTGAAGTCCAGTGTTAAGTTTCCACAGTCTGTGATGATGATATTATCCACAAGCAGTGATAGAATCAGAAACTCATGTGATTTGTGCACAAAGTTGTACTAACTAAACAGTAACACCAGATATGCCAGATATTAATAAAACAAATTTTTTCACATTTTCTCATTTTATTTGTATATTTTACTCCGCCTGTGTGTCTAATTAATCAAATGTACAAATGTACGGATAAGCAGAAGAGTCCAGAATATTAACACAAACCACAAAGTTTCACCTATGCCTTTTTCTCCCATTTCTCACCTTAGACAATACTACCCCTAAGTATGTGCAAAATTACAATAATTCACCAAAATGGTTTTTTTTGTGTTCCAAATGTTGTAGTATGCTCCTAGTGACCAGACTGACTTACTACAGTTGAAATTTTTCCAGTATCTTCCCTACTGTACATACAGTACATAATTATTCTTAGAAAAATTACTGTAATTCGCCTTTTTTTTTCTTCCTTTTTCTATGTTTCAAAAAAATACATTGGACATTTTAGTGGATTGTCAGACAGACAGTCCCATGGTTACCGTGTGATAGCAAATTTTCTCTGGTTAAAATATTCAGCTACAATACTCGTACTTGCATATTGTTAAAACCTACTGTAGTGATAATTTTGTAGGACTGTCGACTCCGGCAAATGTTGAACCTAAAACTAACTTTACAGCACTAGAAAAAGTGATTTTAAAGAAAAAGCAGAGAGTTGCATTCTTCTGACCTCATCTGCTAGCCTGTATAGTTTGCATCATCAATAAGGTGTACTATACTGAGATCTGAGTTCTTTTTATATACTGTATTAGTTCATTGAGGCGCGTTAAGCGTCGTTGGGGAATCCTGGAGTGTGATGAATGAGGGAAACTATTAAAACTCAGCGTAACACAAGCCATGATACAAAGTTAGTTCTGTAGTTAGTTCAAAGTTAGTTCTATAGTTCTGTATATCAGCGTCGGGTAAAACAGCATTAAAATGTCCTTTGGTTGAGAAAGCTGCTTACATGTGTCTACACAGGGAAACGAGTAAAAGGCTCACAGGTTTGGTCACTATATGAAGGAATCAAATTAAACAAAACTGAAATAAAATCAGAAAGAGACGGAAGAAGGAAGGGTTTTCCTGATTTAGTTTAAGCTAGAAGATATGATGTTGCCTTTGAAGCACTTGAAGCACAGAAATGGAAAGAGAACTTAAGCAGAGAACAGGAATGCAATTAGTTATAGTATTGTTTGATATTCAGCAGATCAACAGCCTTGAGCAAATCATTTTTAATGGATCAAACTAAGAGACTAAGTGAATAGCAATGCTGAGATCTGGACAGCTGACAGCAGCAGAGAGAGGAACAGCTTTAAAATTTAACAGCTATAACACGATTGGCTCAAGCATGTTGAGATGAAAATATGATTGGTTTAAAAAGTAAATTTCACAATCAGCTGATGAGTTTTGAGTGGAAGAGAGTGAGAGAGCGGGAGAGAGAATGTAAAAGAGGTTAAGTAATGAGTGAGTATGAAGATGGTCAGTCTTGCTGAACTTCATATTCAAGCTTCATAATAGTCAAACAAGCCATAAGGCTGTGTTTCTTCACAGTGGTCTGTGAGGTTAAGTTAGCTTGAAAAGCACAGACAACAGAACATGAAATCAAGTTATATATCAACTGTAATAAAATAACATATAGTGCAATGTATAATCATTAAATATAAAAACATGTCTCTGAAGAACATCTGAAAAGGAAATAGAGCTGGATTAGGTAAATTTCTATTTAAGCCTACTTGAGATTAAATTACATTTTTCTAGGATTTTCACCTTTTCACTATTACATAAAGATGAGATATGACTTCAAAAGCAGCACAGAAACAATAATAAATAGGCAGAAACCAAAAATAAGTTTAAATTATTTATTTATTTTCAATTATTTGAAGAGAATCCTTTGGCTGCCAGGAATGGGCCCACTCCTTGCTACTAAAAACAGAACAGATTTTTTACATTTACCTTTGGAGATTAATGATAGTGGCATGGAAAAAGCCGGTGGTGACAAAAACCAGGATAAGGGCTGGAGGGATTTTGATCCCCAAGGAAGAAAAATTGGGCAACTATTGATCAGTTTCGTCCAATTAGCCTCCTGAATGTGGAAGGTAAGATTTTCTTCAGCGTTGTGGCACAGAGACTGTCAGCGTTCCTGAAGAACAACAACTTTGTCGACACCTCAGTGCAA
This sequence comes from Cyprinus carpio, assembly GCF_018340385.1. Classification (NCBI taxonomy): domain Eukaryota; kingdom Metazoa; phylum Chordata; class Actinopteri; order Cypriniformes; family Cyprinidae; genus Cyprinus; species Cyprinus carpio. The sequence continues at coordinate 15,954,958 of NC_056595.1, read as the reverse complement.
AAGACAAAGTTGATTAAAGCCTACTTTCGGGATCTTTAGGTCTGTATTACCATACAGGATAGTACCACCACCTGGCAGCAGCTGGAGGTTAGCATAATAGCAGGTTGTATAATCTCTCCACTGGAATTTACCATGGCAACGAAGATCATAATTCGAGCAACACGTTGGGTGGTTAGAGGGGAACGTTTGAAAAATGGGTTGCGCTCCTTCCAATCAGGGCATACATTGATGATATGACTACCATCACAATGACTAAAGCATCTACTAAGCAGCTGCTGGATAAGCTCCAGGAAAAAAATCAGATGGGCACAAATGGAGATTAAACCTGGAAAATCTCGCAGCATCTCCATTGTCAAAGGCCAACTTACTAATGACAGTTTCTGTATAGCGGGAGAGCCCATACCAATGGTCATGGAAAAGCCCATCAAAAGCCTTGGACGTTGGTACACCGCAGACCTTAAAAACTCAAAACAGGTGGAAGAACCCAGGCAAGAGACAGTCGGTGGTCTCAAGCGAATCAATGATACAGCTTTTCCAGGGAAGTTGAAGCTGTGGTGCTTCAAATTTGGTGTGTTGCCACGGCTTATGTGGTCAAGGTATAGAACGATGTAAAATCACTTGGAGTGAGCTGTGGAGCATGGAAACCAACAGGCTAAGTACTTTTACAGAAGTAAAAGATGGCCATTTCTTTCCAGATCAATAACAGTTACATGTCCCAAGTCCCCCATGCAGAATTATCCATGTTTTATTAATCTACTACACGATCAGTCAAATAAGCATTGCAGTTCGCTATCAAAATAAACAATCATACTTTCTCATTCCCAAATCTTGTGCAGTTCATTTCAAACCTCACAATACTATGCAGATAAAAACAGAGGTGGTGGACAGGTAGAAAAGGTTTTGGAGTCAGCTGTCTTACACAAGTTGTAGTTTGCCAAATCTTACAAAATGGTTTGAGGGAGTGCTGTTTGGGTGTGTCTAAGTCTAGGTAAATATTGAAATATTTCATTTGTTTTGAAAAGATCCAATAGTAAGTTTCTACTGCCAAAGTTAGGAGATGGTGACTGAATTTAAGTTTTAGGGGTAAGCAATTCCTTTAAGATTAAAACATTATCAAATCTTCTGATTACTCAACCTAAATTGTGAACTGTGACTTTTTAAAAATACAGTGCATGGATCTCACTTTTACAAAGGTATTCATAAAATTAACCTGAAATGAAAATGACCTTCTGAAGTTATTCCTGGGCTTAGGTAGAGAGTGTGCAGCGAGGGGTAATATTTCACATTTGTTTTCCTTTTTTTTTTGTCTCCTTTCCAAAAAGCAGAACTGGCTTGTATCCAATGGCAAGGAGTTTCGTAAGCTGCAATGACAACATTGTGTATTTGCTGTTTAAAGTAATAGAAAAACAACAGCAAATATAACTAATATACTGTATAACATTACTGATGACAACATCCAGGTTAATGCCATTCAGGATTTTTAACTTCATGGTGAGTTTAGCTTTTGTATAACCAAGTAAGTGCAAACAGCAAATGTGATGCAAGTTTAGTTAGACTTCTAATCTAATGTTTCATTAAAGTAATGTGTTTGTTATATTGATAAGATATAAAGAACGCCTGCCACTTTAAGAGTTCAGAATGAGTAATGACGTCGACACTAGAATGTTTTCAGTGCAGTTCAGTGATTTGAGGGAAGTTGAGGAGAACAATAAAATTTAAAACAAGTTCAATTATGAGTCATCCTTAATAATAATAATAAAAAATAAAGCCTTTCTGACCTTGCACTGGCATGCTAACTTAATCACAAATGGAACCACTGAATTTACTTCCTAGATGATCCAGACACTTTAATGTCATGCAAGACATTGTACATGCATAACAATGGCTTCATCCTAGATGGATGCAATGTTGTGGTTCTTCTTACAACCAACCACCCATTTTTCTCGCTTTCCATCAAACCTCCAAAGCTTATTCTTGAGGTGCTGCTTCAGAGGCTGCTCCTTTTTACAGTTGGAACGGATCTTCTGTGCACAAAATAAAATGCCCTGACAAAAGGGAAAAATCATTTTAGTAGACCCTCTGGCATTATAACAAACTGACAGAATAAGGACAAACAGACTGACAAAGATGGGTAAAACAAACAAATAGACAAAGATGTAACACTTTAGTAGTTATATCATACCCTTTGTGTCAGATTAATGATTTATTACCCTGATTTATGTCTTGAGTTATTGCCTAATTTATGGGTCCTGTCAGCGTTGATTGACAGGTTGTCATATGTCAAATGTGTACATGGTCAGATTTATGAGCTGATTTATGGCTATATGACCTGTCTGTCACAGTGACTGCCATGTCACCGGAGTCCTGTCACCTTTGATTGACATGACAGTGGTGTGTGTAAATCAAAGGATCAAACAGATGTTAGATTTGACTTTTGATGTTTTTATTACTGGATTTATGATGGTTTTATCTCTAACCAGAGCTGTGGGGGCTTCTGTGGAGTTTCTTCCTGAGCAGTTACTCACTTCCAGTCAGGAGGAGGTGTTTGGGTTCTTCCTGGAAAAAATGGTTGGGCAAAAGTGAGTGTATTGACACCTTGACAAGATCAATGTTTGTTTGATCTATATGGTATATGTTAATACCTAGACACCAACAGTGTGGCTACTGCCCCCCATCTACATCTAGCCCTAAGCAAGGAGGTTGTCTGTACACATGTCTTTCCAGGTGATAATTTTAGGGGTTTTTTTTAGGAAATGCAACAGAAAAAAGGAAGTACCGTCTTAACACCTTAGAAACATCAACGTTGTCTTTTATGTAGACTTTTGTTAAAACAAGTCAGAGAGAGAGAGAGAGAGAGACATTTATTTAAATCAACAACTAACCAAACTTATGTAGAAATAAATAATTTGATGTTAGCTGAAATTAATCAAATCAAACAGAAATATGTGATGAGAAAAAATATCCAAAATATCAAATCAATAAAAAAACCAAAAATCTAAAATAAATTTTAAAACAAAACACACAAAAAAACACACACACAAAAACAAACACACACACAGACACACATACACAAATGTGCGTGTTGATATTTAAAATAGGTGAAACTATCTATTTTTCTATAAAAAAAATAGTTTTCATTAATTTCTTAAAAAATACAGAGTGGTTTTATGTTAATGATATTTCACACCGGAGATGCTTCCTTTGAGGTTGCTGTGGCTACACATTTTTTTTTTTTTTTTTGAGGGGGAAAAAATGTCTGGCTCTCCTAACGGTAAGTCTAGTTTTCATTAACATTAGTTGTTTAAATCAAATTAGTTTTATGTGTGATCACGGTATGAGTCCCCATTGCTTAACAGGCGATATGATGTTCTGTATGCAGAACAACTGTTATGAGACAATTGTGAATGAGATCATATCTGTAACAAGGACTGACTCGGTTGTGGGTTTGAATCCATGTGCAGAGATTTATTAAGCACCACAGCACAAACAGAGGCAAACGGAGAGCAAATATCGTGGTCAATAAGCAGTCAAAGGGTTGCAAACAATAGCGGCAGTCCAGATAGCAAACACATCCAAATCAGTAATCCAAAAGTCGAGGTCAAAGGCAGGCAAAAGACATACACAAGCAAATAATCTGTGACTATGAAATATGCTTGATAGAGACAGGGTAAACTGGCAATACTTCGCAACATAATGCACAAACAACATGGCTTATAACAGGTGCAGGCAGAAAGGGATGAGAGAAGAAGAGGCAGTGTTCAGTATTCAGGAGACGTCTCCCTCTGGCGGTTGGATGAATGAATGGTCGGATGCAGATGTTACAGAATCCCTCCCCCTATGAACACCTCCAGGTGTTCTCCAAAGCCGTCCCCTTGGTCTGGGTGCAGGACGATTAGTGTGTGCCTGGTGGAACTCCTGGGTCAACGAAAGGTCTAGAATGTCCTTGGCAGCCACCCATGATCTCTCCTCTGGACCATAGCCTTCCCAGTCCACCAGGTATTGCAACCGGCCCCCATGACGCCTGGAATCCAGAATTTCCTTTACCAAGTAAGCCCTACCTCCAACAAACAAAAGTTGCAGAGGAGGTTCTCTTTCCTCAGTAGTGGGGCCGGAAGCAGGGTGGACCGGTTTCAACAGAGATACATGAAAAGAGGGAGAGATACGGTAATGAGCAGGAAGCTCTAGCCTGTAAGTTACTGGATTAATCTGTCGTTAGATACGAAATGGGCCTACATACCGTGGGCTGAGCTTCCTGCTGGGGAGCCGGAATCGTAGATCCCGAGTCGACAACCAGGCCTTCTGGCCCGGCTGATAGTTGGGATGGGGACGCCTCCTGCAGTCGGCCTTGATCCTCTAGGCTCTGATCGCCTTTTGCAGCCTCACATGGGGACTGTCCCACACACGTTCACTTCTTCTGACCCAATCGTCCACCGCAGGCACTTCAGAAGGTTCCCCAGACCAAGGGAACATGGGAGGCTGATAACCTAGAACACACTTGAAGTGGGTGAGTCCTGTAGATGAATGAGTGAGTGAGTTCAGTGCATATTTCGCCCAAGGTAAAAAGTCATTCCAATGTTGTTGTTCCCGACTACAATAAGATCTGAGATAACACCCCAATTCCTGATTTAATCTCTCAACCTGTCCATTTGCCTAGGGGTGATAGCCAGATGTTAAGCTCACATTAATGTCCAGTTGCTTACAGAAAGCTTGCCACACATGAGATGTAAATTGTGAACCCCTATCAGAAACTATAGGGAAAACATGGTGAAACAATGCTTGTGCAGTTTCCATAGCTGTGGGTAGGCCCCTTAGCATGATAAGACGGCATGACTTAGAGAAACGATCAATAATTACCAGGATTGTGGTGTAGCCATCGGAGCTGGGCAGATCTGTAACGAAGTCCACGGCCAGGTGTGACCAGGGGCACTGAGGAATTGGTAGGGGCTCAAGAAGACCAGCTGTTAGTTCTCGTGGTGTCTTAGACTGAGCACACACACTGCAAGACTTGACATACATAGAAACATCATTAAATAGATTAGGCCAGCAAAAGGAGTTTCGCAGCATCTCTACTGTCCGTTGAATGCCAGGATGCCCGGAGCTCAATGATGTATGCACCCATCGTATAATTTGTTGGCGGAGAGACCCAGGGACATAATGACGGTCAGGCGGACAATCTGGTGGCGTCGGTTCTGTTTGCCTTTCACGTTGCAGTTCTTCCATTATATCCCAGCGAATGGGTGCCACAATCACCGAAGGAGGTAGAATAGGCCCTTGGCAGCAAGAAGTTTCATTCGAATCAAATCTTCGTGAAAGAGCGTCAGCCTTGCCGTTCTTGCTTCCTGGACGGTAAGTGACTGTGAACTAGTGTTGTCAAAAAACCCGGTACTTCGGTACCAAGTCTGTACTAAAAAAATGTAAATGTCACGGTACCAGGTTTCTTTAAGTAGCGGTGGTACCAAGTACCCGGTCAATCCGGTTCTTGATGCATACAGCGCTATGATTTCCGCAAAGTAGAAAACACGGACGGAACTTCAAAATCTAGTCATGAAAATGAAACTTACATTTTAATATGGTCAGTCACGGAATTTGTCAAAGTTAGCATATGTTAATCAAATCTCCATATGGACCAGTATGTTAAGCCGCAAAAGTTGGTTGAAATATGAATCCTGCATGTTCTGCGCGTCTGTGTGAATGAATGAATGGCAGAGACGTGCGGGCTTGTTTAATACATAGACTGAAGCGCGTGACGCTTGCAGTAATTTCAGCATCTGCCGTCTCAACGAGGACATAAACACAAACAACATCACCAGAACTGAGTCACTTCACAAGTATTTAACCGTTTCATTTTAGTAAAACCAGTGTCAATTTAAAGGTATTCACGGCAACCCAGGGTTTCCCACACATTGATTTATTTGTGGTGAGCTGCCACAATATCAGATCTGACAGCCACAAATAGATTTTCCAAAAGGCTTTGACTTCATTGAATAAACATGAGCACTGCACTTTCAAAATCAAAAACCGATGCGGTTGTTTTTATATCACTGTATTTCAGAAGGAAACCGACTGTATTTAGAACATGTTCAATTTCATTTTCATTTCATCTTGCATGTAATGCTTGATAAGGCAGTTTGTGAGCTCAGCGCTGCTTTGCAGCCGTTGCCGGAGAATCCTGTATGTCTCCCGCTCTTAAAGCGCCGCCTCTTGGCAGAAAATGAATTTGCATATATGTATATGGGGGTGGGGGAGTGCCGCCACAAATAGAGTGTGTGAGAAACACTGCAACCCGTCAAAATAAAAGTTAATTTTTACATAAAGGCATTGTGCTAGAAATATTACGTTATTTAGTAGAATGTATGTGATACTGCTACTACTGTTGAAATTAATAAAACTTTATTTTTTAAAGAAATAAATCACACAATATTTCTTCCATGTTTTAAATATAATAGCAAATCCCCTTTATTTAACAAAAAATAAAATGTATTTAAATTTCATTAAAAGACAAATTAAATTTGGGTGAAACTTGTTTACTGTTTTTCATAATTATATTACTTGTAGAAAAACTTTAAACACAATTGTAAATAAGTATAAAGAATGGCATTGTTTTTATTTTTTTAGTGATAAAAAGTTTTTTTTTTTTAACATATTTTTGTGTTTTGCTTTGGTACCAAAATTGGTACCGAGAACCGTGGATTTTCACTGGTATCGGTACCGAATACTGAAATTTTGGTACCGTGACAACACTACTGTGAACTGAAACCTAGTGAAAAATAATGACCAACGGGCTTGTCTAGGGTTGAGATGTTTAGCACACTTGATGTACTCCAATTTCTTGTGGTCAGTAATAACCTGGAAAAGATGGCAAGCTTCCTCCAACCAGTGTCTCCACTCTGCCAGTGCTGCTTTAATTGACAACAGTTCCTTATTACCCACATCATAGTTCTTTTCTGCGGTTGTTAGCTTTCTGGAAAAAAAAAGCACAGGGAAAAACTTTTCCAGGGTTTCCATGTCTCTGCAACAGAACTGCTCCAATGCCGAAGTCAGAAGCCTCTACTTCTACAATGAATGGCAAGTCAGGTTCCGGATGTTTCAAAATTGGGGCTGTAGTAAAACTGGGTTTTCAGAGTCTCAAAGGCTGTCTGGGCAGACTGAGTTCAAGATAATTTCTTTGGTTTGCCCTTAAGCAATGAAGTTAGAAGGGCTGCAATGGAACTGTAGTTACGGATAAACCTCCTTTAGAAGTTAGCAAATCCCAAGAATCTTTGTAGCTCCTTTAGCGTGGTATAACGTGGCCACTCTGTGACTGCCTCAACCTTTCCAGTGTCCATCTCTACTCCTTTATGACTTATCTTATAACCAAGAAAGGTGTTACTAGAGACGTGAAACTCACAATTCTCGGCCTTGACATATAGATTGTTAGCCAGCAGTCGGGACAGAACACTTCTTACATGATGGATGTGCTGCTCACGTGTTTTTGAATAGATCAGAATATCATCAATGTAAGCAATAAAATAGTGATTCAGAATGTCACGGAAAATCTCATTAATGAATGATTGGAACACAGACGGAGCATTGGCCAGGCCATACGGCATAACAGAGTATTCATAGTGCCCCCTGGTGGTGATAAAGGCGGTCTTCCACTCATCACCTTCTCTGATTCTGATTAAATTATAGGTACTGTGCAGATCCAATTTAGTGAAAATAGAGGCTTCACGTCACTGTTATAATGCAGGAGGAACTAATGGAAGTGGATACCTGTTTTTGATAGTCACTATGTTGAGACCACGGTAATATATGCAGGGACGTAGACCTCCATCCTTTCTTCAACAAAGAAGAAACCTGATGCTGCTGTTGACGTGCAAGGACGGATGAAACTGGATGCGAGAGCCTCCTCAATGTATTTTTCCATGGCCTGCATTTCAGGAATGGTTAATGGATATACCTTGCTCTTGGGGGTGCAGTGTTCGGTAACAGTTCAATTGCGCAGTCCCAGGGGTGGTGCAGAGGTAACTGGGTGGCCTTGGTTTTGCTGAAGACCTCGTTGTAGTCAGAATACTCTGGGGGAATAAAAACTGATTCATTAGATGCAGGGCTTTCAATGCTGGTGGTTAAACAGGGAAGTCATAATGGGAGTTGAAGGCAATGGCTGTTACAATATGGCGACCATTTAGTAAGCTCCTTGGAGCTCCAGGAAATCTGTGGATCATGGATAGTTAGCCATGGATTCCCCAAGACTACCGGATGTTGTGGTGTAGATGTGACATACAAAGAAATGGTTTCGGAGCAGAACAGGCCAATCTTGACAGTAATGGGCACAGTTTGATGGGTAATTCCTCCACCAATAGGTTGGCTATTGATGGCAGTGATGTTAATAGGTGGTATGCACTGGATAACAGGTATGTTTAGTTTATGGACCAATTCATGATGAATCAAATTTAATGCAGAACCGGAGTCAACTAGCGCTAAATAAGCAGAATTAGCATGGTAGAGTGTGAGGAGAAGAGTAAAACAACTGGTCAGCATAGTAGTTAAGGAAGTACTCACTTTGATCTGGGAGGGCTTGTTAAGGCATGAACGACATTGATGACCTGGTTGACCACAGTAGAAACACAGACAGTTAACTCGGCGTCGTTCCTTTTCTTCCACAGAGACTTTAGTGAAACCAATCTGCATGGGCTCAGCGGTTTCCTGATAATTAGTGGCTGGGTTGGACATTGAAGTAGCAAGCAAACTCGGAGGGTTAATACGTAGAAGATTATCAATCTTGATAGCCATTGAAATCAGTTGGTGGAGATCCGAGCCAACATCCTTGCAGGCTAGTTCAGCCTGTAGTGTCTGATTGAGGCCCTGCTTAAACACTGGTTTCAATGCTACCTCATTCCAACCACTCTGTGCCGCTAGGGTGCGAATTTCAACTGCATAATCAGCAGCGGTGCGATTCCCTTAACGTAACTGTAGTAGCTGCACTGAAACGTCTCTCCCACCCGCTGGGTATTTAAATACTTCACGTATTTGTCTGGCGAAGTAATCACATGAGGTTCTTATACAATCATTCTGGTCCCAAACACCTGATGCCCACTCGAGAGCTCTTCCCGTTAACAATGACATCATAAACAAGCACTTAGTCGAGTCTCTAAGAAACGCCTCAGGCTGGCTACCAAAATAGATTCTGCACTGACGCAAAAATCCCCTGCATTTTTCAGGTGAACCATCAAACTTATCTGGTAGAGAAAATCTTACCGGATCAGGCCTGGTCGGTGGGAGGGATTGAATGTAGCGTGTTAGGTGTTCGTTTGCAGCTTGCAGAGAAGAGAGTTGGCCCTGGAACTCCTTTATCATCTCACTCTGATAAGCGAACGCGGCCTGTAGTTGCGTCAACTCTGCTGGATTCTGGTCAGGCGAAGTATTCTGTAACGAGGACTGACTCGGTTGTGGGTTTCAATCCATGTGCAGAATTTATTAAGCACCACAGCACAAACAGAGGCAAATGGAGAGCAGATATCGTGGTCAATAAGCAGGCAAAGCGTCGCAAACAATAGCGGCAGTCCAGATAGCAAACACATCCAAATCAATAATCCAAAAGTCAAGGTCAAAGGCAGGCAAAAGACATACACAAGCAAACAATCCGTGACTATGAATTACGCTTAGTAGAGACAGGGTAAACTGGCAATACTTCGCAACATAATGCACAAACAACATGGCTTATAACAGGTGCAGGCAGGAAGTGATGAGAGAAGAAGCGGCAGTGTTCAGTATTTGGGAGACGGCTCCCTCTGGCGGTTGGATGAATGAATGGCGGATGCAGATGTTACAATAGCACTGAACGTGAGCGGTATGATTCAACGTTTGTATCTTTATTTATTTATTTATTTTTAAAACATACCATTATGTATAGCGAACGTGTGTTTATGTTTGTTCTTTTTTCATTATTCTCACCGACAGCTCAGCCTCCACAACCTAGCGTTGTGTCAGAGGCGGGCGAGATTAGGCCTGACAAAACTCCATCACCCGGTAAGTTTTGTTAATTATTTATATTATGTCGTAAAAATAAAAGAAATTGTACTTGTACTAGAGTGTTTAAGGGTGTGTTAACCCCCCCCCCCCCCCAGCAAATTAAGTGTTGTGCATGCATTGTGTTTATGATCGTTTCTTTCTCATTATTCACACAAACAGTGAGGGCTCGGCAGATTAGTACTGCTAGAGAGCGAGACGTGATAGATACGCGACCTGAAAACAGAATCAACATCTAGATCTATAAAAGATTTCTATTACAATGTGAGAAAAAAAAGACTAAATAAAACTTTGTGTCCATAAAAAAAATACTAAAAAAAACCTTGTTAACCTACTAGCTTAAGACGTCTTGTTAACCGATACTCCACTGTTAGTAACAGACCCTTAAACACTCTAGTACAAGTAAAATGAACAAAACATCTGATGTTTTTTTTTTTTTTTTTTCAAGGATGTTTATTTTAATACGACATAATATAAATTATTAACAAACTGAGGCTGAGCTGACGGTGAGAATAATGGTGGACTATTGTCAGGCCTAATCTCGCCCGCAACGCTAGGTTGTGGAGGCTGAGCTGAAGGTGAGAATAATGAAAAAAGAACGAACATAAACACGTAAAATTTCTTTTATTTTTACGACACGGGTGGTGGACTATTGTCGGCCTAATCATAGGTTGTGGAGGCTGGCTGAAGGTGAGAATAATGAAAAAAGAACGAACATAAACATAAAAATAAAAAAATAAATAAATAAATAAATAAATAAAAATACATTAGTTTAACCAAACAACCAACAAACACATACATTAACCAAACAAAAACAATAACATAACCTCTGCACACAAAACATAACATCACATATCAAGCAAAAAAATCATACCGTAAACACACATAAAACAAAAAACAAATTTGATTTAAACAACTAATGTTAATGAAAACTAGACTTACTGTTAGGAGAGCCAGACATTTTTTCCCTCTCAAAAAATGTACAGTATATGGAAAATAATGTGTTTTTTTGAACCTTAAACCACATGAACACTTCATTCATTACACCAAATACACCAAATGATGTTCTTTTTAACAACATCATATGACCCCTTTAATATAATATACTGTAGAATCATCCTCTGTAAAGAAATGAGGCGTGACCATATGAGAATGTATCATTATCTTTCTAATGTGTGCTCTTTTGGGCTAAAGGCTTAATGGAGCTGTTTAAAGTAGCCATGTGATTACAAATTAATCAGCGCTGTCATGATTCGATACATGTGTCTTTCTTCTATGTGAAATAATCATAAATACCAGTTTATGCTGTTTGAGCCTTGAACATTGTTGAAAGTTGCTATCCCCGGCTGGCTTTTTTAGCCCTTGCGTTCACAGTGGAAATGTGGCTTATAATTTCTGAATGGCATAACTGAACAAATCAAACAAACGTAAATGGGCAAAGGCAGGGGCCCCTACAAAGCAGGGCCCTATTAGCACTAGTAACTAATGAATAAGTACTATTACTTAATGGAAAACTTACTAGTATCCACAAGGTAAGTACTATAGCATGAAAATAGATACTTGTACAGTTTATAGATTTCATGTTAAAATGGCTTGCCATAGACCAGGGCTTCTCAAACTTCTCCATAAAGTACCCCCAGCACTGGAGGTTTTGTATGTCTCCCTACAGTGTATCTGACACGCCCACTTCAGGTCTTGCGGTCTTCACTAATGAGCTGATGAGTTGAATCAGGTGTGATAGATGAGGGAGACATACAAAATGTGCAGGGCAGGGGATAGTCCAGGACAGGTTTGAGAACCATAGTGACACAGTGACACTCTGTGGCAGATGCTTCATGATTCCACAATGACCAAAAGATGGTGCTCACAGTCTGACACTGTGAAGCTTCACAATTAGTCTACTTAATATCATAACCATACAGAAGTGCTAACTTTCATGAAAAAATGATTGTATAGAACTTATGTCCTCAATACAAGACAGGGCTATCACTTGGACATGCTTTATTGATTAATGTGAATAGTCATATTTAGAGAGGAGACTGGGGCAAGTTGTCACACTTTTCACTCCAGTTAATATTTTTCAGTGTAGGTTTGTATTTGTCTGTTTATGTAGCCTATAAGCACATACCTTAACGTCTTAGCTTCAAAAAAGCTAAATATTCCCACTATATAGGGTAAGTTCATATGCTATTAAATCAGCACTTTAGTGCATTCTAACAGAACAAAGACTTCTAACCGAGTAGTAATAACCGTGAAGCACAAAAGACGCCGTTAGTTCCAAAAGAATGATGTCACTTGAACTCGAAAGACCTCGATGCGCATGCGCAAGAGGGAGAGCGCGTTTATCTCAAGCACGTGCAAATATACACGCATATATGCAGGGGCACCTGGAGCGAGATTTCGAGCCAATATTCTGTCCAGGGAGCCGAGAAACCCTAGCAGCGCACTTGAAATATTACAGCGCAAATCTGTTGTCAATTTATAACCATGGCCTTAAACAAGGTTTGAAAATTAGTGAGGTCTGACTGGGGTTAAGAATATAGGCCTACACTTTAAAAGAGACAGACACGTTGATGTTTGTGAAAGATGTTCCCTCTGTTTTGGGTGGGGGTGGACATTGTTAAATTAGACTAAATTTGTTGAATGAAAATGTCTTAATATTTTACTATATGCCAGGGGTGGGTAATTTTTTCACTACTTATGACAGTTGTAGTTTTCATTAATAAGAATTGCTGTTTAGAAGAATTACTTTGTCTGGAGCTCATATGAATGTTTTTAGCATGACTTTGTAAAAGTTTAACTTCTGAACTGAATGAAATAGCATAGCCTTCTTCATGGTCAGTGTTTGCATATTTAATTTCATTCTGTACTTGTTCTACAGATCTATGTACTAGTGTTAAATACTACAGATAAAATGATATTTATTTATTTATTTATTATTTTTGCCTTACCAAATTTTGGAATCATGTCAGTAATAACCTGAGTAACAATAGGTAACCTGTCCTGGCCTTTTTGATTACTGTCAGTGTTGTGCCAGCGATGCAATGTTGCCAGATATTGCTATGAAAACCAAAAAATGATTAAAATAAACCAGAATTTGTTCAAATCTTTTGTAAATAAGATACAATAAAGATATCGCTAACTCTAAACTGTAACGTCCCTCTTTATTAACTTTTAAAGTGTCAAATTAAGAAGAAAAGACAAGTGAAAGAAGTTTATAATAGCTGTATCTGGCAACACACCGGAAGCTGCGCCCACGCTCTCACTCGCCAGCGTTTCGCTCTTGCAGCGACATGCATTTTCTCCATTATTTTCATACCACGGACAAATTAGTCGTTCTGAAAACAGATTTTATTTCTGAACATTAAAATTTTACAGAGGTCCAGACCTTTGTGACCCCAGTTTTGTTCATAACTGTAGTGATGTCTGATTAGTGGGATATCTGATTGTGCGAGTGTTCAATAAAGTTCAGTTTCCCTACCGGCTATGCTGTGTGATCAGTACGCTGTCTCGGCTCATTCATTAACGCAACATGGTGTCAGAAGTGGCTAGAACAGTCTCCAACAAATGGTAAACTGTTGAATAAGTCAATAAACGCAGCGGCAGAAGAAGCGCTAAAGTAAGAGCGTAGTTTATGCTGTTTCCAATAAGAAAAAAGGAAAGTCTGCAAGCGGATAAGCACGCGCTTACCCACCACATCGTAAGTTAAGAGCGGGGGAGGGGTGCGGTCTCCAGGCAACCGGGGTGCAGGCATTGGCAAAGAGGCCTACAGAAGCATGTTATGATTTAACGTATAAAAGCTGAATAAAGTGCTGAAGTCCGGAAAGATCTGCAAAAAGAAACAAAAATAAAACAAATAACAATAATCTTCAAAGCAAATGGAGGAATCACCAGCACCCATATCTTCATATCAAATCCGACCTCCTGATCCATTCGATTTTACAAAGGCAAATGATTTTGAAAGATGGCACAGACAATTTGAAAGATTCAGAGTTGCAAGTAATCTTGCACAAGCATCAGATTTGCACCAAGTTAACACACTGATTTATTGTATGGGAGACAAAGCTGATGACATTTTGTGCTGATTGGCCATGACAACAGAAGAGCGTGGAAAGTATGAAACTGTGCAGAATAAATTTAAAGAACATTTCACTGGCAAAATAAATGTGATTTATGAGAGATTAAAGTTTAACTCCAGGAAACAATAGCCAGATGAACCAGTTAATGATTTTATCACTGCACTGTATTCATTGTCAGAACATTGTGCTTTTGGAACTCTGAGAGACAAACTTATTAGAGATCGAATTGTTGTCGGGTTGAAAGATATCAAACTGTCAGAGCGCCTTCAACTACATGCAAACCTAACTTTGGAGAATGCTATAACTATGGCCAGGCAGAGTGAAACGGTGAGAAAACAGCAGGCAGAACTTAGGCAGGAGGAGGACGAAGAAGACCTAAAGCTAGGGGCTGTACACAAAGAAAAATACAGACAGGATTCGTCCAAAATATCAAAAAAGTCAGGAAAAGGCGGAAATTGGACAAGTTTCCACAAAAATCGTAAAGAGAAATCAAAGAAATCATGCTGCATGAGATGTTGAAAATCACCATACCATGTAAAGGATCTATGTCCAGCCAAAGAGGCTGTCTGTCATCAGTGCAATAGGACAGGCCATTACATGAGCCAATGTCATTCAAAGACAGTGCTTCATGAGGTTAAAGAGGACTGTGATTCAGATGAAGGGCAAGCATTCCTCAGAGCTATTGATTCAAATTCTCAAGGCTGGTGCACAACTGTTCAGATCTTGGAACAGCCGGTGAAAATGAAAATGGACACTGGGGCAGATGTCACAGCGATACCTGAATCCGTCTTCTCACAGCTTACCTCAAATAGCAACACTGGTCTAAAGAGCAAAAACAAAAAACACTGATGGTGTTAGGTGAGCTGAAAGAAGAGTACTGTATCAAGTTACAGCCCAATGCAACACCCTACTCTGTGAATGTAGCAAGACGGATCCCAGTACCATTGATGGAAAAAGTTAAAGAGGAGTTATCCAGGATGGAGAAGCTTGATATCATCAAGAAGGTAGAGGGACCTAGTGACTGGTGTCCGGGTATGGTTCCAGTACTTAAGATTGACAACATGGTGAGAATGTGTGTTGACCTGACCAAACTGAACAGCGTTGTCAGACAAGAGAAGTTTATTTTATCGTCAGTAGACTACACACTAGGCCAGTTGGGCAAAGCTAAAATCTTCACAAAGATAGATGCTAATTCTGGATTTTGGCAGATCCGTTTGGCTGAAGAGTCTCAACCGTTGACCATCTTCATTACGCCATTTGGGAGTTATTCCTTTAAGAGGCTTCCATTTGGGATCTCCAGTGCTCCAGAGCTGTTTCAGATGAGAATGTGTCAGATTTTGGAAGGATTAGACGAAGTAACATGTCACATAGATGACATCTTCATATATGGAAGTTCTCCTGAGGAACATGAAATCAGACTTGATGCAGCATTAAAGAAGCTCCAGAGTGCTGGCCTAATGCTTAACAGAAAGAAGTGTGAATTTGCAAAGACAGAAGTCAAGTTCTTAGGCCACAAGCTGTCCTCAGATGGATTACAGCCCTATCCAGACAAACTGGCTGCAGTTCAAAATATGCGTGAACCTACCAATGTGTCTGAGGTACGCAGCTTTCTAGGCAATTAGGGAAGTTCATTCCAGACCTGGCCGAGAAAACAAAGCCCTTGCGAGACCTCCTCTCACAGAAAAGTTTGTGGTCCTGGGACGCACCTCAGCAGGAGTCATTCACATTGCTAAAAAAAACTTATCACGACGCCAACTTTAGCACTCTTCAATCCGAGCAAGGAAACTAAAGTTGCAGCGGACACATCATCCTTTGGTCTGGGAGGAGTGATTTTTTTAAAAGTCCAGTGATGCATGCATCGAAACCCATTGAGCATGCATCTAAGCATCCCACGGAGCAGAGATATGCTCAAATAGAGAAGGAGACGCTAGCTCTTGTTTGGGCATGTGAACGTTTCAGCTGCTATCTCATTGGGAAACATTTCCTTCTCGAGACGGACCATAAGCCACTTCTGAGCTTACTGAGCACAAAACTCTGGATGATTTACCACCAAGGCTGCAAAGGTTCAGAATGAGACTTATGAGATATTCTTACGAGATCAGCCATGTTCCAGGGAAACAGTTCACAACACCAGACACACTTTCAAGGATGCCCTCGATGAGTGACGTAACGAATGCTGACTCAACTCTCATGGAAGACACAAATATTTACCTCTCCCAAATAGGGAAAAGCTTCCCTGCTTCAAAGAGCCGCCTAGACAACCTTCAACAGGAGTTAAAGAAAGACCCTGTATGCAGCCAAGTAATGAGGTTCCATGAGTATGGATGGTCGGGAATGTAGAAAGGCTTCCAGGATGACTGTAGAACCGCTACAACCTACAGACTTTCCATCGTATCCATGGCAGAGAGCGGCTACAGACTTGTTTGAACTAAAGGGGAAAAAGTACCTTTTAACAGTAGACTACTATTCAAGAGACGTCGATGTGGCCATATTGTCATCAACTTCCTCGGCAACCATTATTGAACATCTGAAAGCAGTGTTTGCACGGAATGGGGTGCCTGAGATACTAATATCTGACAATGGGCCACAATATAGCAGCGCCAACTAAGGGGAATTTTCGAGGGAGTATGACTTTAAGCACATAACAAGCAGCACACGGTATCCACAAGGAAATGGTGAAGCCGAAAGAGTGGTACAAACAGTCAAAAAGCTCTTCATCAGATCCATTCAAAGCTTTGCTTGCATACCACTCTACACTCTACACCACTTGCAAATGGCTACAGTCCAGCGGAACTGTCAATGGGCAGAAGACTGAGAACAGGCTTTCCAACTCTGCCGTCTCTTCTCACACCAAAACTTCCAGACACAGACAAACTGAAACAGTTTGAATCCAGTCTACGTGCTCGCACAAGCAATTCATACAATAAGAGACATAGAGCTAGATCTCTGTCACCACTGAAACCTGGACAGACTGTTTGGAATAGAGACCAAGCTATCTCTAGGAAAGTGATCAGACAGCAGGCCCCAAGTTCGTTTGTCTTGTATACCTCACATGGTAATATTCGACGCAACAGACGGGCGTTGGTGTGACTCCACCACCCTAAAACAGACAAGGAGCAAGCAGTTGATTGGCCAGAGTTATTTGAGGATGATCACGTACCTGACAGCCAGATGCCAACAGTCTGTCAACCATCTCCAAGTTTGCAGTCTGCCATACCTACCCGACATGGAACTTACACAAGGTCGGGACTTTTGTCTGTTCCACCAAGACGAATGATCCTTTAGTTCATGGCCGGTGATCACAGAGGCAGAATAATCCTTTCACTGTGCCAGGAGTGCTCAGGTAGTCCACCATGACCTCCTTAAAAAAAAAAAATAGTACACAATGTTAATAGGAAAAGAAAAAAAAAACTGAAATTGTACAGTAATGTGAACGACAAAATGTGATAAAAGATGTCCTGAAAGCAATAATTTTCTTTTACATTAGAGAAGCATGGCATGTGCTTAGAATTGGTTAAAATGGTTACAGTTTGTTTATTATTCCACAAATAGTAACACTCTTGGGTTCACAAAGTTCATTGTTTTGGGAAGGGGAGATGTAGTTATATAAGGGGGGCAGGGTTTCATATTTTATTGAAGCTTCCCCGGACGCCGCCATTGATTAGCGGACCCCCACCTGCTGTTAGCATTCCATTGACTCCCATTCATTTTGGCATCACTTTGACAGCGAATAACTTTACATCTGAGGCGTTTAAAGACTCCATTTGTCCATTAATTATTTCTAAAGAAACACGAAAATGTATAAAAGGCTCCATTACCTTGTATCTTACGTTTTTGTAAAAATAGGCTAACGATTGCGTCATAACCTGCGACTCTCTGTCGCACAGTAGAGAAATTACCGTATGGACAAAATGACAAAATAATTAATCAGAATACTTACCAAAATTTGCTCCTGTTTACGCTCGCTGTCTCTGCAAGATTCGGTGGGTGATTCAGATTTCTCTTGGCACAGCTATTAGAAGACTTACAATTGTCAGACAGGTTGCTCACGTCACATCTACGTCATCAAGCTCAGTTTGAGTCTGGTATCGATCTGATACCAAGTAAATACAGGGCCAAAAGGTGTGCGATAGCTCTAGATTTGGTATCGATCTGATACCAAGTAAATACAGGGCCAGTATCGCCGATACCGATACCAATATCGATACTTTTTAATAATTAAGGTGGATGCGTCTTAAACCTAAATCTAAATGAATTTGCGTGCATGACTTTTTTTTTTTGACGCGCAGAACAAACTAAGCTTGATGACGTCGCCACCTGTCGGACAGATTTTTGTGATTTGCATTTTGGGTTATTAAAAATCAGTACTACAAAAGCTTTTGTTCAGAAACAACTTTTATGTTACTTCTGTTTTATTTAATATAAACAAAAGTTACAAAATGATTACTTCACAAATATTAAAAAAATGTAAAAACAAATTTCTCTTTTCAAGTAGCATGTTTCTGCCTACAAGACAAAAAATGTTTCTCCTCTTTAGTGCGACTTCTGTTGTCTCATTTTCGGCCTGAAAATACAGCCATACCGTGACGCTCCTCTTTCTCTCTGCTGCCATTCTCCGCCTCTGACTGACTGCTGTTAGAAATGCGCGGCTGAGCTGACTGCGGCGCGCGCCTGACACAGGAGAGGGGGAGGAGAGCAGTGTCGAGCACGAGCAGCACTCTTGAGAGCTTGCTCTGCAGCCAGCTCTGTGACAGCAGCAGTTCATTTGACAAACACGGCCAGGTCGCAAAACGAGAGAAACTGAAACTTAAGTATCGATATTTTCACGTTGGTATCGATCAATACCGATACCAACGTTGGTATCGATATTATCGATATTAGTATCGATCTGCCCAGTATGTAAAAAAACTGTTTCTGTTGCTCATCAGGGGGTTTAGTGCGCGCTTCTAATTGACTTCACTTGTCTCCGTTGAATCCAATGGGGTCTCTGTGTCCATTTCTTTTACTGTCTATGAGTGATATCTGATTAGTGAGATCGCTACTGAGTGAGCCACGCCCCTAAGCAGGGGGTTTGACACTGTGCGAGTTTTCAATAAAGTTCAATTCCGTACCTGCTATGCTGTGTGATCAGTACGCTGTCTCGGCTCATCCATGAACGCAACAATAACCAGGATTGCAAATGTGTCTGAATGATGTTTAAAAAAAGTTTTGTCTTACAGTTTTGTCTAAGTTTTATTTCTTTCTCTTGCTATGAATTGGTGATAATCTTTCTTCCCTTGAGGTGTTGCACTGTGTGATTAAATATAGGCTATATAGCTTACTTACATGATAGAACAATGTACAGAATCAGTAGCTTAACTTAGGAAATATAAAGCAAAAGAAATATAAATCAAAACAATACTCGGGTATCAAAATAAATAGGACAAATGTAACAATTTAAACAATGTAAAAAAACATAAAATATTTCTACAGTCTAAGTAGGTCCGAATTAACAGTAAATTCATATACGCTTCATTATGAGAATAATTAAATGTTACAAAAGAAGGGTGTCGGTTAAAATAATCAAATGCTGAATAAAGAACAGGTGTGTAAAACATGTTCATACAGTATACTGCCAGAAGATGGCGCTCTATGAATGAATTCAGCGCGACACCTGCGTGTGCGCGCTCGCGCGCGTTAGTGTGTGGATGAAGGCTGGGATGGTAACTCGTGCTACTGAAAAGGCAGCATCACTCGCTCTGCTTCCGCAGCGATTCGCTCTCTCAGCAGCCGATGCTTGTCCCTCACTGAGTCAACATCCAGAGAACAGTTCATTTCCTTAAATAACATCCGCAGGGCATGAACGTAGGATTCTTATCCAGCTGAATTTCGGATTTAAAGCGGGGAGAGGAGAGCGTTTGTTCCCTGGACATCATTTGGTGAGTGTACAATGTCATTCCATCGCACTCAGTGTTTGTTTGCGGGGTAATGCACTGTTTCAGATGCCTGTTATTTTGGTTAAGAAGGAGGAAAGTAGCACTGAATTAATTTCCAACAAATCTGCTTAATGTGCTGAATAAAGAGAAAAAGGAGCTAATTTATCGGTGCTCATTTTAACAATAGATTTTGGCATCGCAGCTCTTTTAAAGAGACTGACCCAAATTTGAAATTGAAGGTGGGTGAGTGGAAGGTGTAGTGAATTTGGGAATAAAGAAGGATGTGATTTGTTCTCTCTCACTCTGAAACACCTGAACAAAGATCTTCAATGACACGGCAGGTAAATCTGCACATCAGTTGCAAAGGTTTTTGCTTTTCACCTTGAGAACTGTGTTAGGTTGGTATAAATGGCTATTTGAAATACTCTAATCCAGACTTACTGCTGAACAGACATTAAAAAAAGAATCATTGAGCTCAGTTCGGTCCACTTCCAGCATTGTCGGACTGAATATAGAATTTCAAGATATCTACAACTATTACTTTGTCATGATGTGCTACTTATATAGAATATTTAAGCACTGTGGAAAGAAGTAAGTCCGTTTGGATGCAGCACTGGATGTTGCTGTAGACCCGGGGTGGAGGTTTAAAGCTCATCTCACTAATTAAAATTTTTGTTTCATGTTCAGCTGCTGTTTAAAACCATCTTGATGAGATGTTATGCTCTCATATGTCAAGAATATTGTTGTTAAAGGCATTAATTGGCATTTCAGGTGTGAGTATTTTACAGTGCTGGAAGGGAGGCGATAAAGCTTGTCCATTAGGAGGGAATGCTGTATTGATCAGGAGAGCTGACTGGCAGATCTTTCCACAGGGTGCCTGATCGCATCTGTAAATAAGCCCGTTGAATGAGCTGTAGAAGACGAGGACAAAGCTGGATCAAAGGCGTGAAATGTTATCTACAGATTGCTCAGTGCTGGCCCCTGCAAATGTCATGGTTTCACATGAAATGCACACTGCTTGCAGCATGTTAATGGGATGAAGCTTATTAAAACATCTCAGTTATCTCCTTGCTGTTTGTTTGAAAGCACGCACGGACATAGAGATAACTAAGAGCTTTAGTTTTGTTTGCTCTTACTGGGCCAGAAGATTTGGCTGGATCTTTATTTATTCTTCTCGTCTGCCGTCTCTCGGTTGTCTTCTGTGCAGTGGCAGCACGCTTGAAAAGTTGTGTTTGGTGATGAAACAGGGAGAACATGTGAAGTGCTTTTCACAGAAATGCACTATTAACAGATATATTTCATGCCTGGCTTTCAGGCCCCTGTTGTTTAAGGAAAATCAGCTTGTGGCCAGATCATCAGGCATGAACGATGTTGAATGAAGATGAGAAGCACGCAATATAAATATCAATTAATCCACTGAATGGATTGTAGTGGCTTGTTGGTGGGTAACTGTAAGTCAGTATTCTGATCCGTCATTGGTTTTGCTGTGCAGGTTACTAATTAGTTTAGATGTCAAGCTCTCCAAAGGCTAATTAAGCACTTAAAAAGCCTGGCGTTTAAGAAGCTGTCTTCATATTTGCTGTTCCGTGATATGAATTATTTATTTCATTGATCACAAGGTGAGGGGTAGGCTCTGTTGTTAACCATGGGATGTATCTTGGGATTCAATGAGTGGTGGTTCAGATTTAATTTGGAGCCACATGGCTTTATTTGTCAGATTTTTTTTCCCCCTCATGGACCCATGACAGGTACAGTGTCAGCATTTGCATGAGATATTTGTATTTATATAGAGCTAACGAACATCATTTACTGGTGGGCAATGACAAGCTTAAAAAAAATCCTGTCACTTTTGTTGACTCATTAAGCTTGAATCAGTGAGGTCATTGACGCCAGAAGGGACAGGTTCAACATAATACATAATTATACGGGCAACCAAGGGTCTTAATAAGATGATGATGAAGTCAGGTCTCATTTTATGTGATTTTTGCGTTATCAGCTGTTCATTGTTCATCTGTGTCAGGAAACAGGTTTGATTTCCAGAGAATGCATTACAGGAAATGTGTAGCTTGAATTCATTAAAATTAAGTCGTTTTTTCTTTTTATTATCGAAATGTTTTTGGATGTTGGATCATATTTCATTAGTTTAACAGTGTCTGCCTAAATGGTGTTTTTACAGAAAGTGTGAATATAATGTATCCAATGGAAATTTGTCACCATGACAAAATGTGGTGGGGATTTTTAATGACTCTTTCTGCAGGTTACATTGTCACACCAGTTGGTGGCGATGGTGACCATCTTTATGAATGAGTCAAAAATCATTCACTGAACAGATTTCTTCAAAACTCTGATTCAGTCAGCAATGAAACAAGTAACTTTAAAGTTACATCTGAAATTGGATAGTTCTCTACTTATATGGTATGCAAAAAACAGTACGGCAAAAAAATATACACAGTATTCGAAAAACTAGATTCTGAAGTGCGCATTTGATGGATACTTAACTTTTGAGGCCAGGAGAGAGGATTTGTAAATGGCAATGAAGCCAAGCAACTGACTCTGCAGGTCACATGACCATATGGTGGCTGTAGGACATCCGAATTTCATTCATACTACCATATTCATACTATATAGAACATACTTTTTTTTTTTAGGGGTCACAAAGTTCAAATTCATATGTAGTACAAATGTAGCAGTATGCGATTTTGGACACACCATAAAAGTGAGTTATTGAATTATTCACCCAACCAATTAGTTAAAAACCTGTGTTAAATGTTCCTGTGGCTCAGTGGTAGAGCATTGCGTTAGCAGCGCAAAGGATCGTGGGTTCAATTCCCAGGGAACAGACATACTGGTTAAAAAAAAAAAAAAAAAAATTGTATTGCATGAATGCTCTGTAAGTCGCTTTGGATAAAAGCGTCTGCTAAATGCATAAATGTGAATGTATAAACGCTGATTCATTCAGGGATGAAACATGACTGCTGTGTGTTCCTCTGAGACATAGTTTATTATGCTGTGGCTTTCTTTTGAACCCATTAACTTTTCAAAAATGGACCTAGCGATATTGTGTCTTAAATGTAAGTTACTCAGTTTTAACTTGTTGTTTACTGAACTGCTGTGTAATAGCAATATCACACTCATTCACAGTCGCACTTGGTGCTTTTAGTGGTTGTTAGATCCATTATCTTCCTGGGAGAATCCTACATATGAGACATTTTTCCTACTTATTTGAAGTCTCATATTTCAGATCTCCCACAGTTCTGCCTCAAATATTTCTGAGACACTAAATAACTACAGACAGTTGTCAAGTATGGTACTGTCAAAAGAAAAATGCGAATATATGGTCATCTTGTTCCTAAAGGCGTTATTTCGTACAAGGTGGATAAGTGTGAAATTTTCAAGGAGTTTAAAAAGATAAACAGGACTGTTTATTCTGTTTTCCAAATCAAGGTCATATAAGTTGGAAGACATGATCACAAGCATTTCTGATGTTTTTTTTTTTTTTATAAAATTGGAGGTGCATAAAAAGGTGTTGGAGATGTGTGACAAAATAGTATATCCATGATCCTTTTAAATTTGGCATTTTTAAAAGTATCAGGATGCTTTGCTGAGGTTAAAATATAGCTTTTCTGCTTGCTTAACTCCACATCCTTGGTGTTTTGTTTTCCACACATGATTGAATGGTTGCTTTATATAGTCTTGTTTTCATGCTGTGGAGGTAAATAATTCTCTGACCGACTGATCCTCATTTGCTGAGTCAGCAGAGTCTGTGTGTGTATGTGTGAGTGTGTCTCTCACTGTATTGATTTTTCTTTTTAGAAAGGGTCTAAGAATCAAACAGTAAACACTCGCTAGAGAGAAGAGGGGGTTAATCGTATGGCGCGGATTCTCTTCCTTCATAGCTAAATCCCAAGCAAATGCCCTGTCATATCATGTTCCTGAATATGCCCACAGCTTGTCAGCGCGTTGCACCTCAGCTGCTTTGCACACCTTGAGCGGAAAGCGTTCAACACCAAGGCTGCTATTTTTAGACCTGTATTTTTAGCTGGGTAGAAAAATAAATCAAATGCATGGTTGGACTCCACCCAGAAACATCTTTGATTGACAGATGGGTTCTGCTCATTGAAAAAGGTGTCTAGAAAGGATAGGAGATGAATATGACGAAGCAAGTCTCCATCATTCTAACTGTAATTTTACACACTTTTGTTTTTAAATTATGGGATTGATTATGCTGATGTGTGGAGCTTTGTCACCAAAATTGTGAAGTAGGCTTTGACTAATGAGGGGAGAGTGGGGTAAGATGTACATTTTATCTCTATATGATATCTCTCATTTCTATCAGCTCGTGAGTCATTACAAAGGCAGTGCCATGAGCAGCTGATGCACACACAGCGTTGGGCACCTGCAGGTTTAGCAGCAGAAACGATGACCTCAGACTCCTTTTCCCCAGTAGAGGGTGCAGTGACTGGCTGATTACCCCAACCTTCTCTGGGGTGCTGGCTGCACAGTCATGCTTCACTGCATGTAATTATCAAGGATGAAACCATTTTCTGAGTGTTTGCCTTTTCCTTTCCTTCTGATCCCCTTGTGTCATCCCTATCCAAATACTAAAGTGCTACTTGATAGAAGGGCCGCCAATTATGTGGCCAACATTCAGTGAAAACAAATGAGACTGGATTTATAGTTAATAGTTATGTTACAAAATTGTTCTTGTTTGGAATGGAACATTGTGGGCACTGTTCTTTTTTCCAGTTAGTGTCACTTCAGTAACATCTAGGGTTGAATAACTTAAAAAAAAAAAAAAAGCATAGTATTGACCTAAAAAACTGTGAGATTATGCATGTGTCAGTGTTGTTTAATACAAAATATTGATTTAACTACATTCCAACTATATTAAAAGCAGAGTGTTTAATTTCTTGCAAACATAATGACGGTTCCAAGCACTTACCCCATGGTTAAGACATTATTATGCCCAGCCCAGTCGGCTGCTTATACAAACAGTTCAGTTTGATCTCATTAGGAAAATGCACAGAAATGACACACTTCACCTTTAACTATATTCTAAACATAGCAAATGTTGTTATTTTAAAACAGTTACTTTGATTCATGCAGAAAACTGGATGCTATCTCAAAATAAATCATACTGATTTATCTGACTTATCTTATTGACTGACTTGTGCTATGTTTTCACTAGTGTGTTTTCGTTAAAATGGTGTTTTAAAATGAAAACGATCCTTGTCTACAATGGCGTTTTCACTGCGTTTCAGAAATGATCCAAAAACACAAAAAACAAACGAAAACTCATGTTACATGACCATTCATGCAGGTACAACAATGGTCGTCAAGGATATGCAGAGCGAATGTGGGCAGCCAGCCACGCCATCGTTTTTTCGAAAGTCACGGTTTTGGTCCTTTTACACTGAAACACAACCCTAGAGTTTTCAAAATAAACCGGGATCTGCAGCATTCTTGAAAGTCTCCATTTTCAAGGGTCGAAAACACCAGGTTAGTGTAAATGACCGGCATAACCGTAGCTAAAGTTATGTTTTAAAATGAAACCATATTAGTGTAAACATAGCCTTAGTTAACATCTACAGGTCCTTCTCAAAAAATTAGCATATTGTGATAAAAGTTCATTATTTTCCATAATGTAATGATAAAATTAAACTTTCATATATTTATGATATGCTAATTTTTTGAGATAGGAATTTTGGGTTTTCATGTTTATTTTATTTATTTATTTATTTTATTAACAAAAAAAAAACTAAAATAATCAATACATTGTGCAATGAATCTAAAATATATCACAATTTAATTTTATCATTACATTATGGAAAATAATGAACTTTTATCACAATATTATAACATTATAAAAAACACCTCTATAACCTACAACAAAGTTCTTCAAAAGACAGTTCACCCCAAAATTTAAATTCGGTCATTATTTAATCATACTCATATCGTTCCAACAACCGCTATTAACACAAAAGTTTGGTTATTAAAATTAATTAATTTTATAATTAAAATTACATGTAATCAATTAGCAAATGCTTTCATCCAAAATAACTTAGAATAGAGGGGCATAAGCAGTTAATCACAGAGCCAACTGTATTTGCAGTATTCAATGGCACATTTATTAAAAAGCTAGATTGGGAAACAAGATAGAACAGATGAGAAATACAGAGAAGAGAAGACCCCCCCCCCACCCCCTTTGCATTGGTGTAGGATTGTGGAGTGGTTAAGTGCTCAGCTGCTTCGTGAAAGTTTTGATGGTTCCAGCAGTTCAGGTGGAGGTTGACAGCTCATTCCACCGGAGAGGAGCAGAGAGGGTGAAGGTGTTGAAGAGCGACTTTGTACCTCATTCTAAAGAAACAACAAGGCACCGCTTATTCAGGAGGGAGCATACATTTGTGGTACAGTATGTGTGACTTTTGTACTTAATCTCAAGAGTTTCAACAGAGAAGAAGGTCATCTGTGAATAATGACTTGGGTGACTTTGAGCTTTAGATTCTCGCCAGAGCATGAGGGGTGTGAGATACACCAGAGGGGGAGTGTGTCTCTCATGAGTGACTGCCCAAGGTGTAGAGCTGGTTACTGGGGCATCACTTGAAGCCCCTCAGCAGAGCAGTCAGCTGGAAACCGTAGCAACCATTAGCAGCGTGGTTACCATGACATCCATCCAACCAGTGAAGTAGGCTTCCTGGCTTGACTCCACTGGGAGTTGTGATGGCTGGATTTAGAGGGAAGTGGGACAAACCATTGTGGCAAACGGAGACGCAGGAGTTTTTGCCAGAAGGCCTAGTTTTATATAAACACAGGTGAAGTAATGAAAATAATTTTCAGCTTGCTTATGCATCCATGTGCTGGCAAACTTGACAATGAATTGCTGTGTAAATATCATCAATTGGATTTTGCGGGATCTATTTGTTGTGTACCATCCAGGCTCGTATTTATGATTACCTCAGTCTCACACACAAAGCTTCACCACAATCAATCCCTAAAAAATCAATTCTGAGAAAAGTCTGGAAGCCACCGGGCCATACTGTACTGTCTCAGATGCATGCAGGGAAGAACTATTTTGTTGAATTGGGACCATGAATGGTCCATGACTGTGCAGTAGAGTTTAAACAGATCACAGTGACTGGTCTTGCTCTCCGGCCATGTAATGGATCATGGAGTAAGTTGTGGCGGTAAGAATTGGACAAGCAGGGCATTCAAGGTTGAATGGTTACCAAGGACCTTCATATCTGCTGAGAGGGCACATTGGTCAGTGTTCCATGGAGATCGTAACAGGAAATGCTACAGAAATTAAACCTGTTGTATGTTGGTTTTTTTTTTGTGCTTGTGAGGTTGTGCTTATTCTTGTATATTTATAATTATGTATTAATTGATGTTTTTGTTACCTTTCATGAGTGATTCTTTCGATTTCAGTAGAGAAAATTGCTTTGACCTTTGACCTTTAATTGTGCATTTTCATAAAACTCCAACAATACCCTTTTAAATTCTCTAATAGCTGAATAATCTAACCTTTGCACAGAAGAGAATGCATGAAAGATATTGTTATTTTTGTCAAAATGTGTTGCTGCTGGTTATAACTGAAGTTATCTGTGTCGTGGCACTGATGTGGTAAAGAGAGCGTGAGAGAGAGTAAATGTGGGCTTGTTCTGTCTCGCTTTTGTTTAAACAAGTGTGTTCAGACAGTGATAAGGAGGAGAAAGGGATATAGTGGCGAGTCAGGCTCCTCCGGTTGGGCACTTCTTTTCAGTGCCAGGATCAGGTTGACCATGGAGATAATATTGAGCCTTATCCCCGTTTGTCACTGGTGAGGAAAAACAGATTATACTCTCTAAATTCGCTGCTGACTATGGAGCCTTGATGGCCTCCCACATGAATGATGTCCTCAACCCATCCTCAATCTCAGTGCTTATTGGTTTTCCTTGGAAATCCATGCCTTCTTGCCAGTGTCTTTTCAGCTTTCACTTACATATGTTGCTGCCTTTTAGTAATTTGGCACATTCCTTAAAATCTATCTATTGTATTGGAATTGGAGCTGAAAAGAAAAAGAAATGAGAAATTAAGTGATCTCTCAAGTCAGGATGGTTGATTATTCAACAATTTGTCAAACTAGTAGTGACTATTGAGATCATTAAGTATATATATTGAACAATCTCTCTTTTTTTATTATTGACATTTAAATTTTGACAGCATTGTAACCTCTGAAGCCTTTTGAGTATAAAGCAGAACTGTTTGGTCTCCATTCTGTTTTGGGATTTCTTCTACTTCTTTCAACACTCACTTGAATTTGCTTATACCATCATGCACCAACGAAATGAAATAATCAATGTGGTAATCAGGGGATTTAATTTAAGATTTGCTGTCTCTCACAGCTGCTAATTACCGCCGCTTATGATTGCATTGCTGATGAGAGTCACCCGTTATTATCAAGAATGGCTTATTGCAGAGTGCCACAAGAGCCTCCTTTATATTCTCAGCATGAGTTTGTGACAGTTGTCTGTAACAAACAGATTAGACACAATCTTGCAGTGATGAATGGCACAACTATTGCTGAAATGGCACTTATGTTTATGCTATGCTAGTAAAATAATTTCCTACCCCAACTTCTCTCGCAAAGCTCGGATCATATTGAGAATGAGATGATTTTCTAGCTGTGCTAATTTCCTAACTTTGTTATTTTGGTCCATGTGCATTGAAAATGAGATGGAACTGTGATTAGACCAATTACTACAGCCACAGGCAGATTGCAGCAGGGTGTCCTCATGTCCACCTGCTACAGAGATTGCGCTTCCTTTGGTGCCACTCAAAACGTGATCCTTCCTGGCTAGTCTCAATTACACAGTCTCATAATCATGGCCCAGTTCAGCCAGCCTACCGCTGCGTGAATGGCACAAACAGATCAGTAGGGCTACTTAAATTAGAACCTCATATGGACTCAGGTATGTTTTTGGGGCTTTTGATTTGTTGGGTCGACCTTTTTACAGAGTACACACCATATTTAATTTGACATGAACAAAAACATGGCTGTGATGGACAGAAATACAGTCTGTTCAATATGTCATACTGTTTTATTAACATTTAAAATACCTACATCTTTGCAGTAGATAAAAATAAAGTTGGATATGAATTCTGAATTAAACATATTAAATATAGTGGACATTAACCTAAATCACCCAAGTAATAGATAACCCACCAAATTAGTCAATTATGAAAACTAAGGTTTGCACATGCTTCTTTCATGTGCCATTTTCCATCTTTATGGAATCTTGATGTTGTTTGTAAATTAGATTAATTTGAATTTTTGTGGTTTAGCACAAAACAACCAAGCAATAAAACTCTACAGAGCAATAATGATCAAAATTCACTATTAGAACAACGATAGAATAGTTTATTCTTTTGAGGTGCATTTGTTCGATTAAAGGTTTGCACTAAAGGAGGTGAAAGTGCAATTTATGTGTTGATTATTTGATTTTGGCTGATAATGGGAATTGTGGACTTAGTCAACCTAATTCACAACAATCAGCAAACGCTAAATTAATTCCTGCCAGTCAGCAAATGTTTATGACCATATTTTCCTTTTATCATGCAAAATGTGCAAAATTTGTTTTCTTGCAACATCAGTCAAACGCAAATGAATGCCCTTACAGCCATGTGTCTCCAAGCCAGTTTTATGTTGTGAAAAAAAAAATATTATTTTTATTATTAAATTTATCAAAAGTGACAGTAAAGACATTTATAATGTTACAAACCTTTTCTATTTCAAATAAATGCTGTTCTTTTGAACTTTACATTCATCAAAGAATCCTGAACAGTTTATACAAATATTAAGCAGCACAACTGTTTTCTGCTGTGATAAGATGATAAATCTTATGAAATAAATAATGTTTTTAGCACCAAATCAGCATATTAGAATGATTTCTGAAGGAAGACTGGTCTAATGGTTGCTGACAATTCAGCTTTGCCCTCACAGCAAGAACATTACCTTCTAAAATGTATAGAAAACAATTATTTTAAATTGTAATTTTTATTTTATTCATTTATTTTCTGTAAAATAAAGACTTGGTGATCATAAGAAGCTTTGTTAAAAAGCTATAAATTGTAGTGTATTACCATTATTATTATTTATTATTATTATTTGCTATTAATTAATTTTCTATGCTTCCCATGTGGGAGTTTTGTTGAATTTTTTTTTTTTTTTTGTATGTATGGCATATGTCTTCATTCATATTTCTTGTCATCTTTCAGATAATTTAATGTAAAAAATAATTAGACAAATAGTAACAGGAGTCACATCCAAGACAGTTGGTAGAAACAACTGCACAGATTCATATCCTAGTTTTTCCTAGTGAGCTTATATGTAGGCCATTCTCTGCTATTAACTGACAGAATTAATAAAGAAGATCTAATTTCAGTCCTTGATTTCAAATGACAGGAGACAGAGCAACTTTTTTACAGAAAACCTGACAATTTATTATCTGTCACACTTCTCCACAGGATCCAAAGCCCTTTTCTGTAGAGAACTGAATTATATGTATTACTCAGAATTTAATGGCTGACATTAACAGGTGGAGGTAAATTGGAGCCATCAGTCACATAAGACACTCATATCTGCTGAACTTGAAGCTGAATTGTAACATGAACTGACAAACTATGTGCATGTCTCACAGAATTTGAATGACTAAATTATTTCTCGATTTTAATCAAGTATTATATTTTATTGTGATCGCTCCTTGTGCATAAAAATGGAAGATTTGGATCAAGATGTCTCCCTCTTAAATGTGCATTACTGAGAGCTTTATTAAATAGAAAAATAATATTAAAATCATAATGGTTTTTTTTTTTTTTTTGAAACTCCCTTGTGAATTTATTTCGGTTAAGCTTGATCAATCTTCAATCAGTTTTTTTTTTTTTTTTTTTTTTTTCAATGGCCACATGGACAATTCATGAGAGAATAAACTCTCCAGATGCACACTATAGTATCTTCCAAGTGCATAATGGTTTTACAGTCTTGTCTGGAAATACTGGCAAGGTTTTAGTAATCATGACTAGAAAGAGATTATTTTTGTCTTTCAAATGTTTGAACTCCAGTATATTTGTAGTTTCCAAATGACCCATGCAATAAATTGTCTAAGATGGTGTCTGGTACAGCGAACAGGAACGGCTGAATATATTTAGGTATGTGGTACCATCTCTGATATGTATCACATTTTACTAGTGAACTGAACCTATTATGATTTTAAATGGTGTTTTCGAGTAGCGTTTTACATAGAAAATTATGTCCTGTCGCATTATATAAGAGGGTGCCCTACATGGCAAAGTGTGATTGATAGTGATAACAGTGCATGGTACATAAATATGCAGTCTCTGGATTTATGACATTTTTGATGATTGTTTGTTTCTGTAAATCTGGAATATGAGAGTCCAATGAGCTGAAAAGACAAAACAAATTAGAAATACTGAGAAAACCCCTGATTATGAGGGTTTGTTGCTGGTGTACAATATGGAGCACCATATGGTCAAATAGTGTGTTAGGGCCCATTTTCCAATAGAAAATATTACTAAAAAAAAACATGGTTTGTCAGTAGCACAACTAAAATGCTGCTATTATAAACTTAAAACTAAGCAGTAGTGAACATTTTCTGCCTGGAGCCTGAAAATGGAAATTCACTGGTCAGATGTGGAAACCCTGTGTACTTTATAACAACAACAATTTCACATACAACTGTTATGACATCCAGCATATTCTAATCACTGAAGTTATACTTCAAAGTATTTTGAAGAATACTTCAAAAGGTCATATGAATAATGCTTATCCTTAGAAAATATGTTCTTATGCACTGATATAACTGCCAAGCTAAGTTGGTTTCGTGTTAGATAAGGAAATATTTCATGTTTGGAGATTTGCATGTTTCGGATTTCACACTCTGGATAGCACAGCAGATCTCTGAGTGTGTGAATCAAGCATATACTGCAGTCCTCATAGATGCTGTATGTTATGATGGAGAACTCTATGCAAATGCATGCATGCACCCTCTGTTTGCATTACAATGAACTGCTTTGTTTATCGTACACCTCCACCTGTCCTGTAAGGTCATGTCTTGTGTGCTGGGATGTAAGATCCATTCTTCAGGCTTGAAATGCACTGCTTTATTTCAGATTCGTAATCTCACTGCAACAAAGGGAATATGCATTTCAATGCATGTAAAAATAAACCAATGTACAAGCCAACCCAATTGTTGATAAGAAGGTTATTGTGTTTATTCTACATATTACAAGGCTGAAATGGAAAATCGGTGCGCTTATGGCATTATGACCGCAGTGCAAAGAGAAATAATGATGGCATCGGACAGTTTGTTTTTTTTTTTTTTTTTTTTTTTTTTTTCTTCAGAGATCCAGCGTTAATAGCACTGTAGATCATTTCCAGTTTTTTCATAGTGGCCTGTTTTGCATGAATCTATTGGACAGGAGAATGACTAAAAGAATGCAATACTCTGCACTGGGATGAAAAACAAATCATGAATATTTCAGGATACTCTAAACCAGGGGTTTTCAAACTCTTGATGGCATGGAACCCCAAATATGATCCTCCTTTCTAAGATATTTTAAGTGTTTTGCCCACTATTAGAGAACTGTCAGATATATTTAAGTTAATTGGTAGTACTTTTCTCAAATAATATCGTTCAACATGTGTTTAAAAATTTTAAAACATTTAATAAATATTTTTAAGTTAGGACATTAACTTTGACAGCCCTAAAAATACAATTTGTTGAACGTGATTTGATTTATCTGTAGTTTTATATGTAACTTAATAAAAACGTGTAATGTACAGTATTTTTTGGTGATTTTTATTTTATTTTTATTATTATTATTTTTATCATTATTTTTTGTAAGCATTCTTTCCTATTGTGGGCAACAAGTGGATGCTAGGGGGTCCACAGAAAATTTACATTAACTCAAGAAAAAAAAAAAAAAACTTGTCCTAGTTCTTAACCTGTGGACTGCAACCCAAAAATCACTTGCAAATCTATTAGGCGAATGCCTACAAGGGCAGGATGAACAAAATAATGCATGGCTAAATGAAATCTGAACCAGGCTACATTAATACAGATTCACTTGCAATGTGGATGAATATGCTTTGCGTGCAGCCACAATGTGTTTTGTGCACATTTATGGACTGCCAAGAGCATTAAACTATTGAAATTCCATTTTGTACGATAAACAGATTTGGTAAAGTGTTGGATAAAATGTAAATTCTGGGCCCTGAAGGTACACCAGCTAAGAACCATGGCTTGAAAATGAACCAAGGTTTGCTGAATTGAGCGAATTGGAGTAGAACAGAGGAGGAAGAGTGGTGGGAGTGAGTGTTCTGTGGGGGATTAGATGAGGAAAAGGAAAAGCAAAAGCGGGTGGGTGGGTGCAGCTCAGGTGGAGGAGATGGGTGGGAGGAAGAAAGCATCCTGGTGTCACTCTTTTATGGAGATGTTTCCCTCCAACGGTGCAAGCGTAGCCTAGCGTGACTGTATGCATGGTGTGCATTGACGCTGCTTTGACTTGGAGGCTCAAGTGCGGACCTGGAGTTGTCCGACCAGCTGCCAATCTCCTTGAGTGCAAAGATTGTTGACGCATTGTTTGATCGAACCAAAAAACGGAAAGTGATATACTGTTATATATGCAAATTAAAAAAAAAAAAAAAAAAAAAACATCTGGATCCTCAGAAAGGATACATTTGTAAAAAATTATAGTCTCAGGGTCTTTAAGAATTTTTTTTCTACTCTTTTGAAAGAAGTCTCTTATGCTCTCCAAGGTTTCATTTATTTTTATAATAATACAGTAATAACAGTAATACTGTGAAATATTATTTCAACTTAAAATCTTTGTTTTCTAATTCAGTATATTGTAAAATAACTTTGTGATGGCAAAGCTGAATTTTCAGCAGCCATTTCTCTACTGTCACATGATCTTTCAGAAATTACTTTTGATCAATTGAATACATTCTTGCTAAATACAAGCAATATTTTTTCATGCCACAAAAGTCTTACTCACGCCAAACTAGTGTTTATAGTAAATTTCCTTTACATTTTTATTCATTTATTTATAAATATTTAATTTAATGTTCAGCATCATTATAAAGTGAAATTGAACATTTTGGAGTGGGACTAGTCTGTGTTTTTTTCACAGTTTCCTGCTCTACTGCCCGGTTTAGCTCACAGTCCGCTTTATCTAAACTGGAAGACTGAAATATCAGACCTCACCAATGAGCTCGGGCAGCCGGCTCGGAAATAGATCACATGTCAGAGGAACAGCAATTACATGTCAGATGCCCTCAGCTAAAGATGCCTTTTAAAAAATACAGTGGTAAACATCATTTTATGTGACCAGACTGCTTTGGTAAAGAGTGTTGACAAAGTAATCATTTTGACTCTAGTTTGTCACACTTTTTCTCCTTTGGGTAAGTGTAGCTCTTCGTAGGGTGATGTGTGACTCTTTCTAGGATCTGCTCTTGCTGTTTGGATTGTTTTGGTTTGTTTATTTGTTGCATGCGGGAGCATTAACACAAGGATGGAACTCA
Organism: Cyprinus carpio; assembly: GCF_018340385.1. Classification (NCBI taxonomy): domain Eukaryota; kingdom Metazoa; phylum Chordata; class Actinopteri; order Cypriniformes; family Cyprinidae; genus Cyprinus; species Cyprinus carpio. Next base: position 15,920,378 of record NC_056595.1, on the reverse strand, counting down.
CAAGCCGCGTGGGACGAAGGGCAGTGTGGCTGCCAGACTTCCTGCCTGGGAACCAACGCAACGACATGCGCAATATGCAGGGAAATGACTGGGAGAGGAGAGTAGGAGGAAGAGAATGAGAGACCGAACAAAAAGCTGCAGATTTCCCCCTGACACTTTCAGCCTACTCCCTTGGGTTTCCATGGTCAGTACGGCTGTTCTGAGAGAAGCATGGAGCCATCCATTGATTTTTGGGATGCTTTTCATGTCTCTTGAGCATTAAATTTATTATACTACAAGAAAGTCAACAAGAATCAACATTAATATACTACATGGGAGTCAACATGAAATCAAAATAGACTCTGGTTGATTATTATTGTGTATTTAATCAGTGCATATTATTTTATTATAAAAGCTCTTTGCAGGGTTTTATTGATTGGTTGATTTAATATCCTGTGACACTGTGAAGTAGGCTACATAACACAGCATTAAAATGAGTTGGAAAAATAACCTTCATGTTCCTGTAGGTACTGTAGATAGGTATTTAGATTTCTTTCTTTCTTTCTTTCTTTCTTTCTTTTTCTTTCTTTCTTTCTTTCTTTCTTTCTTTCTTTCTTTCTTTCTTTCTTCCCTCGCTCCCTCCCTAAGAAGTGCATACCATTGCATTAGTAAAATGGTTTGGAAAAATAACCTTTTTGTTCCCTCACTCATATTTAATCAATCCATTCTTTTTCATTCAATCAATCCATCAATCATCACTAAGAATAACAAAAAAACAGAAGTAAAATGGTTTGTAAAAAAAAAAAACCAATTTATATTTTATTCATTCATTTCGTTTTTTTAATTAGTTTATTTCCATGTTTCAATAAGCAATGCTTTATATTACAGAAGTAAAATGGGTTTCAAAATAACCTTTTTATTTCATTATTTTATTTTATTTTTTGTTTTTGATGGTGTACTCTCAGTGACTTCGCCAAAATGCCTTTGTAGCTTTGATAAAGTCAGTTGCATGATTGGATTGCTTGACACCTCAGGTTGGACATGTTAACGAGGATTCCATTAGAACTACAAACACGCATGAAAAGTGTTAAAAAACTACAAACATGATGGATATGTGAGACCGACAGACAGGTAGAGAAAGGGGTTTGAGTGATAAATAATATCTAACCTGTTGAAAAAATATTTATTTAATTTTATCCACGTTATATTTCATCTGCAGCAACACTTTGAACTTTATAAGGATACATTTGGTATTAAAAATGCATATTAGTCTATGAGCAGGGTTCTCGGCATGAAGACCCACAAACTGGCAGATCAACGTTCCTCTTTTTCTCTCCAATACGGTCTTTTATGATAATGCAAAGTCAAGATGATTGACAGTGCAGTTTAAATGGTGACAGAATGTACGTAACAAGGTTAAAGACACAGTCATGACGAAGTAGTTGTCCCTAAAGCTATTCTGTTCTAGTCCACAAAAAGAGTACATAAAAATAGCACATAATAATAAGGCAAATAATAATTAAGTGAATTATAAAGCAGTACAGCATATAAATCTATAGCATTTGATACAAATAAACTCAATAAATCATATTCAATATGGATATGTAATGTCACAGGTGGGTGTTGAGTCACTGTCCTTAATAAATGTAAGTAATAAATCTAAGTAAATTGACCCACCATATTGACAATATCAAAATAATAATATGAGATATTTTGCTTTTGTTTTTTCCCCTTGCCTCGCAGGACAGAAATGTCAATAAACCAATTTTACTTGACTCAAGAAGACATATACCAGAAGCCTTGTCTCTCACATAGGCCCGCAGCCCGTGTTCTAGCGTTTTCTAGCTTTTTCCAGCCAGGTTGGGCCATCAGACAGAGGATGGATAACAACTTTTTCCTATTCAGGCCTGCCAAACTGTTCTCTTACTGGAGCAACAGAGGCTTGTTGGCCAGTAAAAGTGCCAAGCGCTGATCTAGACAGTTACAACCTGGCAGCTTATTTTAGCCAACAAACGGGTCTGTCTGCACCTTCTGTCAAAAATTTCCAGCCCCTCTCCCAGTTTCTCAGTCTCATTTTCCCCATTTATATCTCTCCATGTGTGTGTCTCTTTTTTGTGCCTGTCATGCTATAAAACCACATTAGTTTATGAAGTTTATCATTGTTTAACTAATCAGTCTTGATTGTCTTGGCATCCTTGTCTTTTTGTTTTCCTTATTTCTCAGTTTACATCCCCCTACATACTATAGGCAAACCCATTAAAAAACTACATTGCGATTGACGAGTGTTTAAATAAATAACATGGTTTTATATGGGTTTGATGGATGTACATGTTGTCAGTCTGCCATTCATAATGAGGCATCAACCACCTCCATTAAAAGAGCTGCGGCCCATGAACCTCATTCGAATGGCTGTCATGTAGCATGTTGCTTCATCTGAGACCCCAGAGGAGAGGGATGGTGGGAGATGATCATTTTTAGAAGGGCTTGTTCACTCCTTCCATTTACAGATAAGGAACGTCAACGTCAAGTTGGCTCTTGGCACACTGACGACATTTATGATCACTATCCCTTTTGTCTAGTCTAGTAAATAGAAAGTTAACCATCACTTTGTTGCTGAATAAAGACTGATTTGACTCTCTAAATACTAAAAAATAATGAAATAATTTAGCTTTTTTTCTTTTTCAATAATCTGCCACTCAACATAACCTAGCCTCACTTCCTACTCTCTACATGGGCAACTGACATCTAAATTTAAATTAAACTCAAAGACACAATAACAGCTTATAATTAATGATTTGGAACACTTTTAAAAGGTAGTGACTCCATTTGTCACACAAACTGCACTGCATAGGAGTTAAAATTGATTCCTGTGGAGTTTGATATTAGCACGTTGCTAAGCTAACAGCGTGGCACTCTAACAAGCATATGAATGCACAGCACTCAAAAATATTGAGATGAAAGACTTAAACTGATTTTAGTTAGTTACCAAGACAACATTTCTAGTTTTTGTTTAAGCTACAAAATATATTAAACTGCAATAAAATTATTAGAGGTGTATATAGATTTTTAAAATGAATTTTGAATATTTTTAAAATATTAAATTATTTAAAATAATGTATAGCAGTTAAATAGCAGTTATAATATCTACATATAATCATATATTATATATATATATATACAAATATATACATATATATGTATATGTGTATATATATATATACAAACATATAAATACATATATATGTATATGTATATATGTATGTATATATAAAACCTAAATGTTGTAAACATAATAACAAAATGGCAGCTGATTATTCATACTAATTATCAATTAATTAAGCGTGATAAACTCTCACACAAATAAACTTTGTCACACAAAGCGAGCATTTCGTCTAGGCTGGTAAGATAATTGTCTCTGCACATGAGATAAGAGAAAGTATTTTAACATAACATTTATATTTTAAGTGTACCTACAAAAACTGTGTGCTTATGTGTGTAGCTGAATGAATGATTACTAGATCAGATCACTTTAAAGAAGCCACACCAGGCCTGTAAGTGTTTCAGTAGATCATTTATATCTTTTATCCTTGTGTTTACACTCAGAAATGACCTTTTAGAGTGAGGTCTAATTGGATAAAGTACATTTTAGGGCTTAATGTACGAGAAGAGAGAACTCTTTGCAGAGTAAGGTTGACAAAGGGCTATCCACTCCAGAGGTCCTCAGAGATATTTAACTGCACCATTTGCCCACTCTCATACTGTACCCAGGGTTTAGAAGATGGTAGCATTACCTTTACCAGGGCAAACCACAGTGAATGAAATGAGCTGTATCATTGAAAAATGCGACAACACATTACCCAGCAGCACACATTTGTTAGCCAAGATGGAGAAGGAGGTGTCAAAAACAGCTAGACAGCAGGCAAGTAGGAGAAACTCCAGCTCAAAAGTACAGTTAAAGTAATAGTTCATTCAGAAATGAATAATTTGCTCAGCCTAATGTCATTCCAAACCCATATAAATTTGTTTTGCTGAAACAAAAGGAGGTATATGAAATCACAGTTTTACATAAAAATACAGTGAATGAAGGCTGGAGCTTAGGCTTCTACAAAGACTCAAAATAAAATACCATAAAAATATTTTAAAAATTCATATACCTTGTGTGCAATATTCCAAGTCATATGATGGCTTAATAATAACAAAATTCTCAACTTCATTAATTTATAATGATTGAAACCGAATTAAATGCTTAAATTCGAGAACCAGATCAGTCTGATTCTCTCACAGATCATTGTGATTTTTTTTAGAAATGGGATCAAATGATTCACTGCAAAAGATTGATTTGTTCTTGAATCAGTTGTTTCTAGTTCTCTCAAAAGGTTCTCTCAAACGATTGATTCTGAACCTTGTCTTTTCCTTCTTAATGATGACTCTTCAATAACCCTGACTCTAAACCAAAACTTTCCTCTCAGGGTTAACAGCTGCAAAGAAGACCATTATCAGTTCTCGGTTTCCTCCTAATTCCCTGTCAAAACAGCAATGGCTGTCCTATTTTATAGATATTGTTCGACTGGACTCATCCACTGCCTCAATTAATGAAGCAAAGATTTCACCCATTCTCATATGGTTAACCATTCTAAATCAATAATTAATGTTTTAAAATGTAGATAAGTAAAACAATAAAATAAAAAGGGGAGGGGAAAAAAGATTTGTCAGTTGCTTTTCTTTATCGATTTGTCAATCAAGTTTAAAAAAATACCACTGGACAGTTCACTTGTAGAGACCACCAATCAGCTTTTTGGCATGGCAGGATTTCTGTCAGCTGAATCAACATATCAGTTTGCTTTCTCACATCACAGCTTTAAATCTGCAACATTGCTGACTAACAAATGCATTAACGTGACCAGCTGGATATAAACGAACACAAATTAATGGTAACAATCGCGACATTAAACATTTGCGTCCGACTTGCATATGTTTTTGTCACATCGTTTTAACCGCTTGAGGTGCTGCTATTGTTTGCATCCTCTCAGGATTGACAGCAAACAATAGCAGCACCTGTTGTTCTTTCTCCACTAATGCAGCATCTAGTCAACAAATTATTTACTTTATAATGATGTGAAAACATTTACTGTGGTATAATGTGTACACACCGTTTAGTTGTCTGTTTTAAATCCGCACGTCTGAAGTGTCAAGCTCTGTGCAGCGCGCAGTGTTAGTTGCGGCAATCAACTGAATTTGTCTTTTAAATACAGACCTATCGTTAAATTAAATAATATATTTTTATTCAGACTAACACTACGGTAATGTTATATAACCTTTTCTGGTACAGAACATCCCTCCGGTGACATTTAGTTGTTTATTTATCTTTTTACTCAGACTTCCATCAGGGCACGTTTGACTTTAGTACTTGAGGATGAAGACTAAGGCAATTCATTCTGCAGACTAAGCCAATCTCCCTGAAGAGAGCTGGCAGGAAGTGAAGTGCCAGTCAGTTCGGTCTTCCAATCAGCACAAAAGCTGTGGCAGATATTTCTTCACCATAGACCTTAGTCAGGGTAGCACAATATTAAATTTTTGACAAGAATAAAAATGAGGCTGGGAGGGATAGAAGTACAGTGTGTTCAATGGATTTGTACTGCATTTTAACAACAGCTAACAAAACTTAAAAAAAAAAAAACTTCAGTTGGCAAAAACTCCATAAAGCAGTTTTGAAAGTTGTGAGTTTTGTAATTGATGTGGTCTAGTATCTTTATACAGTATGTGTCATTGTAAAGATTATAATCTATGTTTTCATTTGCATGCAATTCACTATGGCATCTGGCCTAACTAAGGTCTGTACCAGCTAACAGGGAACATTCTCAGAACTTTGGAAAGAACATTCTGGAAAGATTCTTTCAAAGTTATGAACAAACATTCTTCTAGTTAACTTTAGTAGAATTTAGGGCTGTGCAATTAATCGAAAAACGTTTTCGATTTTGATATTGGCCTCCAACGACTTTGAAAATACAATAATCGAGATTAAACAGTTATTGCGCCCCATTCCGCCCCCTTTTGCAGCGCTGCATTTTCGTTCCTCCATAAAAGTCCAATTTCCCATGCAAATCAGTAAAATTATGTAACGTGACTTTTGCAAAATGGGATGTGCTTGATTTATCGAGGTATATTTATTCATGTTTTTAAAAGTGTGAAAGAGAACTAAACTAAAGTCATCTTTTAGCTCAAGGTGCGCGCCTAAACAGTCAAATACACGCAAAATTGTGTCCAAATGCTGCATTTAGTGATTATTCATGTATACCTTCGTCGGGCATGCAATAAATGAACGTAAAGAGTTGAGAATGAAAATACGCGTGTAACGGTAAATTGGATCTGTGCGGCTCTTAAAGTGACAGCAGGCTATTTTTCTGCTGCGACTGTGTGCTTAATAATCAAACAACAAAAGACAAATTTAGGATTTTTGTAGCTTTAATATGAAACAATTTTTTTTAATTCTTACAGTGAAGACTGTGCTGTTTTATTTTACATTTGATGATTCATTTCTGTGGTAGGCTGTAAATTGCTTGAGACGTGAATAAAAAAACATTAAAGCACAGTTTGTTTCATTTGTTTTTTTTTAATTCTATTTTATTTGTCCTTTGCTTATTTATTACTGACAGTTTAATTATTTTCAATAATTTTGAGGAATTTTTATTTTTGTTTGTTCGTTTGGAATTCCACTGCAACTGTCATAGCAACCTTATTTACAAGAAATACATACTTGATATGCATTAATCATATAACATATCACTCATATAAAGTTTTGGTCATATGGCCCCCTCATAATCATTTAAAATAACCGTGATGACAATATTGACCAAAATAATTGTGATTATGATTTTTTGCCATAATCGAGCAGCCCTTCTTGTTCGTTCAAAGTTATTTAATAATGTTCTTAAAACATTTGCACAAAAACATTTTACTTCATTTATGGAATGTTTTTCTGAAACATTTAAGTTGTAATTTTGGTTTGTCTAATGTTTTTTTTTCTACTTACTAGTTTCAGACATTACCATAATGTTTGCTAAGTTATAAAATGGAATGTTCCCTTAAAGTTTTCTCTAACATTCAAATAGCCAAGATTTTTTTATTTTTTTATCAAAGAACATTTTCATGGTCAACTTATTTCATCTTAATGGAAACATTGACCATATTAGCACATTATTGTAAGTCTGGATTATACATTTGCCCTGCAGATCTGAGTGTTGTAGCACCTACAAGACATCTCGGCACGTTGCATGGGTCAAGTGGTTGCATTTGCCTGAACTTTTGACTTACTTCCACAAGTCCTTTATTCCTGTGAGTGCATTGAAGAGGCTTTGGGGTGAATTATGTGAGCATGTGTGAAGGGAAGAGTGGAGGAAGGTAAACAATGTGGAAATGGTGGTTTAAGGAGGCATAATTTGATTTCCAGAAAGTCAGGCGGAGGCACACTGTCGTGTCAGATGAGGCTAGTCATCTTTATTAACAAGGGAACAAAGTTGGCAGGCTCGGCCGCAACTACCACTGAGCGTGACAAAATATCCAGAGATTGTCCTACACAACCATTTATCTTGATCTGAGTCCAGCTAATGCCTAGCTCAGTTATTATTTGGAATCTCTTTCTAATCAATACAGATTCTTTATAGGTTGTATGAATCATGTTTTTGTACATCCTGACATTTGCTCATTTGCTACTGTAAATAAACCGTGGGGGTTTATGAGATTACTGAGGCATTAGACTTGACTGAAAATGTCTGACTAGCTGCTTTTGGCAGATTTCACTGTTATAAATCTAAAATGTGTTGATTGTTTGTTTTATTTAGATCCAAAGAGGTCAGTACTGCAAACTCTCAATATTCATAAACCCTCAAACCTGGATGACTCATGATCAAAGAATGTATATTTATAATTTTTAAGGGATAGTTTTCCCAAAAATAAAAATTCTGAAATTCTGGCATCATTTACTGACCCTCATGTCATTCCAAAACTGACTTTCTTTTCTGGGAGACATAAAAGAAGATATTTTTAAGAATGTTGCTAACAGTTTCAGTTCTCATTGACTTGGAAGCAATGCTTTGAATTTAAAAACATCTTAATGGTGGATTTGTTTATTACAAAGCAGCTTTTCACTTAACATGACATTAATTGATATACTGGAGTTTGAACTCTCATTCTGACGGCACCCATTCACTGCAGAAGATCCATTAGTGGGTAGATTATGTAATGCTAAATTTATCCAAATCTGTTCAGATGCAGTAACCAATTAATACACATCTTGGATAGCCTGAATGTAAAATTTCAGCAAATTTTCATGTTTGGGTGAGCTATTCCTTTAAGTAATTGTAATGTGTTAAAATAGTAATGCATAACAAAGCATTAAATGCAATGTTTTTAGACCATCGGTTGAGTTTGAGAACCAGATGAGTCTTGTTTGTGAATGAATCATTCTGTTTTAGGATCATTACATGTGTTTTTCTTGCATCAAGTCTGAACCTGATGATCCTGAGTTGAAGTCTAATGATGAAGAGTTGCTAGTAAATGTATTTTGTCCTCCACAGAAGTCATGCCAGTTCCAGAACAGTCTGCCGAAGCAGAGAATGCCACCATGCTTAGTCCAGGACTGAATGCTTCTAATGATGATGGATCTGAGACTGAGACCACCTCTGCCATTCTGGCCTCTGTGAAAGAGCAGGTAGGACTTTTAAAGTCCACTGTCCCACTTAATTCACATTTTAGGCACAAAGCCAAAACGTTTTAGTGGAAAAGTTTAATTCTTTGCAGTTCTGTCCATGACTTATCAGGAGACAGCAGTTACCTGTACACATTTGTCATATTAACTCTAGTGGTGGACTTTTTCTGTACACTTTCTGGGAGACAAAGATTAAAAGAGGAATGATACCGTGAGTATAGAAAAGAATCCCCCCACCCCCTTAAAAATATTACGTTTTGTTGCTTTGCAGTCTGAACTTGAAGACTTCAGTCCACAAACAATCACCATCAAATTTAACTGAACTTGAGCAGTTCTGCCAAGAAGTGTGGGCAAATATTGTAAAGTCTAGATGTGCAAAGTTAGTAGAGATGGAGACATATCCCAACAGACTAAAGGCTGTATAATTAAAGCAAAAGATGATTCTACAAAATACTGACACAAAGAGCTGATCCTTTTTCCAATTCAGTGATTCTGTTTGTTTTTTCTGACATGTTGTTGTTGTTGTTACATCTTTCACTTGGATGTTATAAGTTGCAAGTTATAAGTAAATACAGCTGGATAAAACAAAAACTGTGGAAGTAACTATAAAGTTATCCATAGATGTATACTAGAATTTAACTGGATGTAATGATGTGAATGCAAAGGCTCAAAGCCCCCCACTCTCAATTCATGGCTTTAACAACCCTGTATACACTACCGTTTTTTTTTTTCATTCATATTGTTAAATAAAACAATTAAAAAACACTCTTATTCACAAAAAACACAATAAATGCATTCATATTGTGAAATATTACAATTTTAATACAAATATTATTATAATTTAAAATAAGTGTTTTCCAATTTAATATATTATAAAAATGTTATTTATTTCTGTGGTGGCAAAGTTTCATTTTCAGCATCATTACTCCAGTCTTCAGTGTCACATGATCCTTCAGAAATTATTCTAATATGCCGATTTAGTGCACAAGAAACATTATTATCAATGTTGAAAACAGTTGTGCTGCTTAATATTTTTGTAGAAACTGATACTTTTCGGATTCTGTGATGAATATAAAATAATAATAATATGTAAATCTTGAATAGAAATCTTTTATAACATTCTAAATGTCTTTACTGTCAATTTGAAACAAATTAATGTGTCCTTGCTGTATAAACGCATTGATTAAAAAAAATAAATCTTTCTCACCTCAACAGTAGTATATATAATGTATATAAATCCAAAATAATAAAACAATATATATTTATATACTGTATTTATAAAATGCAATTTTTCATATTCTAATTTGGAGAGGCCAGAGGGCTATTGAGTTAAAGCTCAGGTGTGACATTATTACACCATTTAAAGATCAGGGGCTAAAAGGTGGATAGAAAACCTGAAATATTTAAAACGACATTACAGTAGAGGTGAGAAAGTAAGCTGGAGGAAAATGACACTGTGTGATGATGAATGTTTGGTTGAGGAAATCTTCCCGAGGACAAAATCCAGAGCCACCGGAATGAATGCAAATTGAGAGACGGAGAGGGAAATCAGGAAAATGCCATAAAGTCAGAGCCTGCGGAACTGTTACACCTTGGGAATCTGTCTTGGTAATGATTTTATTGACACTACAGTATGCAACATATTATACGTGTAATTTGTATTTGATTACATTCTTCATGTTTGCCAAATCCCAGCTCAGCAGTAAAAGGCCACCTGTGTTTTACTCGATGATGGATTTAGTTCAGGCAGCCATTCCCATCCCACCTGGAATGGCCTGGAAGACTGTGCAGGTGGCACTCCGGCCCAGTCCATCACAAAAATTAGCCATTACTTTTATTCATACACAACGAATTCTCGCCAAGTTGTGCATCGTACAGACGGCTGGCTCATCACAGCCTCAAAAAGTTGATGGCTTTATGTACTGCTTTAATAAAAGCAACATTAAAATGCAGAGATGCTGATGCAGCGTTTCACTGAGCAGAACTAAGCACAGTGCTGGGGTTTCATGGTAGATTTGATTAATAAGCCTGTGTATGTCTATCAGACACTGTGAGGAAGCTGTGTAAATAAATGCTAGTAATGTTTGGAGACTCTCATCCCTCTATTTAAAGCACCATCTACAGTAGCTGTTAAATCAGGTTAAAATGTATCATATCTTTTCAAGATAAATAAATAAATAATCATTTTGGGCATGTATCATATTTGGTGTAAAGTATGAAAAAATCTTTTTGAGATTTGTTTGATATAGATGAAATTTTACAGTGTTTTTAAAGATCAGTGTTATTTTTTGTTAACTAAAACTATGAAAAGTCATTCATTGAAATAACGCTAAATTAAAATATAGCCTACTGTAAATAACAAATGAAAAAGTAAAAAAAAAATGCTGAAATGCTGCCTTGGCAAATAAAATTAAAACAAACTTACTCAAATTTAAAGTAAAATTAAAATGAAAACTGAAAGCTTCTTAAAAAATATTAATAAATATTATAATAGTTTATAAATAGGGCCTAATAATAAAATGACAGCATTAAAGATTAGTATAAAGTGAATGTTAGATGAAGATAAAGGTAATCAAAATGTAAAAACAGAGGAAATGAGCTTATAATGAGCAAATATATTTCCAATATTGGCTGAAACTAGCCGTTACACCAAATGGTAGCAATATATATCATGCATCCCTATTTCGCAACCTTTTTTCTTTAACAAGTGAAATTTTGTTAAATTGCATTCGTAAGAATTACAAAACATTGCAATTTTGTCTATTTTATTGTTTTTGACTCTAAAAGAACTTACAAACTATCAGAGAAACTATTTGAGAAACCTGGGCTGGACTTGTGTTGGTCTTGATGCCAAGAGCACTAATTCCTACTTCACATTTTTTGGGGTGCTTAGTGATATTTCTGCACCTTTTGTGACACAACAACTTCTCAAAATAAAGTGTAAATTAGATGTTCTCCTGTTATTTCCTGACTTACTCCCATATTACTTTGTCATGAATGAATTCACAGCAGAAATACTTTCAGTGACTTCTAACCTCACGAGAGAAAAGAACTCGTAACAATACAGTACCATACACTGAAAATGGCATTATATTGTACTATGAAATCAAACCCACTTCCATTTTTTTTTTTCAAGAAGAAAAGGCACAATTTATTCATTTCAAGCTTTCCAGTGAAACTATTGCTCTGTTCTGATCACATAAGCAATTAAGGCATTATATTTGCAGCCTTGAGATTTCATTGTGAGGATGTTAGGGTTATTTCTTTGCAATTTCAGACGAGCCCAGGCTGTGTGCAAGCCTCATTATGCCAACTCCTTTCATGCATCTAGCACATGCTTGGCCTTCACATATCAGTGGGCTGGTCCCTGTGTAATAAAGCCTTTCATGTTGAATACTCGGATTAGAAATAAAAAAGCAGAATAACAGAAGTGTGCTTAATAAAGGCACTATTAGGTTGCTCACTGTTAGATTTATCTGTTGCCAAACATCTAAAAGAAAACAGTGACATACAGGCAAGTATGGTGACCCATACTCAGAATTCGTGCTCTGCATTTAACCCATCCCTGCATTTAATGAACCCACATTCTGAGCAGTGGGCAACCATTTATGTTGCGGCGCCGGCGGGGAGCAGTTGGGGGTTCGGTGCCTTGCTCAAGGGCACCTCAGTCGTGGAACTACCTCACCTAAAATAAAACACACAAAATAATGATTAGTATTCGAACGGGACATCACTCCGGACCTTACTCCCCCCTGAAGTGACCACTGAAATCTTGACACTGGTTAATCTAGGTTTTCACACTTTTTGATCCCTCTTTTAATATAATAAGCCAACAAATAAGATGATGCCCTTGCATAAATATTTTTTAAATATATAATGATAAATTATAAACGTGTACTTTCTTATTGTGCATTTGATAATACTGTATTTCCTGCCTACCATTAGAGTACTGTTAGATGTATAAATGTTGTCAATAAATAACATAATTGTGAATAACATCATGAGTTCTGACAAGTCTTAAGGTTTTAATTTCATTCATCTTACTGATATCTAATGTACTGTATATGCTAATGATAATTCGTGTTATTATTGTTAAATCATTTTTTTTTTTACTAAATATTACATGATTAATTTAATCCACTTATATTCATATTCATGTTGTTGTTGTTGTTGTTATTATTATTTATTATTTAATAGCTTTATTCATATTGTTAAAATATGTGTTTATTAATATTTGTTTTGAATTATTGTATAATAATAATAATTATAAGAACAACAACAACAATTTTACACAACTTTTTAATAGTATTAATATTTGTGTTAATAGTGCTATTAATATTACTTTGGTCTATCACTAATTATTTTTTCAATTGTTATTTAATTGTTGTATACATCATATTAAAACATTGATTTATTAATATGTTCATTATAATGTAATATTTAGGTATTATTGTGTTAATAACAACAACAGGAATAATAATAAAAATAATAATAATAGTACACTAATATTTTTGTTATTATGTAATCTTACTATTATTACATTGGTTTATTACTAAATATTATTAAACAATATGTATTAATATATTATTGTATTATTACTAATAAGATAGATAGATAGATAGACAGACAGACAGACAGACAGATAGATAGATAGATTTTAATTTTAACAATTTTACCATTGACCCCTTTGTGGCCCCTAGTGTGGAAACCCATGGATTAAGAGATTTTTTAGGGATGCACAATAAATATCGGCACGGTAAATCTCTACACGTGCGTGCTTTCACGTGGAGCAGCATTTACTACACAGAGCCGTTGTTCACTGACAAGCTGCACAAAACCACAATCATATTTTGAGCATGTTTTGCGCAGCTTGTCAGTTTAGGTTTTACAGGGCTTTTCCACATGTCCTATGGCAATTTCCAAGTTCCCGTACTGATGGTGTTTTATGTATTTGCGTAACTTGTAAATGTGAATCATAGATGTGTCTGGAAATCCTGCTATGGTGGATATAAATGGCTGATGAGATCTTAGGCACGCATCGCTGTTATGACCTCCATCCGCCCCTGTCCTATCTAAATCCCCAACCACCACCCCTGAATAGCTCTCAACCATTTCCTGCCTGTCCCGTCACTCACGCACGTCCAGCAGGGGCCTGTGGGATGACACCTGAGAGCAATCACCATAAACAGCACCATCATTGTAATCACCATCCTCATCACCGCACCCATCAAAATGGTAATGCGTTTCAGCGGCAGATCGCTGATTCTGTGTGTTCTTGAGTAAACCCTGTTATGCATTCTAGTTCAACACGTCACCCATATAGACCCCGCAAAAAAATCTGACTCTGTGGCTTCTGTGATGCGTATCACGCGTGACTGTGTGTCAGCGCTGCCTGGGAGTTTCACAAGATCTGTATTGAGTCTATTGAGATGGAGAAGGAGGCCTTATAAATATGTATGTCATGCAAATGACCGTCCGTCTTGTGTGTTTTCTTTGAAGTGATGTGTGTGTGATCTCAACAGGAGGTGGCAGTTGTGTGTCCCAATCAAGTTGCCAGTGTTAGGCGATCTTATAAATGAAGCCATCTTATTTTGGACGCAATAGCTCGCGCCAAGAGATTGATTGCGAAGGGGCTGCATCTACCACATTGAGCTGGTGTTAGTGGATGTGTGGGACAGGTCTCAGTGAGTAAGCTGAGATGAAAGGCAATCTATTATTATATAAAACAGACAACACGCTTAGAATATCTTCTATCATCACATTTGTTTCACATTACACATGATACTGCCGTTCTTATTACAAAAAAGAATAATCAAGAAAAAAAATAAAAGAGTTTAATGAAAACAATAAAAATAAACACTTGTTACTTATAAACATTATAGATTTTTGTTTCCCCAAAGAACTTTTTTGGGGGCTTTGGTTGTATGGTTATAGGAACTAGGTGTTCCAACTTAAATCATTCCCTGTTCCTGTGGCGCGAACATGCCAAAAAGCAGGTATTTCCACCAATAGTTATAGGATCTATGAAAACGTTCCTCTGGTGCAGAAGCCCCTAGTGAACAGCTCTCAAAAGAACCTTTATTTTTTAGTGTCAAGAACATTTAAAATATCTAAAGAAACCTTTTTTTTAATAATAATAAAAATATATCTATCTATATATATATATATATATATATATATATATATATATATATATATATATTATATATATATATCCTTTTTATAATATATGAAATAGGAAGAAATAGGAAGGTTTCATGGATGGATGTTAAAAGTTCTTCTTGGAACCAAAGATGAAATAAAGAACATTTATTTTTAAGAGTGTACATATAGCATTGTGATATTTGTGCTTTAAAATCAGAAGTAGTATTCATAGCCTATTTTTTTTCTTTCATAATGTGGTATACGTCTGAGTGAAACAGTAAATGAAATTAAAAAGTATGTTTGATTCGATAATTCATTGTTTTGTGAAAAGTAAGTGTTGCAGATCTGAATGTTAGCCATTCCTCTCACGATTATCATTGACTGCTATTCTTAAGGAGGCTTTTTGAGGACGACATGGAGACTGAATGTCAAGTTCACCATCAAGAGCATCTTAACATATCCCAGTGAAAATGTGTTTCTTCTTTAAATATGTCATTATTTGATATGATCGTCATAACCAGTATTATACAGTATTGCATTAACCAACATAGAAAGATTCCATTAGCTATTAGTAATATTTTAGAAATGTGTTCTCAGTGTCCTTTTAAACGCTGTCCATTGCCATCGAAAGTCCAAGATGAATGTTTTCTTAAGGTGTTTGTAGGCATCCAGCAGTAACCTAAAAAGACATTGATTGTCACTGAGGAAACTTTTGGTTTGAAGCTTCAACCGTTCTGACTGTCCTCCTGTTTTATTGAATGGTGCATTGTTTATACTCAAGGGTTTATGTTAAAGGGCATCTGGACTTGGAAACAGCAGAGAGGCAGGAAGCCAGTAAAGCTTGCGTTAGTCAATTCTGAGAGTATTTTCCTTGGATAAATCTAAATGTCATTGACTCTCAGTCTGGAAATGATTCAGCATTTCACCATATGATTGTTGAATTGAGGTTTAGTGAAAGCTTTACTTTAGGGCTGGACAATATATCGAACGATATGACCATGTGCATCTCGTCAGTAAAGCCGGTTCCATGATTAGCGGTAAATCCCCCTATATCGAGTTCATTATTGAAGATGAATCGCCTTTGATAATGAACTCGATATAGCGTAGCTTGTCAGTAAACTACGGCTCTGTGTATTAACTGCAGCTCCATTTGAAAGCAAGTGATGGGGATTTACCGCTAATCATGGAACCGGCTTTACTGACGAGATGCACATGGTTATATCGTTCGATATATTGTCCAGCCCTCCTTCACTTAGATCCCGTCTCACAGCACAATAATAACCAACTGTGCATTGGCAAAAAATAAATAAATAAATAAATAGACTGAATAAAAAATAAACAAATGATGATTGGATGATTTATTGTTTGAGTTAATCAATAAAGATCTTTGCAATCATTGCTTAAACTGCACAAAAGTCCATTGCATATTTACAAATTTAGGCTTATAGTAAATAGAATGTTTTAATCTATTGAATCACAATATATTATTGCATGATTACAGCTGTTAAAAAAAGATACATTTCAGATGGTTTGGTGAACGGAAGAATTTTGAATTTTGAACTTTTTCTGAGCTCATTGTCACCTTGTATTGTAATATCCAAAGTTTCTTTAAAAAATAATAAATAATTGTCATGTAGAAATGAGATTTGCATGTTTCACAGTGGCCTTTTCAAATGCACCTAGCACCACAACATCTCAGAATGTGACATTTTAGTGTTACATGAACATGGAGAATGACACGCTGTTTGGTAAACAGAGTGTTACACACAGACTGCGTCATACAGGCCTTGCTTGCCTCAGATACATGCTATCACTGCTGCCATATCACACATACCATCTCCGTCCATCCCAGAAACACTTATATATGCTCGCAAAAGGACGAGTACTACACAAATCCTATATTGCACCGTGTGCATTTGAGCCAGAGAATGAAAAGAGAGCAAAGATTGAGCGCTTGTGCAACAAAGAGAAATGTCACACATGGAGCAGACACGTGTGCAGTAGAAGGCCTCGAGGGCCTGTCAGTAATGGTTGGCCTCAGGGAAGAACAGCATAATGTTGTGTTGTGTTCCAGTGTTGAGTGGATCACTACAGCAACCAGAGAGCGGGCAGGCTGTTTCCTCTGTGAAAATCACCCCACTCCCTCCCATCTCGACCTGTCTGCTTCGACGGCACAGCCAGTTTGCTGTCCCTTTAAGAGTTATGGCCTCCTGTCTGTCACTTAATCTGGGTTACAGCTCAGCTTTGTGTTTCTCTTGCTCAAGCTGGCCGCAGCGACTCGGTTCATTGTGTGTGTTTGTATCTGTGTGTGGTTTGTTTAGTTTTCTGTCGCTTTGTTTATTCACTCTGTATCGTCAGTGAATCCCTAATGAAGTTTAACAGGCGATCCTTTGCTTGAAGACTGACCTTGAATCAGCTCCATCGGGCGATTGTAATCAACTGTAAATGTGTGTGCATTTGCATAGTGATATTGGAGACCAGGTAAAATGGTGTGGGACATCATAAAATTATGTTCATGGATGTTGGCTTGTTTTGTGTACACTATCATTATTGAATTGATTGTATCTTAATTAGAAACTGACCATGCAGAAAATGTCCTTCATTGATGTTCTTCAAGTGTACTTTGCAAATAAGAGTCTGGCCACTAGGTGGCAAACATATTAAAGTTTAACTTGATCCTTGGAAGTCAATGTTAAAACAAAATAGATGCTTTTTACTTTCTTTTCCTCTTCCATCTTGTGTTATGTTCTCATAGAGGTCTTTGACATGGACCTCATGTTGCGGCCTATTTTTGATGTTACCCTGAGGCCCTACTTTATTAAGACTTTCTTGAAAAAAAGTGAATATGTTTATCTAAGTGTCTTTTAAGCACTGCGTCTCCGAATTGACGGTAAAATGCACATGTGAGAACCAAACAACATTTGGGTCCTTTTTTAAAACCTGAACAGGTTCTCGATTCCAAGCTGCACTGTTTAGTCTAAATATGGCAAAGGGTTTTACAAACGTTTGCCACAGGCTTTTTTATTGTCCATGATGTGTGTAGATTTGTGTCTGCTATGACACTGTGGTAACATAAATGACACGTTTGCGCACTGATGAGTTGCCGTCAAAAACCTTTATAATTTCCAAAGTTAAGAATCTATTAGAGTAAACACAACTGGCCCGCCGATCTTTGTTTTTAGGCATGACAAGAGATGTTCTGTCACTCTGCCCTTGAATGTAAGCTCGTATGAATGTTATCAGTAAAGTGCATGTTGGAGATGATTGTACGGGACATGTGCATTGTTAGCCCTGAGGCCTTCACCGGAGAATTGGCAGATCTTTGCGCAATTTAGATTTGAGATATCAACAGGCCAATCTCGAGTTACCACAGTTGACAGGCTGTTTGTGTTAATCCATAGACAGCGGCTGTCAATTATTAGTGTTGTACATCACGTCCTCTCTGCAACATGGAGAAAATAATAACTGTCAGTTGTGACTCCTGCAGAGTGAAAATGTGCTGCGTGTTGATTATGCAATCTGCAAATGCAGCTTCAACATTGTTTTTGGCTTCATGGTGCAATCCTTACTAGCTCATACATTTTTACTCTTAAAGAGACTGAAATTCTGTCATCATTGAAATGGAATTTTTGGTTTTAAGAGAGGATAATGAAACGTTGAGGATTCAATTACTGATTTGTCATTTGTATGTTTGTTGTCGGCTGCATTAGTAGACTCCCATGCATGCCAAATGCCTTTTTCATTGTGTATGTGGTGAAAACATCTGATTTGAGTTGTACACAATGGCATTACAAGTTGAAAATTGCTTTTTAAATTCGTAATTGCATGTTGGATGAAACTTTTTAGGCTGACAAATTACTGACGTCAAATTGTCTTTGCTTCTTTAATATGGCTTTCATAGTATTTCACAGGAGCATGGGAAAAGGTGCAATTCTGGATCTCTCTTACATCCTCGCTCTGATTGCCATCTCTGTTTGGCCACATCTCCTTTCAGCTCTGTTGATGGACTGTAATATGCAGAACCTCATCAAAGACTCCCATGAGCAACAAGTTAGTTCTTCGAGGACATTCAGGATAGATTTCATGAACATGCAAGCTTACAAGACGAGAGGTTGTTCTCGTTTCTTGTTTGTCTTTTCTGTGCGTCTCACTTTTGATCTTGCCACTAGGCACAACACTTTTATATCTCTATAACGCTGACCTAAGTTACTGCCGGAATGAATGGCTTGTTAATCAGCATCCATGCATCGCGGTGTATTGGAAGGGAAAAAAGGATGAATGGTCTGATTTTTCACCCTAATTATCTTCTATTTCCTATCCTTGTTTGCTTGTACTGTAGTAGCAGATATAATGGCCTCACAGTTGCGTATCTCCTTGCTGAGGCGTATGATATATCAAATGAAGCTGTGGTACCCCATACAATCAGGCAAACCTAAACAAATCAACATGCACACATATGCAATCTCTTCTTCTTTAGCTGCCGGGGGCCATTTTGTGATTCAGCTTTCTGTTTGACCATGAGGCAAGTTGGCAGCCGCTCCTTTAATCTCTCACCTCTAAGCTTTGATAGATGCGCCCATGACTCAGGCTTACATCCCAGTCTGCCTGATAATGAATGTGCTTTCCTCAGGACTGAGGGAGAGCGGATACTCTCCCTTTAGGCTAAATCACAAGTTAGCTTTATCGACAAGAATTCTCTGCTTTTTCAAGATTTTCCATCGTAAGCCTTGAGAAGTTTCCCAGCATTCACTGTGATGGGACTGGGAGATCTTTGGTATCCTTATAGGATGTATTAGCCTGAATGAAATAGTGTTTGGCATGACTTTCAGCATTTGTGAATGTGAATAATTATTAAAATAGATATTCATAGAAGTCATTTGCATCACTCTATTCAAAATCTGTGACCTTGCTTGTTTTTGATTTGACCTTGTGATCTAAACAGCTGTTTAGATAGAAGTATTCTAGTAGATGCACTTTAACTACATCTGTTGTGTTTGCATTATTTTGTAGAGAAACATCCTATTTTGTCCATCTACATGTATGAAACATGTTGTTTTTTGGTGCAGGTTTTACCATGACATGGTGATTAAAGATGCACATATTGTTAAATCAGCTGATATTGTAGGTTTTTGTTGTTGTTGTTGTTGTTATTTTGCCCATATATCAGTTGTCAGCAAAACACAGTCACAGATCAGGGATGACAATCCAACTTAAAACTACAGCAAATTCAGAAAACACAACACTTGCAAAGTGCACCATTTTGGGATGACAGCTACATCCCATTATTCATAATATCTCATGCTGCTTTTCACTATTAAATTGAACGATGTGGGAAAAGTACCTGACAGCAGCATATGTCTAGTCACTGATTGTAAATAGCGGGTTTGGTAATAAGGGCAACATTTTTGGGGGAATGTAACTGTCTGGTCTGATTTATGCAGACGAAAGGAGCCTTAGCAGGACTGGTCCACAACTGGATGTTTCAGTCAGTTCTGTTCAGACTGAGAGAAAGAAACTGTTTGGTCTTCTTTCTTCGAAGACAGACAGTCATGGAGTTTGAAGTCTTCTGTTCATCAGTGCATTTTAAAGAAGACTGCTAAGAACTTTGTGAAACTTTAGACATGTGATCACACTGCTTCTTTTGCTCCATGATGCTGATTTTTACATTTACACAAGTTTATTGTATAAAATTAAACAAAATTGTGCTTAAATGCGTTCCTATAGCTTAAACAGTTGAGCGAGGTCATGTATTCCCAAGAATTGCATGAAACCAATCAAATGTAAACCTTTAATGCAATACAAGTTGCTTTGAATAAAAGCATCTGCCAAAAGCATAAATGTACATGTTGAATTACCATGATTGCATAGGCGGCCAGTAATTAAACCCAAAACACACTGTGGTTGATGTAGACTCTATTTATCCTCAGTACAGTATATTCTAATTTTTAATGTAGTCTTTGTGATACTTTCTTTTACGTAGCATACTTTCTTTCATGTTTTTGTCCATTTTCAAGTGTGATGTAATGTTATGCAATTCTTTTTTGGTATCTGTCTATGATTGGTTGATTGTTACAATCCATTAAAACGGGATTTAAAAAAAATCTTTAATGATTTTTCACAGGTTTTATTCTCTGTATTTTGATTCATGCAATGCATAGATGTCTAGATTTTTTTTTTTTTTTTTTTTTTTTTACAGTGTAGCTGCAATTTTTATAGCATTTTATTAGCATTGTTTCACAGAACAGATGGCCCATTTTTTGGGTCGTGACAAACCAGTAGAAAAACATTGTTTGTCTATAACGTTGTGATAGAATAAGTTCACTACACTGTTT
The DNA here is from genome assembly GCF_018340385.1 of Cyprinus carpio. Taxonomy (NCBI): domain Eukaryota; kingdom Metazoa; phylum Chordata; class Actinopteri; order Cypriniformes; family Cyprinidae; genus Cyprinus; species Cyprinus carpio. The sequence goes on along the minus strand of NC_056595.1, from coordinate 15,899,219 downwards.
CAAGTTTAACAGTCTTTTCAGGAGAGTTTTCATCCGAATGTGTTCAATTTCACCAGAAATGTTTTGTCTGCCTCCTGAATCCAGGTTTACTCTGAGCAACAGAGCAAACCACCAATTCAGCCTGCTTACATTTTGTTCTGGCCCTTGTGTCCAGGTTGCTCCTCCACTGTGTTGTCCATCCAAATGGGACTGCACTGGATACATGCAGAAAAATTTGTGATCATTCCAACAGGAAATTGCATGTTTCATTTTAATGCATATCATATCAAAATAATGCTGTTAGGCATATATCTTTGTGATAACCTGAACTTTCAGTAGAGCAGTAATGGAGCATTAATATGGCTTACAGCCTATTACTAAGCGATATAGCCTTATAGATTGTTCATCACTGTACATCATAAATAAGGTTCATGGTCTATTTTCATTTTTCATATCAGTACACAGGGATGATGATGATTAGAGGCAGTAGTAAACATTTCATTTTTAAACATGTTCAAATAATTCAAACACATGAATGTTAATGAGCGTTGTTGCTTCCACAGGGAACTGCAGCCTTTATGAAGCACCAGTTTTCATTCCAGATGTATGGGCCTAGATGTGTACTTAATTTTTTATTTTTAAATCGTAGATGCCTCCCAGTGCTTAGCTATGATGACTGTCAAAAAGTCTGTTCTTCAGTACTGTATTTTGTTGAAGACAATTTAATTAAATTTTTACTTCATTTAAACACTTGATTCTCACTGATGCGATGGATGAATGTCTTTGAATTATATCAACGATTCCCAAACATTTTGGTCAAGCGAACATCTTTGATCTGAAATATTTTACTTAATGTTTTTAAGTTAATATTCAAATTTTCAATAGTTTAACAACACATTTGCATATTCAAGATCTCTGATGTTGGATAAAGGTCACATGGCTAGTGTTCATTTTGTAAGCCAATTTTAATTTAGTTTTAGTCTTTTAAATTAGTCTTAGTCTTAGTCCTATGTCAAATGTACTTTTTAGTTATTATCCTATTTAGTCAACCTTGTCCCATTTTTGTTTAGTCGAGTTTTAGTCCACTAAACGTCTGAGCATTTTAGTCTAGTTTTAGTCATTAAAAATGTAGTCACATTTTTGTCATGCTTTATAATGGTTAAACTAATAATAATCCCAATAATAATAAAAACGTTTTTGCTCAAAACTATAATCGCAACGATTGTTGTCATTTGAGAAATTAATTTTTAATTTTTAGTTATTGCGTGGTCACCAATAAGTACAAATCAATTGAATGTGGACTCATACACATGATTTATTTGACCTCATCTTGTACTGCTGTATTATAGGCTTTTTAATATTTAAATTAATGTCAAAGACTTAGATATGTGCTCTCTCTGTCTACATTGAAAACTTAAAAAAAAAAAAAAAAAAAATATTGTAACAATGAAATTCTTCCTAATAGTAATTCCAATAATCAGTGGTTTCATCAAAGTTTTTATTAACGAAATTAACACTACACATGACTTCCAGATAAACAAATATTTTGTGTGTGTGTGTGTGTGTGTTTTATTTTAATAGTTTACAATTTGTATGTTTATCATTTTGACATTTTTTTAGGATTTCAGTTGCTATTAGCTATTCATCAACTCCGGTTTCCTTCCTTCCAGTTTCGATATGAACCCTAGTTTGGGAAATACATAACAAATTGTCAAACTGTATGATATTTTTATTTTAGAGATGACACAAGGACAGTTTCCAGACAAACATTTCAGAAAGAAATGTTTTAAAGATTACACAAAGATGCAGTGTTCAAGACAAAAAGTAGAACTTTGAGGGGACTTAACTTAGCTAAAACTAAAATCATAAACATTTTCGTTACTTTAAAAAAGTAAACATTAACCAAAGTAAAATAAAATATACTGTATATAAAAACGCAACCTACTTACCTTCAGCTAGTTGTCAAGGTAACGTTTTATACCGTTTAACTTGATATATTAAAATGACTAAAACTGAAATAAAAATGAACAAATAAAAACTACATAGACATGTTTAAAAAATGTATATAAAAATAATAAATGCACACAACATAATTATGAAAACTAAACTAAATTTAAAATAAAAAATGGAAAAAAGAAAAGAAAACTAATTCAAAATATTAAAACTAGATTTCTATCTGAATGATACTAAAATAACACTGCTTATGCAAGTCATTATTAGCATGATACTCCACATTTACATACACTACATGTCGTTCCAAACCTGTATGAATTTATTTGTTTTGTTGAATGCAAAAGAAGGTATTCTGAAGAATGTTACTGGTAGCCAAAATAGTGATGGGAAAACAATACTATGGAAGTCAGTGCTACGAGCAACTGTTTGGATTATAAACATTCTTTAAAATATAATTTTTTTGTGTTCAATAGGTAAAAGAAATTAAGGTTTCTTTCATTTTTGGGTGAGGTGTCCCTGTATAAATATTCTGAACTAGGCCTGGATCAGATCAGGTTAATTTAGGATCAGATGCATTGCTTTTGCCTGCCTGCTATATCAGTATTGACATTCTGCGGTTTCAATAGCTGGCCCGAGGGTAATTTGCAGGCACTGTAAATTTAATTTATTTTCTCAGGGAAAGGATAAATTCAAAAGCCCCTGTCAAACAACTCATATGTAGTTGTAGCTTCTCCACTCCTTGGTGTTCTAGTTAACTTGTCCTTTCTCCCAAGCCAGCCCTGAACTTTACCTGGGCACAGTGCTTCACAAGAGGTCTGAGATGTCGCAGATTCCCTAATGTGCTACTTAAAACTACCTTCTTTTGTTCCTCTATTTCTTCTAATTAGTTACTAAGTGAAGCTCACTTCAATCGTTATAGACATTGCATTTTTTCCTTGTATTCATGGCTGATTCGTAACATGTATCAATTGCTTTGCAGCCTCCCGGGTGACTGAATGGCATTATAAAGCCCCATACAGACTGAGCTCAACTCGCTTTTATTATATACGACAGAAAGGCTTGAGGTTTGACAGTGAGTACCTGTAACGGGGACTCGCTTTGAAGTGCTTGTAGACTTAAATCTTGAAAGAACCTGTTTGTGTCCCCAACCTCCCAGTACGACCTCTCCCTCACAGCCCCGCACTTCTCATCACTTCCCACAATGCCTTGCTGTGACTGTCATGAATCGCAATGCCCAGAGCTTACCTGTCGACAGAATCGCGTCACGGTTAGTGTTTGATAGTGGTACACAGTTTATCTTTTGCAGTAACTTATTTGCTGGGGACTGTTTATTATTATTCTAATTATTATTATTAATTTTACACTTGCACCCACTAATTTAAGCTTTGATTCATGAGCTAATAAATAATTTCCCACTGCACTGAATCTGAAGTAGGGATGCATTGATGTTAAAATTGTTATTTGAAATTATACTTAAATTATACTAAATTAAATCACACAAAACAAAAACTATACATAATTATAAAAAAATAAAAAATGTGAGTTTGTACATTTTATTGTATATTGTCTAAAATACAAAATCTAAAATCTTTAGTCATCACAACATTAGACATGAACAGAATTTCAGTGCCATTTTGTTAATTGGCTAATGGTGAATTTTATTGGTAATGGTTGATTAGTGGATATTTTGCATGCTTATTTATTTATTTATTTATTTATTTATTTAAACTACGTTGCTATCATTTGATGTTCACTTAAATTCAGTCTTAAAAATCACTTACTAACTGAATATAAAATAGAGGAAATTAGAATAAACATTTAAGTATCCAATGTTGACCAACATAAATTCTATATCACAAAAAAGCCCTCTAATATTTTCTGATATTTCCTATAGGTACAGATATATTGTGTACTTCTGTAATATTCTTTCTGCACTGGAATAGTCTACATTTATCCCTTGAAAATCCTTATAGAAATCCTTAAATTTTACATTCATCATTGCAGCGCATGTATTTTTTAGCCCATTGTCAGTAAGTCATACTGTATCTACTGCACTGCATCGTTTATCCCTGCCTCATTTGGGAGGTCATGGTGAAAGGTCTCCAGACAGAGTATAAACAGACCCAGCATGTGGTTGGACAGCAGTCTTTGTCAATATGCTACACACTACCTCTCATTCCTGGGATGAATATTGGATTACCAACCACTTCCGCACATTTGAGACACGGGTGCCTACTTTTTGCTTAAAACCAGTTCATTAATTAATTTAAGTGATTCATCTGTTCACTCTTAAGTGCTTAGCGAAGAGAATTGTGCGGCACAGTGTGACAGCAAATGCTGAAATAAACAAGGGGGTGGAGTGAAGGAGAAACACCAAAACATTAGAATTCTGGTGATATTAAACAGTAAGAATTTTAAGGGTTTATGTATGTCTTTATTTATTTATTTATTTGAGTAAGTGCAAAGTTCCTTATGATGACTAACACTGTATCCTCTCTAGTGCGGCTTAGAGGTTTGTGAGCGCTTTTTGATCTGGCTGTTGGAAATTTAGCTATTTTTCCTCACTTCTGTCAGCTTTGCCCACCTTTGTGCTGTCAGCCAGCGTGTGTGCGCACATGCGCCTCGCTCAGGGGCAGAATAATCTCTGTAAAGGGAGAGAGAGAGAAAGAGGGAATGACACTGGCTGGGCTCCTGTGTAACTCGCAGGGGAAAACACAAGACTCAGATTCTTTATCAGTCATTCCTCTTCACCTCTTATGACAAGCAGCACCTCCCTGTCACTCAAAGGCAGCCTGCTGGGAAGAAGACAGCTTCAGCTTAAATACAGCGGGCCTACTGCTTACTCCGAAAGTCATTTTCAGCTGGCTTTTTATTTCATCCCATGGGCGTGTTTGAAAATAGATATCTTTTTCTCAGTTAATGCAAAGTTGATAGCTTTATCTATTGTTTGCTTGGTATGACAACAGCCATTGTTTTTTTTTTTTTATTGTTTTTCTTTTTTTATATATTTTGTATCAGTTCAGTGTTACTAATCACAGTTTGTGTGTGTATGTGGTGGTGTGTGTGTATTTATATTATTTAATATATATATTATATATCTATATATATCATATATATAAATTATAAAATATATATACATTGTTGTGTGTATATATATATATCTAGGTGTGTATATGCTAAATATGTAATTATCTATAGGATATACTACATAAATATCTCTTGTGTATCTATATATACATATACTCAATCACTATAGATCAACATAATATATACCATCTTGTGTATTTATCTATATATGCTACTCTATATTATAGTATCTATTGTATTAGTTCAATATGATATTTTTGTTGCTGTGGTGTGTGTGTTTTATATGGTAGAAATGAAGAGTGCATATCATTAATGGTGTGTCCATATGTCGCATATAGATATTCTATATATAAAAATTTCCATATAGATGTGTGTGGAATATATGTGTCTATCTAAATCTATATATCTATATATATATTTATATATTCTATATGTGTGTAATATAGATCAAAATTATATAGAATATATAGTATGTGCTGTATCTATCATGATATAATATATATATAAATATTATATGTGTTGTGTGGTATATATAATTAATTAATATATATGCATATTGTATATATTATTAGTAATGATATATCTATGTATTGTCTGTTGATCTCGAGGATATGTATGTTCACGTATCTAATAGATTATATGTATGTGTATGTGTATAATATATATATATACTATTCTGTCTAACCATAGTAATGTAGTCTATATCAATAGGCTATATACTTATTCGTATATGGTCAGAGATGATGTATGTCTATGTAGATATAATATCTGTCTGTAAATGTGTGTATATCTTCATATTTATATCTTATCTATATACCTGTGTCCATATATCATAAGCTATCTTATTGTCATCTTCTCTATAATCATTAAATACATATGTACTTAAAGAATATGAATATCGTATTTGATTAATTTATAAAAATATTTTTATAATTTATAATTAATGCAATTTGTTAATTCCATATTTCCAAAATTTCCTAATTAAATACATATGTACATATACTCAAATTATTCAAATTAATAAGATTATCAAGTACCGATTCTCACAGTCAGTAATTTATGATTCTTTCAGTTGATACAATTTATTAAAGATCTTTGTCTGAAAACCCCAGTGTTAGCTTTAGGAAAATGACATCTGTAATATTCCCCCTGTGCTGGAATTTTCTACATTTATTCACTAAAACTCCTTAAGAAACATCAATAATACCCCCCCTGCTCTAAAATTCTACACATATTCAATAAAACAAAACACAAAAAAAAATAACTTTCATCATTTATATAATCCAATTTAATCCCAAAACAAAATTAAATTTAAGAATGTTTGTCATGTAATTTGATTATTTAAATAAATTGATGAAACTTTAGTAATTAATAAATGGTCATTTTTTTTATATAATCAGTAATTATTATACTAATTGTAATTTAATTATAGTGTCATCACCAGTAATTCCAGATTTCCTTACTTATACGACACGAAGAGGCACCTTTCACTAGAGACACACTTTTCTGGCAGCGTGGATATGATATTAATGTAAATTTTTGGAATGTGTCTGCATTATAATACACCACCTCACTCACTAAAAAAACCCTCTATGAAAAACAATAACAACAAAAAACGAAAAGTAAAAAGACATCAAAAAAACAACACGAACCATCAGCAGGAGACTGTGCCTCACTATAGGAACTATGGGTAATAAGGTGTCAGGAGTCGTTTTCTCCTGGTTTAATCATCCAGACCTTGAAACTCCCTCCATTCACAGTAAACAGCTGTGTTCTAGACTGAACTCTGAGGACTGTGAGTGACGCACACTGCCTGTGGCTGCACAACTCTTCTATACAAAATCAAAATTAATTAATTAGTTTACTGTTAACACACACACCAGCGTATGAAGCTGCTTTACTGCATCTTCTCTGGAAATTCAAAATTAATGAATTAGTCTACTGTCTGTGTGTGTGTGTGTGTGTGTGTGTGTGTGTGTGTATGTATTGTATGTAAGTATATATATGTATTATATGTATATATATATATATATATATATATATATATATAATATTATATATATATACTATTACACACAACACACACATATATTTAAGGATCACAGTGCAGCCCTAAAATGCTACTTAAATGAAAATAAAGTTTATCAATAATCATCACTATCCACTACGTATTACTCAATTAGAAAATTATAAAACATTAATCATTTAAAATATAGTAAAATTTAGCATAGTCCACTTTTATAATATATATATATAGATAGCTATATATATATATTATATCTTATTATATATATATATATATATAGATATAAATATATATATATATCTATATATATATCTATAATTTTAATAAGTACACATCAGAATAAGCATGTTGTTTCATTTTTACATAAATACAACAATTACGCTGAATGATGATGGAACATTATTTCAACAGTATTTTGACATTTTTATTTTTGATACATTAGAATTTGAACTTTATTTGAATTTGATGTTTTCTGTGTATGTAAAAATACTTTTGTAAATTTAATTTTGTAAATAATTATTTATAATTTACATTAGTAAATATGTTCTCAAATCAGTTAAATACATAGTTATTAAATTAGCTAAATAGTTAGTAAAATATAATATAATTTATATAGAGACAATTTAAATGACCAATTATTATTAATACAAATACATTTAACGAACCATTTATATTTTATAATTGTAAATATGTGTTCTCAAATCATTTAAAGAAATAGTTATTAGCTAAATCTGCAACTAGTCAAATATTTAAGAAATGAGGAAAACAAATATTAATATATAAAAATAGTAAATGTAACTAATAAAAAGAATGGTTCACAGATCCACAATTGAAACGCTGTCTGCTGGGGTTTGCAAAGCAATTCTACAGCTCATAATGAATAAGGATCTTTCAAGCTCTGATGAGAGATGGTCCATCCGGCGTAATGCGTATTAGTGTTGCCATAAGGTGTTGGGAATCAGCTTAATTATCTGAAGCTTGTTTAATTAACCTTAGATAACAACATTCTGACCCAGAGCAGATTTCATGGTGAAGTAAAGGCCATATTAGCCACTCACGGATCCCTAACGGTTGATTTTCACTGTGAATGCTGAGATCCAACTGCAAAAAGTGACAGCTACTTGTTTTTTCCTTTAGAAGAGAGCTCTAAGGAAGAGTTTGTATTCCCTTTTGAATTAATTATATTGCATTGAGTACTAGATCAATAGTTTTATGGCAAATCTGTGTCACGCTCATGGGCCTGCTTATTGAAATTTTGTTCAGACGAGATTCCTCTGAGATGGTTGACATCCCTCCTGAATGTCTCACAATAGGCCAGCTGACATCTTCCACTTTAACAAACCCTCATAGCAGCGTCTCTCATGGTCATCAGCAACCTTCAGAATAATGCAGTCTAGGCTTCCCTTGGGTTCTGAAGAGCTACGTTTCACATGCAGAAGTATGTAAGCTTTTAAAATGTATTATATTGTACATATTTTCATAGCCCTCGTATAATTCAATTACGTTTTTTTCCTAGACTACAAAAAATGTATGTGTGCAGTTATTATTAAAATACATTTTACATGATATTTCTACTTCAAAAATTCTTGTTTAAGTTGATGTGCCATTTCTTTGTAATTTTTAATTTTTTTTTTTTAAAATATTAATTTTATTTTTATGAGGTGAACTTTGCTAGAAGATGTCTGAGTAAAAATATTTTGTTTTCAGTTTTATTAAATCGAAAGATTTTCTTGTAAGTTTGATGGCAAACTTTTTCTGATATTGGCAGCTGCAAATCAATTTTATTTACTTTTTGTTTTTTTTGTTGTGTATAAGAAATTTATTTCTCATAATCCAATAATTCCGAGGTTTTCATTTTGTCGCCCTGAAGTCACCCCCAACAATGGCACGCTTTGTTGTTTAATCATTTATATCTGACACACTCCACTTAGGTCTTGCAGTTCCACTAAATAGCTTACTGAGTTGAAAGAGGTGTGATATTGAGGGTAAGACATCAAAATGTCGTTGGCAGGGGTACTGCCAGGACTTTCTGATTTTGGCAGCTGCAATAATCAACATTTACTTTTTCATTTTGAAACTCTGAAACTGTTCATGACTCCTCATAATTCAAGGGGTTATTCAAAACCTCTCCAGTGAAGTACCCTCCCAGCACTGCACGCCTTTGTATGTATCCCTACTATCTGATGCACAGACAGACCCACATTCAGAATGTGAGTCCAGAGCACAAGCTCAGGTTAGCTGAAACGCTTCACTCGCCAATTACTGAACGAGTTCACAGGCAATCATCACTTGCCCACTCTTAAGGAGAACCTCATAACTTCGTTTGGTGCAGGCTGTCTGCTGTCGAGTAATGGTTGTCGATCTATCTATCATCTAGCTATCTATCTATCGATCTATCTTTTGAGATAACAAGTGGAGATTTAAATGCATCACAATACTAATTATGTTCAAATGAATGAACATGTGGATGTCTGATCCCGACTGTGATGATGCCATTTCCCAACATTATGAGCACTGTAGCTCTAGTAATTCATACTTATATCTTTTTTATACAGTGCACAACTGTCAAAGAATGGACACATCCACTATTTTGGGATGCAAAAGACAGAAGTTTACATCTGCCATCGAGCCTGCATTTTCAGATTTCAAAAATACAGCCCAGTAATCTGTGAACGCAGTCTCCAACTGAAAATGATAGTTGAACTATTTGATATCACTTTTAAAAAATCACTTCTCATTCCTGTGGATGCGGTCGGAATTTTCTTCAGGACATCATTTCCATCCTGTCAGTGTCTCATGTAAAGTATCCATTCTATCTATCTATTGATCTATCTATTCTAGACGATCACTTCTATGCTATCTAAATTCTATTTCGAGATGTGTCACACAAGTTTTGAGTCCTCCTACTATACATGTTGAATTTGTTCCCAGACTCTGATGATCATTCACAGGTTATAAGCACCGGTATTCTAGTCAAATAGAAAAATATATATATCAGTACAGAATAAATATTGGGAACTTCTATTTTTATATGTTTCCGAAAGCGTTTCTTCTGCTCTCATCACGTTTTATCAATTTATTTGAACAAAAACCAGAAAAAACAGCTGAATCAAGTATTGATTAATTATTAAACAAACTTAAAATAAATAGTTTTCTATTTGAAAAAACGAAAGAAAAATATTTATTCCTGTACTGACCCACAATTACGGACCAGTAGTGTATTATCCAGCCTTCACAGTGCCGCATGTAACATCCAGTTATCACAGGATCCATTTACATATCATCTTTTTTCTGATTTTTTATTTTGGAAACAGTTGCTTTCCTATTTTATTCATCACAGTATCCTAAAAAACTATCACAATAAAAAAAAAAATTCTAATAATAAGTGCGAATATAGATTTCCTATTCTACACTTGGTATCAATTTTAACACACCCTTGCTGAATAAAATGTGATTTTATTTTTAAAAAAAAGAAGAAAAAAATTACTGACCCCAAATTAACTGACCATAGTGATAATGTTGCATCATATTAAATGATTTTAAAAACAGAGCTTCTAAAGTTATCATGTGATGACCTAAAAATTCAGCTTTGCATCACAGAAAATAAATGATAATTTTCCTTTTTTAGTATCAATGTAAATTTAAAAACAATATCACATGTTCTGAAAAATTGTAAGCAGCAGAACTGTATCCACTTGGATATTGATCTCATATTAGAATGATTTTCTAAAGGATCATGTCTGAATCCTAAATTCAGTTTGGCATCACAGAAATAAAGAATCTTTGAAGGATAATATTTAAAAACAATTATTTTCAATTGAATGAAACTTATTTCACACCATAAAAATAGTTTTTCTGTATTTTGAAACTAAATGCGTCTGTACAAGTACTCCTATATATAGTTAGTATATATATTATGGTCTGATATAGAATAATTAGAGATATATATATATAATATATATATATATAATATATAGAGATATATATAAATATATATATATATATATATTATATATATAGATTACACACATACACATCACATACATACAGGTGCTGGTCCATAATAATTACAGTATCATCAAAAAGTTGATTTATTTATTTCACTAATTCCATTCAAAAAAGTGATAACTTGTATATTCTATTCATCATTCATTAGCAACGCAGACCTGATATATTTCAAATGTTTATTTTTTTTAATTTTGATGATTATAACTGACAACTAAGGAAAATCCTGACACATAATTCAAAAACAAATGTAACACTATACTTTGCGTTTATTACTTTGGCATTGAATTCAGAAAATAATATAATTGTTTAAATAATTAAATTTGTTGTCATTTTCATTCACCACTATGGTGACTTGCGCTTTTGAGAACCCTGGAAATGTGAAAAGGGTCCACAGATTTGTGTGAGGAAGTTATTTACTGAAAATTTCCTCTGAAAGTTAATTTCTACTTGCTAATATTAAAATATGGTGCATCAAGATGACATCACACCCAATTTTACATCGGTTATGTTGTTTTAAGTTCTCACTATTGACATCAAACCCAACAAGTCTCAAAAGTTCCCTTTTTTTTAAAAGAAAATGCTGCTAACTGCCTTTCGTACGGTTATATAGATGATATGCAACCAATACACGAGCAAAAACCAAAGGTAATAAAAGTCTGTGGGTGAATGGAAACATTATTGTTGCCATATTCTTCTGAATTGAGTCTTAACAAGCTTACCCACGGAGAACTGTACGTGTCAAGGCATGCCATTTTAAGAACAATGTCAAGGAAATTAATTAGCAAGGAGGATGCAAAAACAGTTATTAAGATTCAAGTGGAGAGCATCCTGCTTTGTGTTACTAATAAGTATGAGGTGTTGAGTGGAATTATGTTGATTAAATGTATGCCGAGGCATTCAGGGCCTCTGCGCAGCAGCACCCACTCTTAGAGTTGCCATGGCTTTTCTAAGGCTGAAGAACATAAGGTCAAGAGGTTGCCTTTTTCCTCTTTGCTTCCCCCGTTTGACTGTTCAAGTGAAAAACACCTTGCTTTCTGACCAGAGATTAAGTAAATGGCAGCAGTGATGAATTCTGATTGACAGAGTTTCTCATATGAGGAAATCTCATCCTCCTTGGCTCGCACTAGCAGCCGTTCATTCTTCCAGTGCATTGCATTTATCATCGCCATTCATCTGCGTTCTCCCAGTGTGCTCTGGTGTTTTCTGTAAGAAGTAGCCAAGTTGCACTAATGGGTCTGGTTTTGTTGCCGTAGTAATTTACTTTACAATCATTAAGCCACATTGCTATTCATTATCAAATTCATGCATGCAAACAAGTTTAATTTGGCCGTCTGTTTCCCTTTTTGTATTTTTTCTTTTTTGGTAAAAAATCTAATTTAGATGCCGCATTAGCGACTGTTCCTAATTACCATTATACGTCTGTGAATCTGTCATGGCAGAAATGGCAGATGCAGACTACAAACGTACATCAGTACAACACACAGGTTACAGGTGTGTAGAAATAATTGTTCCAAGAAATATGTTGTAGCTACTAAAATATTAAATGTGGCGGAGATGTAAAGTAGATATAATATTTTAAGATTTCAGTTTGCTGAAGGGTTAGGATTATGTAGATATGAGTCTGTGTAATGTTTATGTATATAATGTCTGATATATTTTACATTACATAATGTTTTAAGTGTGTGTGTGTGTGTGTGTGTGTGTGTGTGTGTGTGTGTGTGTGATATATATAATATTTGTTTCAGCAATCCCTTCTAACTGATTTTAACAAAATTTGATTTGTCATAATGCCTGAGAATTAAAATGTATGCAATGTTTCTATCCATTATCTGTTTTGATCTCCAAATGAAATTAGATTATATCTAAAATATATTGCAAAATATATTAAAACATAGGTTCCAAATGTAAAATTCATAATTTAAACTATTGTCTTTGTAAATTATATTGATCATCATATAGCACATATGCCTGTAAAAATCATTTTAAACAGCATAGTCAATGTTTAATACAATGTTGTAATGTACTATATGTTGTATTTTCAGTGGATTGTGATTTATATTTAATGCACAAACTAACTTATGTAGACCATTAAAACCAATAATGTTGACTGAGTGAGTCTGACTTCTTTTACATATAATCTTATTATGATTTGGCCATTCAATGTGTCATCGAGACATCTTTGTTTTTGCAATGCAGTGCACTTTTCCAAAACCAGATCCAAGCTCAAGCATAAACTCTGCATTAAAGATTCATACAGATCAACACAAGTTTCACAGCAGTACATTATAGTGAAAAATATGCTTATGGTGGAAGCAAGCCAAGCATACAAATGAAACGGCTTTGCAGATCTTGTCGCCTCTTAGAGTCACTGTGAGGTAGGATGCAGACTTTTATATGCTGCCATTAAGGTCTGCTATTTTAGTATTCTGGGCAGTAACAACAATGATATAGACACTTTGTTTTTACCTGTTCTCTTACTGTTTTTCAGAACAGACTATTTAACCGATGACTTAATCTAATTTTCTGCCTGCCACCAATCAGTCAACAATTGTTAACACTCAGTTTCACAACTCATGTCTAAACAGAGCATGAGACCGGCTGCTCTTACTTGGTGTGAAAAATTAGGTTGAAATATCTACTCTCAGAAAGAGAGGTGTTAGTGTTCAGTAACTTCTTTGTTGCATCCATATATGAAGTGTTTATGGGGACACTAAAATGCTGGCAACTGTCACAAATCAGCTCATTTTAAAAACACAAGTGTTTGAAATGGTCTGTTTTTCTCTGGGTTTGACATTACAAGTTGTGTGAATTAATTAAGCAGCCATATATAGAGTAATATGCAGAAATGAATGTGCTTAAACCATTTATATATTTTCCCAGACAGAACAGTTACATGACCTTATATGCTGTTGTCTATTAAGGGTAATAATGCATGTACTCATTGCATCCAGATAAACCAGAACAGACAATGAGTGAGTGAGTCATTGAATTATTGCTACATATTTTATGATCAGTAAAGTGAAAAGGTGAATAATTTGCATCAGTATACACTCATTAGCATTCATTTAGCTCTTAGTCAAAAGTATATTCATTCGAAACCAAACAGAAAACTTGTATAACCGCATGCATAGATTGCATTAGCATAAGCTGTCAAACCTTGTGTGTTTAGTGTCTGAACACTTTATTCTCAGTTATTTGTTAAGCCTGTAAGGCCAAAGGCTTGTGTGAAGACACATAATTGGTCTCCAATGCCTTTGTGTTGAAAGTGTGTTCGTGCCTGCAGGATAATATGTTTGCACATTTCATATGTCAGCAAGTCCTGCCAACCCGTATTTTAAAGATGCATGCTGTATTATTCTTTATTAGAATGGTTCTGCAGTACAGAAATGTTTAAATTCTGTATACACTCACATGAAATGAACTCTAGTCATATTTTGGTTTAAATTTAGCTTTTGTTTTAGTTTTCATGATAATAACACTGTAAATAACACTGGTATGACTGTAAATTGGGTATTTCTACAATGGCACTGGTAACCAAAACCTATTATGTGATGCTTGTTCCAGACTGTTAAGTGCCAGTATATGTCCAAGACAACTGCAATATAATTTTTTTGGATGAAATAAGCATTTGTTGCATTCATTTATTAATAGTTCATGTTGAATGGTTTGTGCTTGCTTAAAAGAAACACCAGCCTTGTGTTGTTCCCCTGAGCTACAGAAGTTTACTTCATGAATATGTAAAAGGCTTAATTTAATTCTTTAGGAAAGTATAAAAAATAAATCTTAATAATTGTAACAAACAATTTTGGTCCCTAGAAATTCTATGTGCAATAAAAAGAGCTATTGGCTAGTGTGGTATGCAGTAGTTTACATGCTTTCTCAGTCTGTTTTGTTGCTCTGAGACTGATAAATTGACATTTTCTCCAGTGTTACAAGCCAGGTGGAATCTAATCTTTCACATTATTCCAGTGAATCGCTAATACAACTTAACCTCAGCATTAATTTACTACTTTCTTCTTTTGAATTAACAATGCTGTGTGTTCTTTTTATACTTTTTATTTTAAGTGTAAGAGGATTTTGCTTCCTTATTGTGCCTTTCCAACTGTGGAATCATCCAATATGGTGGTAAACAAGGATTAATAAACTTTTTCATAATAGTAAAGGCGTTATTTTGTGATACGGCAAAAAAGTAGTTATAAATCTCTTTGATTTGTTGAAAGCCTCAGGCTAAAGTACTCGCAGTGGTTCATTGATTAATAAGAATAATTATCTGCAGCCGTCAAGTTGCTGTTCGTTTCAAGGGGTGCAATTGTGAGAACAGCACCTGTCGTTTTAGCTAAACAACAGAACCTCTGTTTGACGGCAGCAGGCTAACTTGAGTAGATGAAAGGAGACGTCTGTGTGAGGCACGCCAGTTTGAAGACACGCAATCAATAGATTCATGCGGTCTTCAAATCCTCAAAACAAGTAAGATTCCTTGGCAAAGATTTAAAAAAGAACTACCTTTTTAATCTATATGCCACCTATATTGAAGCATACAGAGTAGATGAGCTGTTTGAGGTCTGTCATCATCAGTTGAACTTCATCAGTGGTGCATTTGTTTGGTTTGTGAATGTACAGACAATTACAAGCTTATTCTGGTTTCAGCTTATTCAGCTTATTCTGGTCAAGAACTGCCACTTAGACTTAGGAGATCATGTAAAATAACAAACCCCAGTTTTACTTTTTTGTATTTGTGTTCCATTTAGGAATTGCAATGTAATGCTGTGGAAAACTGTAGAATTTAGAGAATTTACAGATTCAGCAGGTTATGGCATTCTGGGAAACTGAGTGCTCTTTAACAATGTAAGTACATTTACAATTTCAATTTTCAAGTAAATGCTTTTCTTTTGAACTTTCTATTTTGTTTTTTTATCCTTGATAATACGAAATATTTCATGAGCAGCAAATCAGCATATACGAATGATTTCTGTAAGATCAAGTGACACTGAAGACTGAAGTAATAAAAATTCAACTTTGCCATCACAGGAATAAATAACAATTTAAAATATAATAAAAAAGCGATTTTGTTTTTTTTTCACAGTATTAATTTTTACCAAATAAACGCAGCCTTAGCGAGCATAAGATATATAAACACACACACATAACTTATACAACCATATTAAAGCCAGTAAAGGTGTTGCAGGACAATATATGTTAGCATATGCTCATATATTTCCATTTATAATCCAGCAAAGATTTCTGTGAAGGTCGTGGCATGCATTTTGGAACAGCTGATGACTGGAAATTCTCCAGTTGTCCCTCAAGAGGAATTTAATCATGATTTTGATCAGCAGTAACTAAAAATTACAACAAAATAATCATCAAAGGTTGCTGTTTATACTAACTAACTATACAACACAAAATCAAATCAAAAAATCTATCCAAAAAAATCTTTCACACAAAAAACCACCAAATTCGTTGTTGTTTCACCACAACACAAGGACACCTGTCAGTCATTCTTTGGTTGAGGCTCGAACGGCTAGTAATTGATTTGTTTTGATGGACGACAGGCTGCTTATGTGCAATGGAAATCAGATAAACTGTTGCTTGCAATTTTACCACGTCTATTGAAATAGTTTCCGGAGTAACTCAATAATAGCACCACCATCTGGATGTAAGTTTTAAAGGCTTTATAATGTATGAAATTAGGTAAGAAGAAGCTATTCATCCTCCTTGTCTGTCTTCATCTTTATATATGTCTGTCTCCATATGTACCCTCACGCTTTAAATCTCATTTCGTATGTGCTTCCTGCTGAGGTTTGTCGGCAATAGAGTTGTTAATTCTTTCTCCATTCTTGGTCTCCTGTTAATACTGAGCTTTTTGTGTGACTTAAAGGGAATTTATAATTTTTTCCTTGCAGTGATGCTTTTTAATAGACTGTTTTGTATCTGTGAAGGTTTGTTTTGTTGTTCCATAAGTGGTTGCTTTGTATGCCAGGTTGGTTGGCATCGCTTCATGCGGTCTCTGTTGTTGATGTTGGGGATTTTCGAGAGCAGAAAGGAGCGGGCATAATGAAGGTGTGAACAGGGCGTTCGCTGAGAACTTGCTGTTTAGTAACTAAAGGATGTGATGAAATGGTCCCATCACTCCCTGCCACCCGCCAGGTTTTGGAAGCATATCAACTCTGATTCCTACGATAAAATGGAGAGGTGTAATTATGCTGCAAAACAATAGTCTAACAGATGTTCTGGGTTATATCTGAAGAATCCATTCCATTAAGTATCATTTGATTTGCTTTTGAAGTGTGGTTAGACATGCTGCAGTGTTTTATTTACTAATTTTTTTAAGCATATAGAGCATATTTATTTTAATTTGTCAGTTTCACACAATATCGTATATTTATGTGTTCAAGCTTATTATTTCAAGCATCTTATATTTAAATGTATTTTTAAAACTAATAATTTAATAACATTAAGTGTAATGTTTGGCAAATGTCAAAATGAATATCCATTTTTATTGTTTATTCATTATAATAAAAAAAATATTATTCATAAAAAAAAATATAGAATTGTAGTATCCTGTATTATTACAGTATATAGTTTTTTTTTTTAGACAAATAGTATATAATTGTAGGTTCAGCCATGAGAAAATAATTATTTACAAGCATTGGCATAAATAAAAAAATAAATATATATATATATAATATATAGTATATATATATATATATATATATCTCTATGTATTTATAATATATCTAATAATTTAATTTTTTTAATCTAGAAAATCATGATAATCTTGAAATTAATCATATTAATCTAGATTAAAAGGGCTCATTTGAATTCTGCCGAAGGCAATTCAAATTATGTTCAAAATGTACTTGTTATCTGATAGAGCTGTTCTGCACTCAAACATTAGTTTGACATCTGAACCGAGGTCCCCTGTTATCATCATTAGCTTGGCCGCGGCACATCTTCCGCATTAGCTAAAGGATGCTTTGCGTTTAGGTGGTCACTTGAAGATAAGAACTCCTTACAGTAAACTAATTCTGATTGCACAAGTTGGCAAAACAACCTTACACCTGTATCACACATAGTCTAATTGCGTGGCAAAACGCAACCCATGAAATTATTGTTCACGCTTTTGGTCTCGTTGTGTTCCATTAAATCGTCCTAAGTATCTAGTTTTAGACAATTAAAATGAGCATGGTTCTCGCGGTAAAAAATAACATGGAATTGACACGGAAATGCAGTTAATCACAATACATGAATACTTAATTAAAGCACTGTTTTACACATGCAACACCATGGGTTTTGGCTAAAGAAAAACAGAGCACCTTTGATAAACGATTCGGTAACATGATATGTTGGCCTATGCACTTTTAGGAAATTCATTTGTGAACCGTTGCGATTGCTTGTAATAAAGATTTAAATTGGCATATCGACCTGTTTCTTTGCTTTCATTTTAAATATTGCGATATCCCAACAAAAAAAGTAGGCTAATATATATTTATATATATCAACATGCATGAATAATGTATATATAAAGTTTAAACTAATATTATTATAAAAGATTGTTATGTTCTGATGATAAGATCATATATTTATTTATATATATTTATTTATTTATTTTACATGGTTTGAAATATAGAATATGAACATTTGTGTTTGTGGATAAACAGCACGGATATTAATTTTGTGTGAAGGCACAATGAGTCCGCAGTTTTTTTTTGGGAACTTGGTAATTTACACAGACAGTAGGCATACACACAGGTCGAAGACTTATTCCTCGCCCGCTACAGTGCAATTCGTCTAGGTATACATCCGCAGCTAAACTATCACGGTGAAAGTTGCATAGCTTGCGTAGTATAGAGCCCAGCTCCCAACCCAAATTTTGAAATAGATTACACGGGCGATATTTTTTTTATCGCCCGATAAGAGTCTCACGTTAACGCAGCACGTTACTGCCGATATACCAACTAATACTAATATATATATATAGTATATATATTTATATTATATATATAATATATATATATATATATTATATATAATTTAATAACATGGTTAATTTCTTATTTATTTCATTATTTATATATTTCATATTTATTTTATTTTATTTTGCCTCCCATCACATAACTTCAACACTGACATATTTATTTTATTTTATTTTGCCTCCCATCACATAACTTTATTTCTGTGGCGTCAGTTATTTTCCTCAACTAAACTTTTGCCTCCTCAGGGAAAATTCCCTAGGTCTACAGGAAAACATTTTGATAATTTATCTGGTAAGCAGAAAGTCTGAGTCATGCAAAATTCGGAAGAAGCCGTCCTGGGGCATGTTTGATTCGGCTTGAAAGGTGGCAGGTATATCAGGGGTTAGACTGATGACCTGTGTCTGTTTGATGTAATACCAGGCAGGGTGAGGAGTGTGTGTCTCCTGGGGTCAAAGAGAGATGAAGGGCCCCTGTCAGCAACGTGCAGGATCAGCCCAAAGCTGTTTGTGTGTGTGTTTAATGACCTCTGGGGACCATCTCCTGCTGTCCTATCTCTCAGCAAACTGCTGACTGTAAACCCACTCACAAACACACACACCCCACCTCAGTCAGTTGACAAATATGTCATCCAAACTGCATGTTAAACAGAGCTCCTTCATATTCATGTCCCCTGCCCCGTGTACCCAGAGACTGCGGCAGGTGAAGGAGGAGCGCACTCTATAGGGCCATTCACACTGAATGTGTTTTTCCATTCCACTGTGCTACTTTTCCATAGTTTTCTATGTAAACATGCGCTAGATGGACACATTTGACTGTTGTGTTTGTGTCTTGCATCTTTTGCAGCATCTCCCACATGACATGACATTCTAAAAACACGGCATTTTATTAAAAATAAGTTAAACTTAAAAAAAAGGTTTAAAGGATATTTCCTGCCCAGAAAACATACCTTTTTACTTTATTACATTGTTAGAAACAATTGACTGAAACAGTGACATTTAGCTAGTGTTTCTAGGATGACACGTTTTGATCATGTCCGTTTTTATTTTGTATAAACAAGCGTATCGGCTACAATTGGTAAACATGTTAGCAGTGCGGTCGCTTCGCTGTGACCAAAAAAAGATTTAAAAAAAAGGGAGCAATGTAAAATGAGTTTATATCTAAAATATCGAGAGGTGGCTTGTTGCCGAGTTTAACTATGACTGGTTTAATTTATCACCCTGCAGAAAATCCCGAATTTAGCTCCCCAAATTTTATTTTTGGTATTGGTTTTTGGCTAATTGAAAGCTTGAACTTTTGTACGTTTTTGAGTTTGAAGCCATGGATGCAGAGTGTTCCGAATCATTCACTCATGAGATTCCATCACGGTTAGAACGCTGCCTTTGAAGGTAGCTTCCTATGTAGGCAGCAAGGCAATACAGACAGCTGCATTCTCCTTTCTCTGGATTTCCCACAGAGCGATTATGTATTCACTGCGATATCCACCTGCTTTGCACCTGTACTCACCCCACATACAGTATAATGTTTTTTCAGTCAAGGGTTGATAAGAGATTTGAGAGAAGTGTTTGTTTTTGATGTTTTGTAGTATTTCCGTTCGATATAACTTGCCCTAAAATGCGGCATATTGTTAAACTATTTGTCACTCACAATGCATATGTGTCATCACGCAGCACTGATATGTGCCGTTTCAAAGCAGCCCTCTCATTCTTTCTCCCTGCAGTCTGTCTTTTCCTTCTCCCCGAGACCACGGGGTCTTATAAGAAGTAGTGTTTTTTCCTCAGCTAGCGCCTGGCACACTTCAAACGCTGTAATCTCTTTGACCCCCACATGAAAGAGGCAGCGCTGGGTCCAGCCCATTCAAATAACGGACAGAAGAAGAAAGGCTAGTCTATGTGAATGTAAAACGGTAACAAAAAAAACTAAATGTGAACATCAAGGCTGAGAGAAAGACATTAAGCATTCTGTCACTGGTGGAGAGCCGGAAGCATCTTGGCTACGTGATAAAACCGCAGAAGCTTGTATATTAATTATGAGTGCAGGTGATAATAGCACAAATGTGCTTTAATACCCTTTTACCTATATATTTTGTGTTTTGGATTTAAGACGCCATTTATTATAGATACACTTCTGTTGTAAACTTTCAGCTCGCCCCACAAAGTAGTACTAAAGTAGTAAAAAAGTCAAGCTTTATATTTATTGTTCTGTTCAGTTGTTTACTTCGTGTTGATTATTTGGAAAAATGACTTCTGTTACTTTAGGGGTCTCGAATGCAAATTATTTCTGGGCCTCTAGCCAGGTGATGTTCTCCATTGAGGGGTCATTAGAAGTATTTTTACAACTATGAATTTTAACTTTATACATTTTTTCATGCGATTATGCAGTTACTGATGAATGGACAGACCTCTGCAGAGTTGAGCGACTATCTATCCATCATACCTTGTGCATTGCTCTTTGCATGTTTAGTGGAGTAATGATGCCTGAGATTGTGTTCCATGAGAACTGCAATTTATTCCTTGCAGGTCAGTCAGGTATCAGTCCTATTTACAGAGTAGAAAGATCATGATTTGGCTTGTTGATGTTATTGCAATATATAATATTTTCAGCACTAAATTTACACAAATAATATTAAGACAGTAAATTCAGTGGAGGAGCTTGGAGTAGTTTTATTTAATATTTAATATTAAAATTATGAAATAAAAAATATTCAGATATTGTTTTTGTTTTTTTTTTCTCCTGGAATACAGTATCTTTTCTTTATTCACTATTTAAATACCTCAAGATTTATACCATTTATTTTCTCCTATACCAAGGCTACATTTATTCGATTAAAAATACAGTAAAAAATAATAATACTGGCATTTTTAAAATTTAAAATGACTCTTCTCTGTTTTAATATTTCAAAATGTAAAGCTGAATTTTTAGTAGCAATTGCTCCAGTCTTCGGGGTCACATGATTCTTCATATGATTCTAATATTCTGCTCAGGAAGCATTTCTTATTATCAATGTTGAAAACTGTTGTGTTGCTTAATGTGTGTGTGTGTGTGTGTGTGTGTGTGTGTGTGTGTGTGTGTGTGTGTGTGTGTGTGTGTGTGTGTGTGCACGCGTGCATTTTTGTGACATATCAGGACACAAATTTGTATAATGACAGGGGTAAGACACAGGTATTACAAGGAGAGGGTGACTTAAGAGGACATAACCCATGTCCCCATTTTTCAAAACACTTATAAATCATACAGAATGAGTTTTTTTGAGAAAGTAAAAATGCACAAAGTTTTCTGTAAGGGGTAGGGTTAGGTGTAGGGCAGTAGTACATACAGTTTGTAAAGTATAAAAACCATTATGCCTATGGAATGTCCCCACAATTAGAAAGTTAAAAATGTGTGTGTGTGTGTGTGTGTGTGTACGTGTGTGATTATTTGATCAATAAAAATTTAAAAAAGTGGGGGGAAAAAATCTTACTGATCCCAGACTTTTTAACAGTAGTCTATAAAACTAATAATATTATAAGTTTTATGTTATATTATTAATAATATATACATAAAAAAATTAACTTAACATTAACGTTAAAGATCCGCAAGCACCCTGGATTTTTAAATAGCAAGCTGTATAAGGTCACTGTATCACAATCCTTACAGCATAACATTAAAGCCCATACCAATATTCTAAAAGCGAAATTTGATTTGTGAGCCAGATTTATTTAACCACAAACTATGAACACTTGAAGGACCATGTAGAAATTCAGCCCGCTAGCATCACCAATATATTTAATCTTCCTGTGAGTGCTGGCAACTTTGCAAAGGCATTTGTTTATGGGTTTTTATGAAGAGAAACCCTGCCTGGATGTAACCATTAATGGCAATTACTAGAAGAGAATGTAGCTGTGTGTGCATATCTCTCTTACAAATTATCTCCCCAGTATCCCCTCAAAAGCCTTAAGCAGAGAACTGATTAGAAATGCCATTGTGCGTGTCAGTAATGGCGACGCGTTGTGTTAGGTGAAACTCAAATGAGACAGGAACAGTGGGAAGCCAATATCATCTCTCCAGCGGCGCATGTTCTTTGTGTTAGTTCTGCACTGCGTTGTTGATGTCTAAGATTTAATCATGAGTTCATCTGTCCTAGGATTCTGTTCCTCGTGCACCATACCAGTGTTTAATGAGATAGGCCTAACAAAATTAGAGTTCTCTGTGTGAACGCTGTGTGATGTAACATGTAACTAGACAAAGAACTAGTGTTTAATTAGACATGCCTGTTAATAAAGAATTATTAATATTTAGATTCTGTGTGAATGGGATTTGATGACAATATAGAGTTAGAATCATATATATATGGGTGATTTTTGTCCCACACAAGCTTTTATTACATTCTTATTTATATACAGTGAATTTGAAAGAACTGTTAACTTTTAAGGGCACAATTTTTATTCACTTTAATCATTTTTTGAAATGTACAAAAGGTCATGCACTTGAACAGGCACCTTATTATTTTCATTTTAGTAAAGTCATTTTGATTATACATCTGCAGTTAATCATAATGCCATGGGAAAGAACGAATTACACTTTAGCACTGGCCGATAAATCATGGGAAATTTTGTTGTATAGATTAATGTATAGTTCAAGTGCACTTCAGAAGAGATTGTAAAACTGGCACCTTCCCAGATAACAGAAATGTGTCTTATTACTGGTGAAGTAGGACAGATATTTCAGGTGTGTTAATTGAGATTTATAAGGCCGTATGTAAATCAAGGCTTGGGTGTCATACGAACTTAAGGGTCAAAAATGGGATAATTAGCATGATCTGAATAGTCCTTGCTGGTAAATATTGCAACTTAACCCTCTTTCCACTGACAGCAATTTGAAAGCTAATGATAAAACAAAAGTGTGTTTGCAAGCAAAATCCGTATTGCCAGTATTTCATTATTACTACAGTAGATGTTTTACGAGTTCTGGATTCTTTTTGTGATTCTATTCCAATAGTTGTGATTCCATGTGTGAAGATTTTGCTTAATGTTCTCTGTCGTATCTAAAAAGAAGCTCTTTTTAATGAACCTGAAAGAAGGCCTGAGGAGTGTCAAATTAAGTGTGCTTGTGGTTTACTGTGATAAAAGGGATGTCACAGTAAAAACAGAAACACGACATGGCAACCTATCATCTACGGTTTTTATCACATCTAAAAAAAAAGATACAGTTAACAACTTCAGTGTGGATTAAAATGTCAACTGACATAATGTGGTTAATCAATGTATTTCAATGTGCAGGATGTTTTATACCATTATTATATATCACTATATATCACAATTTCGACCAAAAAAAAAAACAGAAAAAAAGGTTTGCCTGGCATTTGTATGGCCCTATGAAATCTGTTTTATTTTTTCCCAAATTCTGTGTTCTTGTTGTAGTTTTCCTTTTAAATTTTGTTAATGGTTTAATGAAAGATTATTAATCAAAAAGCTTGTCTTGAAATCATGAAACTTGTGCTGCACAACAGGTGTACTGTTAAAATTAAAATATGTAAGAAAAATTGTGTGATTGTTCCTCAGATAAAGTTTTAATAATAATTTTATTATTATTGGTCATAGTAGTATTACATTAAGAAGTAAATTCTACTGTACAAATGTAATGTATTTCGGTTACAATTTCTTCAGGTTTGACTGGACTTTTATTTTGACGGGTTGCTGTGAAGTGTTTTGTTTTTGTATATAATGTGACGATAGTTTTTCTAAAATGAAACGGTCAAATGCTATGGGCAAGTGACTCTCAGAGCAGCTCTGAAGATGATGAAAACACAGCAAACGTCACATGCTTCATAAGGCCTATATGTAGCCAACAAAACCATGCGTCTGCATCATTCATTCACACAGAGTCATGCAGAACATGCAGGATTGATATTTAAATAGTCTTTTTGGCGGCTTAATATTTACAGACACTAGCCCATATCGCAATCTGATTTAAGTGAAGTAACCTACTTTTGATTTATTTGTCCAAAATTTGTTATGCAGTAAATTCCATGTTTATGACTGGATTCTGCAATTTCCACATCATGGAAATCATAGGGCCCTGCATTCTGTAGTACAAATTTACAATATTGGAGAGAGTTATTTCTCCAGTCCCCTCCTCCTCAGACTCTATGCTCACGCAGGTTGCCAGATTGAGGAGATGCAGCAGGAACGAGTGTAAGTGACAAAGGAAGGTGAAATGTCTTATAAGTTGAGTTTTTAGATGGATGCCAAAGCTTTTCAGGTCAGGTAGAATCTGTGATCTCTAACCCAGTTCGTTTGCTGGCTTCCGTGACTGGAATACACCCCCCCCACCGCCCCCACCAACTAGCAACCAACGGTGTACTGTTGGGTAAATTGGCATTGTGTGGAACAAAAACAGACATTCTGACACAGAATGCACATTTCAGTGGAATAATGGGCTGTAGCATTGTTTTTGGGAGAAACAAATATGTGCATTTAGCATGTTTTCATATTGTTTTTTGTTGTTGTTTTTTTGCTTTAGTACAGTAAAAAAATAAAAACATACAGCTCATTTAATGTACTTTAATGTAAAACAAATATTATAATGTATTTTTATATATTAATATTAAGCAATATTATTATATATTGTATATTCATTTATTGATTTGAATGATTCTTCGGAAGAAAGAACATTGAGCACCATTTAGAATAAATGTTAAGAAGGGGAAACATAATAAAGCATATACCACACATTCAATAATTTATGTTTGACCAAACATTGAACAAGCTAAGAATATAATTGCACAGATGCAGACAGTGTAATTATGGAGCAGAATTTTCACTTATACGTGAACTGACTGCCCTCCCAAATGAACGCCTATCTGTGCGTGCCAGATGTGTGAAAGAGACACCTTATCTCAATCTTCACCTCTTTTTTTTTCACGCATAATAAAGTTTTGTCAAGGACTGACTTTTTGAACCCTCTCCTTCAAAGCCCAGCGATGCACATCAAATATCTAATTTCAGATATTTTCATCCATTCCAGAACTTACTTTCTGAACCTGTCACTCTTTCCACGCTTATGAGAGCATGTGCCGTGAAGTTCTTTACATTTTCACATGCTCAGCGCGCCAGAAGTGTAAAGGTGATGGGAAAAAAAGGAATTTCTCTCCTGTGACGGTTATATTGTTTTCACCATCGTTTCAGCTGACCTTTTGCTTTTTCTTTAGTTTCACTGAACGTGTTGAGCAACGCTGCTTCTGTCTCGAGACAGAGACTGAGAACCTGCCTTTCTGGAGCTCAGTATATGAAAACAAATGTCTCTGAAGATCAATGAATTTAAGTCTGATGTGGAACTAAATCAGGGTGAACGGATTCAACCAGCCAGAAGTTACTCGAGTGTTCAATGCTGCAGCACAGAAGCACAACTGTGAGTTGGCATTTACTGTATGTGCTGACATTTCAAGGTGCTGTTTTGTTGTGCCAGTACTCTAACCTCATAAGAACATTTATTTATTATTTTTTGGTAAAAGGGATATTTAGACATTCTGATATTTTTGCTGCAGTGTGTGTGTGACATTGGTTGTGCACTGTTAGCAAATTTGTCAGTTGTTAGTAGTGGTTGACAATATGGGGCAATCAATGGCCTATCTCGAGATCAGGGTGGCCAATGGAAAATCAATAAGTTTATATATAACAGAGCTACATACAGTGGCCACAGAAAGTAAAGTGTACTTCTTAGTATAAAAGTTCACACAGTGAACAGATTAACCACACATTTAATCACAGTAAACTTTAACTTTAAACACAGTTCATAGAATTTCCTTTGTTTTAATTTTGAACAATATATCAGTTTGAATCGATCTGATCTAATTTGATTTGATTTTAGCAAAAACATTAATTAATTTGAAGTTTAAATACGTTTGGGTCCACTGAAATATATGACATATTTAACAGAATTGCTGGGTTTAAACATTTATTATACATCATACATCAGTCTAAATTCACACACACACACACACACAAAAACAAATAAATAAATACATTTGAAAACACAGGGTCTTTAGTAGATTTTGAAATTGACATAATAGTGTGGTATATTGTTCCATGTTGTTTATCGGTTAATGCTATTTTTTTTTTTTTTTTAATTGGATATTTACCAGTAAATGATTCTTTTCCCTATTTTTACATTTAGATTTCATTTGTTGTAATCTAATGCTCACTTAAAGTTAATCCGTAGATGCAACAATTATTTAATAACACTTAAATATTCTGTTTAAAAAGAATTTCATTAATTTCATTTATCTTACTATGCCTTATAATGTTGTCATGCCTAAATTCGCTTATAACTTTTAAAAAGATTGATTTAAATTTTTGTTTTATTATTAATTTATTTAGACAAAACAGCACAGAATTGCTAAATGCCTCTCTACACCATTCCATGTTGGTGGATGTCATAGCTATGTAGGTATGTGACTCAGATCTCTTTACTGAACCATATGAGGGAAATAAATGAGTGCGATACTACCCGCTATTCTTGCTTCTTGCTATCAGAAGCCTGCAATCTACTGTTGACTTATGTCCGTCCGGTCACATTAAACAATAATCATTCGCATGATACTTCAAGAAGATAAATTTCCCTGTGCAGTCCTGAGTGAGACTAATCCATCACCGGCCCCTTTAGCACTGCCTGAAAAGGTTAAGTGAGTTTCTTTCAGAAGCACAATGTATTTTTTTCCCCTGCCAAGGGAAAGGTTGTTTGCCCAGTGTAGTTTGTTTATGTACAGTATGTGTTGGGGTAAATTGGCTATTCTTAGTCTCGCTGAAGAGCAGATGTGACAGACAAAGGCCATGCTTTTGAACTGACTTAACTGGGCCATTCATCACAGAATGCTGATGATGTCTGCCTCTCTTTTTTCTTTATCTCACGTTGCTGTCTTTCTCAGTCTTTCATTTTCACATCTTTTCTTTTTTCTCTTTCTGTAAACAGAAATGTAATTATTGGATCACGTGACCCAAATTTGCCCACTCTGAGGATACCTTAATCAATACAGCATAGTTTTAAAATAGAAGAAATGGTAGAGAATTTTGTTGTGATTTTTCTAATGTTTTTTGGTAACGTTTTCAGCTTCCCTTCCCTTTGCTAATGTGATTTTATTTTAAGTTTGCAATTAAATCGCATTTTGTTATCTCTCTACATCTCAAGGGTAATTTGACATAAAATGTCAAAATGAATGTTAAATGTCTCTTTATGTGCTCTGATAATATGCAGCAAAGTTGCAGAGTAGCATAGTTCTAACTCCTTTACACGCATTATGTAATGTTCCTGTTTATCATCTTTTCCCAATGAACCCACTTTGGTGACAACTCTTCAAAGCTTGAATTGCATAATATAACAACTCAAGAACCTTAAAGCGGTGAAAATGAGGCAAACTCAGGTCAAGTTAATTATAAAGGGCCTACATTTTTATATTCTGATACTCCTAGTTTTTTCTTATTATTTTTATTTTATTTAATTTTTTTGGCAATGACATTCATTCCTTTTAAGTGTCTAAATACTTTTAATACAGCCCAAAAATATTTAGACGCTTACAAAAAATATATACAATTTAAGAATAGTGGATAAGACATTTTATATTAATGTATTTTATATTGCTTTTTAGGCAAAAATTATGATTTCTTTCTTTCTTAGTTCAAGCACTTAACTTCATGCTTGAAATGCTAAATACTGAATGTGTGACTGAAGACCAGGTTAGACAACCTCAGACTTCTCATCCTGGTCTGAAACGGTCACCTGAGAAAGATGGAAGGGTTCGCTCAGCCATCAGATCACATGACCTATTGTTTGTTCTGTGGGGGATACAGCTGGTTTCCCCTGAGGGGCTGGAATAGGATACTCTCTACTTGAGCTGATCCGTGCAAATGAAACCATCGCTGTACAAAATCACAAAAGGGGACAGCACAAGAATAATATATTTGTGAGTTGTCAAGTACATTGCTATTTTAATATTTTATAAAATCTGGTTTATTTCTGTGATGGCACACTGAATTGTTTAGCAGCCATTACTCCAGTCTTCAGTGTCACATGATCCTTTAGAAATCATTCTAATATGCTGATTTGCTGCATAATTATAATATTATGCATTTTGAGCCACTTAAAATAGTAATTATCTTCATATTATTGTTAATATAACACATAGATAACATATTTATTAGTGTTTTTAAAGGTTAACTTTAAGTGAGTATTAGAACAATGGTAATCTAAATGCAATAATTAGAGTAAGCAAGCAAGCATTCATAATTAAATATTGATTATTGCCCTATAAATTAAGAAAAATCTTCAGTACCAACATATTTTGAATCCCTAATAAAGAGCATCTCATTCCCTTTGCATTTAGCAATGGCTTGCCTAAAACCTTCTTTATACGTCTTCTCCAGCTCATCTGTAGGATGGAGAGATCAGACGGAGAGAGGAGCTTATTAGGAGAGAGGGTGACCGTGCACTTGGTATGCATGAGAACAGCGAGAGTAACCTTTTATCAATCAGGTTTCATTACTGACCAGCCATACTGAGGGGAGCACGAAGCAGGTGGTCAGCAACATTTCTCCTTCTTTTTATTTTACCGGCTTATTGCTTCAGCAGCTAAACCTCTGAAGCTCCTGCTTTTATGATGCTTAGATTGGTTTAGTTAAGTGCAATACCATCTCTCATTTACTCTGACCATAGCCAGGCAGGTCATTTAGCTGTATGCTGTAAATAGTGTCCTTTCAATAAATAATGAATATCTGGTAGCGCTAAAAGGGCTTGAGAAGTTCTGGCTGCCGAAACGCTCTGGCATCCCTCTTTCCTTTAATACACACGGCTTCTCCGGGTCTCCATTGTATTTAAATATGTTCCGACACAGTGCTTTAGATAAATCGGTTCTGTCTCTCTCAAGAACACCGACTTCCAGGCTTGTATTGATGTGGAACAGACAGTGAAAGTTCTCAGGCTTTTCAGCGCGCCGAGGGATAGATGGAGGGGGAGGAAGAATGGTGTAGAGAGGCATTTAGCATTTCACCCCAAAGGCACTCGAAATTCTCGCCCGGTCTTTGAGGTGCCAGGCACAAATAGTCCTGCGAAAAGGGGCAGATGGGTGAGCGATTGGAGGGACACTCGGTTTGGCAGTCTGGCTGGTGGGCGGGACTTTCAGCGATGAAATGTTGCATAAATAATGCCAGAGGGGGGCGCTGGGTCCTCTGTTGCCATGGAGACCTTTGTGGCTCACTGAGCCTGTGTTGTGCGCGAGGTGCTTGGAAGCTGCGACTGGCAGACCGGCCGCGCCTGTAATGAGTTGAGGAATTTCTCTAATGGGAAGAGCTAAGTGGAAGGATGGTCGACGGGTTGGCTTTACACTGATTTCTGCGACCGGTGTGTGGTGTGAGACAAGGTACGGCTATTTTGTCCTGATTTGTGCTGCATGGGAAAGGAAGGAAGAAAATGATTGTGATTTTAAAGGTTCTGTTTGAAGTTTCTGAACTTTAACTGGATTATATGTATGCTTTGCTAATTAGTGATATTCGGTTAAGATGTTCATGCAAGTTGTTTTTTCTTTTCCTTTTATTCAGCTGTTGTGTTTCACATTAGGTATAATACAGCAAAACAACCCCATTCATTGGCACTAATTCGCATTGATTGGATTTCCAGCCTTACTTATTCTGGTTTTAATTGATAATTGTTTTAATTGATTAGCTGTCAGTTCTCATTTTATTTAAAAAAATTGAATTATGCGTTAGTTTGCATTAAAAGTATTTCCTTGCACTTATTTTCTTTTAACTCTGATCATCAGGTGTTGCTGGTTTACCTTCTTTATTAGTGGTTTTGCGACAATAATTCACCTTGTTTGATAGTGTTATTGCTCCAGAATATGTACTTTAATCTACCTTGGAAGATAATGCAAGGTAATTTCCTGTGTTGTTTTAAATATTTAGTATACTTTTAATATTTGTGATTTATTTTTATGGTCAGAGGAAACATCTTTGCAACCAAACAGATCCCCCCAAAGTAAATTCAAATGGTTTAATGCTAGAGGTAAAATACAGTAGAATTCTGTTTTTCAGACTGTTTTTCATTACATTCACTAAATGTTATTGATATTCATGCACCAATGGAATAATATATAATATCTACACATTAATACAAAGCAATGTTTAATTAAATAAATAAATATATGTAAACATTTTAATAACCATTTTAATTCAGCAAAATATGTTGCACAGGGACTGTACACTGTAAGAAAATAAGCATTGAAAAGCAAATAATTTCCTGGCATAAAATTTTCCATAAAATTGTATATTTTATGCAAAAATTAACAGACATTTCCTTCAACCCTAAAACATAACACAATGCATTGCGCAATTCCCAGCTATAACACCTGTGAAGAAATCAATAAAAAAAATCCTTCATATTTTTGAACATATTAATTCATTTTAATGAACTTTTTCTTCGTGAGTCTTAAGGAACTCAAAGTTTCTCAGAGAATTTGCTTGCAAAAGTTTCTCTGTCTGAAGACATTTGCGTTCTCTCAAAAAACTTCAGAGAGAGAGTGCAACAGTTGCATGAGTGAAAGCAAAATTTGTCAAGGTAACGCAAAATTTTTACGAGAAAAATGCAAAAGTACACCATTATAAGTTTTCCATACATTCTCAATTTTTCCATCACCATGGCCCCTTAGGTGCTTTGTATATGTGTGAATGCTTTTTGATGACGCAAAACAGAGTTTCAAATTGATTGATTAAAACAGCCAGTTTGAACTGATTTAAGCTTATGAACAAACTACCAACTCAACTGTTTTTGAATTTTAAATAAAATACATAAAAATGTCTCAGAGCTAATATACCTGCATGTAATGTGACAGGAGGGAATGCAAAACTAATTTTATGACACAATCTTTAGAAAACATAGTTGCCAAGTGTTGCACATTACAATCATATAGCAATATTCACAATGTTGCTTTATCTCCGACAAAATATATTATTATTATTTAAAATAGCTCAGACTTATCTAAAAAGAGCTCTGTTAAATGGAGAGTACAGCCATACAAAGGCATCTTTCTTCGGATTTAATTACTTGTATCTCTCTGTGGGCAGGATGCATTCCACAGTCCATATCCTCTTTTAACGTGTCAGTGTCCTGAACTGCACAAATGTGAGAAGCGAAAAATCTTATGAGAGAAGTGTGAACGGTGTGAGAAAGAGAGAGTTGAGAGAGCAAGACAGAGAGGAAAGCAGTTTAATTTGTTGCACTTCTGTGGTTTGCTGGCTGAGAGCTGGTTGGTTGTGATTAAGTGCGGATGAGGAGGGGTGTTTTGGAATTGAAAATGGATAAAAATGGATAAATTGTTGTTTTGGTGTCTGGAAATGGAGCATGGCGGGACACACCATCATTTGATTCAGTCCACAAATGGCTTTCAGAGCTAGATCAATAAACTCTCCAATTGTACGACCCTCGTATGCATGTGGTTACTGATCAGACCCCCATCGATCCTCTTGCCGGCTGTAATTAAAACAGGTACCAGTGACAAGAACTCCTGCTGTGGAGCGTCTGATTGTTTTCTGAGTTTGTATTTTATCTCCATTTTCCTGTTCTGGACTGTTTCTCAACCCTGATGTGCAGGAATAAAAACACTTTGGGTCTCATGCAGGTCTTTTGTCCTTCTCTGAAGGCTTCTCGTTGGAGGAAGCGCTGTTTCCTGGTGCCGGGCTTCAGGCTCTAATCTTGGCTGCCTGAAGGGGGCAGCTTGGGGCTGGCTGTCTAAGTGATTATATGTGCCATCCAGTTATGGAATGGGCCTTTATTGGTGCTGATGGTGCACTTTCTGTCCCAGCTGGGGCGTTAGTGGTGATTATCGTCTCTCAGGGTCGGACCAAAGGTCTGCCTGTTTGATTTATAACTGGCAGGCACGCTGCTCCACAAATTCTACAGAAGTTTCTCTATGGGCTGAGAGTTTAATCTAATCTAATATAAGTTTGTAACTCAATATAATTACATCAGAGAACTAAATGTGCCCTCTATAGAAAATTTTTAAATGACATATTGAATGTAATTAGTGGTTCTTGCTTTAGGCTTTATTAGATTAGGAATATGAATAAACCTCCAACTTGAAGTACTAGTGTGTTACCTCAGATTGTCCAGAAGTTGTTATTTTACTTTTCTCAATGATCAGATGTACAATGTTGTACTGTTTTACCTAGCGGACAATAAAACAGACAAGCAGATCCCACAGACCTGCATTGAAGGAGGAATGTGAGCCAAATCTAGAGAGCCGAATGGATTAAAAATCTTGATACTGATGATTCTTGATTCAGTTAGATTCTGATCTCATTTTGATTCAGTATCAGTTAATTTGAATCGATTCATTCACTATATCAGGTACAGTACATGTTTATTTTTATAAAGGTAAAAATAAATGGGGAACCCTGTCAGTTGGTACATTATTATAATATTAAAGGTTAATATTAACAACGGAGTCCAAATTATTAAATTCAGTTGCAGTTTATTATTAGATATAATAATCAAAACTCAAAACACTCAAGATTTCTTTCTAAACAAACATTTAAATTGAGCATGAGGCTGTTTTTATATTTAATATTAAAAATGGTTCTACTTGATGTATAAACATGACAACAGTGACTATGATAAAAAACATGTTTTCATGAAAGATTTATTCAAAAATATATTAAATAATACTAACAGATTAAATAAAATATAATGAATATGCAATATATTGTATATATTTAGCAAAATACTTTCCTGAGGTAAATGTAACATTTATGTGACATTGTTTACAAGCTCTTTATTGCAATCATTCTGTGGTTGAAACACTTACCGGGCTTCCATCCAAAGTTGCGAATTTAACTTACTTAATACTTATTACACAAAACATTTGTGAACAAGCACCGTTTCCACCAAACGAGTCAAAGAGAACAAAATCGTCACTTCCTGATAAAGTAGGAGAAGCTATTGAATATAATAATTTTCCTTTATAATAAATTACTTGGAAAGCAGTCATTTAACAGTTCTGGGAGGCAATTATACAGAAATACTTTGATGACAGACTTTGCTTTGGTATTTCCGAATTGACCATATAACAACATTTCAGATGCTGTGGAACAACATCTGGTTAGTCAGGATTTACCGTCCAATAGTGCAAAGTCACATGACTTTTTAATGCGCTTGGAGGAATTTATTCGCAAAATAAATTTCAACATATCTTCTAATGTTCATTCATGTTTATTTCACTTGAACTGAGGCGACCAAAATTAAATAACACTAAAAAAAAAATAACTTTACGAGTAAACAAAAATTATTAAACCAGCTACCTGAGATTTTCAAATCAAAAACAGTTTCTTATGAAAACTAACAAATTTAAACAAAAAAATAAAATCCATTAAAGCACACTACAAATAATCTTTAGCAAATTAATAAAAGAATAAAAAAAATAAATAAAAAATATAAAAAAATAAATTTAAAAAAAAAAAAAAAAAAAAAAATATTATCCATCCAGGCCAACCAACAACTACATAGCAAAATGCAAAAACTGTAAGAACACATTAGAAGCCACATTAGAAAATGCATATCAACAAGGTAAAACACTCAGAGCACATTAACAAACACATAAGAATGTTTTAGCATAACAATGGCAACTTTTGCACAATTAAATACAACTTATATTTTTCTCAGAAAACTGACAATATTAGTTCAGCTGTTACTGTCAGCTGTGGACAGTTTTAATAAGAATGTTGTATTTCAGTAATCTTCACATGTTTGTAGTACAAGTGATGTAGAGTAATGGTGCTTAAGGAAATTTGTTAACTGACCATCTATCTTTCTCTTTTTCTCAGGAACTGCAGTTTGAAAGATTAACTCGAGAGCTGGAGGCGGAGCGTCAGATAGTGGCTACTCAGCTGGAGCGATGCAAACTGGGATCTGAGACAGGTGGCAGCATGAGCAGTATCAGGTAATGCTAATGCACTGTGTGGGAGTGTGCAGGGGCTATCTAATGCGTCTGTATAAGGAGTCCATGCTGCCTGAAGAATGTAATTGTACAGTTAAGGAAACGCTGACAATATTCTTGACTTCTTTGTGCAGGGGTCATAATGGAGTTCATGCAATTTCAACACATAATGTGATTTAAATACAGCACCGTGAGTTTGTATGTGAAAAAGAAAGTGTTTATGTGTGCGTGGGTCCACATGTTGGTGGATTTCCATCTGCGGATCTAAATCCTAATGTTTTTGCCTAGATGTGCACATGTGATTCTGTCATGGGTAAAATATGTTTGTACATTTGTGAATTGCGATACTTTGTACTTCCCCTAAAAAAAAAAAAAAAAAATGCATGCATAAAAATATCTATAATTAATCTAAAGGGAACCAGTTTCCACTTAAGTGACTGTGTCATTAGCTTCCTCAACATTCAATAGCAATTAACATCATTTAGCTTTAGTTAACATTCCTCACACTTGTTAATTATAGGGATCTCTTAGAGGCTTGACCTTCCAGGAGTCTCTGGTGTTGAGAGTTTCTTGGTTTTATTGAAAGAGGAGGGGAAGCGAAACATTGGAGGGCTGTCCCTTTGAGCTCTTAAATTTTTTTTCGTGACCCTTTCATATTCACTGCAGTCACAGTAACTCTCAGGTGAGGGAAAGGTTTAAATGATATCTTGAGCTTCTTAAATGCACGTAATGAAGACGTTTGACTGTTAAGAAGTTCACTTGTGTAGGACAATGTGTGCATGTAACTGCAAAACTAAGAGAAGGCTGTCCTTCATTTTTACCACACATTTTTACTCCCTATTCACAATGTCTTTTATGAAAAGAATCAGTCTTTATCCGGTCTGAAGAAACGACAGGGCGAGAAAGAAATGAAGTCCTGCTGCGCTCAGAACCTCAAGGTTTCCATTGAGAGCTTGTGCGGGAAGGAAGCCATAATGTTACTCTGCTACATAATATTGATTTAGCCTTTTAATTTGCCATAAGTGAACTGTTCCACAATAGCTGATTCAGACTTTCATTCAGCTGATCGTTCCAGAGGCCTTCTGTGAAAAACACCTGCTCTCTCATGGTGTTGCTCTGTTTGTGGTTTAGGTTACGATTGTTTAGTCCACAACAAATACAATACTTAAAAGTGCTGTGGTCGAGTCCTCCTGCAATATTCCTACCTAAGTGAGGAAACTGTAATCATAATGGTCAGTCAAAATGAAAATATACAAGCTGCGTATTCAAGGCAGTAGGCGTTAAGAAAATTAAGCATTTTTGGATTTGGATATTTTCATGACCTTTCTGTATTTTTATTAATTTTTTTTCTCCTGCATTTTTACCATCATGTGTCTGGATGTTTTAATTTCATCCAGACACATGATGGTAAAAATGCAGGAGAAAAAAATTAATAAAAATACAGAAAGATCATGAGAATATTCGCAAATTTTGTGTATTACATATTTTTCTGTTTAATGCATATTAACTTGGCTACAGTTATTTATGGAATGATAACAGACAGTATGTAGAAAGTCATTATGAATGATTTTATATTCCATATATAAACAGCAAGAGTTACTGTTTTGTCTTCAATCTTTAGTTGTGTGTGTGTATATGAAATGTGTTTTTCTGCCATCTGGTACATATTGTTGGGTTTGATATTTGAGCCAGAGACACACAAAGCCAGTGTCTGCTAGCAATGACTTATCAGTCTGACAGTTTGGAAGCCCGAACAGACTGGAGATGCTATTACAGTAGACTGGCCTTGATTGTCAAATGAGTCTCCTGGGAATTCTGGGTAGAGTTGATAAAGAGACTCTTGGCTCACAGGGAAAAGGGAAGGTGCATGCTTGCATTGACACATCGAAAAAAAACAAAAAAAAAAGTGCAGTTCAAGTTGTGGTAGTCTGAAGCCCGGGTACTTTCTGGATGGACTTTAAGGCGGTTATTTTCTGAGCGTGAACTATGCTGAAATGTGTCTGCTTAATTTTCCATAGAGCGTAAAAATGCAAATGAGACATTTTCAACTGTAAACATGGCGCACATGTCTTGTATAATTGGAAGCCTCATGGCCAAAAACCAATTTAAACCAGGTGCACATTTAATTTCTCTTTTTGCTTGTGTATTTCGATGTTTTCAGTAGCAGCACAGAGTTGCGTAAACATTGAGCGTGATTCATGTGTGTTAATGTGTTACTGCTGTAAATCCAGTCACTCTCTGGCACCGGATCAGTCTGGTTCACGGCTGTCTGGAACACATCCTGCCCAATAACGTGATTACACACAAACACATACACAGTCACTTTTCCTTATTCTGTGGTGTTGTGTTTTCTTCTATTTTGGTTTGGTGGGAACTCTCCTAAAGCAAAACCGATTTCTAAGTTGATGTGTTTTTAACAGGCTCGCAGGTAAATTTTATTAAACGTTCAGCACATGTCTATCACGGCTTTCTCATCTCTCTTAGGTCGGATGGTAAAGTATTCTGAGTGAATAACCTTTAGTCTTTATTCTGTCAGGAGACATCACTTCCGTTTGACAGTCAATCTCCTGATGCTGAGCGTTTGGAAATAACTTTAAGGAGAGATAGCAGACATCAGGAAGTGAGATAGGCCTGCTTCTCTCAATCAACTGCTGCTTAGACTTGGTTTACCCTGCGTCTTAAAGATGTCTTCATTCAAATTGGGCATCACTTGGATTAGTTGTTTGACTGCTTTCAGTATTAGAATATGGGTAATTCATAGTGCACAGATGTTAATATGGAGAGGATATGAACATCCTCAATATTGATTTTAAATGTTGCATGTATGTGTTGATGCATTGGCTCTGTGTCTCTCTAGCCCCCTTTCCTTTCTTTCTCTTCCTCCATCCTTTTCTGTCAGTGCCTGGGGAACAGCAGGCTGTGTTTAGTGAAAGGTCATCGCTGAATAACATGTCTGACTGTGTGTTCTCTATGTGGCCGATTCCCCAAAGGTCTCAGCTCTCTGTGCATTTCCATTTTTCACTCAAAATTCCTCTCACTCACTGCAAAGTCGGCTGGAGGCTTTCAGACAAATTTAAATCTCTGCTTTAAGGTGCAGCGATATGTTAAGGCCTGTTTCCAGTTCCAACTCAAAGTTAAAAGTACAACACATTATTGTGAAATCAGTTTAACATAAGAAATAGTTGCAATTGTGAGGAAAAAAAGTAGGTCGCTGATTTCTGAATTGTGAGATTTAACGTCACAAATATATGTAATGAAGTCATGGTGTGGTGAAATTCACAAAAATTGTGACACATACTGTAAAGGTACAGTTTACTTGCTTACTAAAGGAATCCTCTGCAGTGAATGGGTACCGTCAGAATATGAGTCCAAACAGCTGTTAAAAACACAATAATCCACACGACTCCAGTTCATCAGTTAATGTCTTGTGAAGTGAAAAGCTGTGTGTTTGTACATATTTGTACAAACAAATCCATCATTAAGGCATTTTAACCTTCAACTGGGGCAGTTGTGGCCTAATGGTTAGAGAGTCGGACTTGTAAACCGAAGGTTGCGGGTTCGAGTCTCAGGATTGGCAGGAATTGTCTGAGTTTTTTTTTTTTCTTGCACGTGTCATATGCGGGGCTTTATAATAAACTCAATTAGCTTCTTTATAGAGACCACCTTGGTCTGTGTACATTTGCAGAGACCATCCATTAGTATGAAGACAACCAGCTTAATTTCTCAATGTTCAGAGAAGCACTTAATATTTTCTTTTTGCAAACACACACCAGAAAGCTTTTTTATTTATAGAAGCACTGTTACCTTTGCATTAATGAAGCACTTCTTAAATTTACTCCTTCGCTGCACAGCATAATCAACATCCAGCTTCTTTCCCGCTGAACATCTGCTGTCCCAGTTAGGTGTGCGTGTGTGTGTGTGTGTGTGTGTGTGTGTGTGCGCGGGTGGGCCGCTTCAGGTCTCTCTTCTCTAAACCTTGTGTGTGTGTGTGTGTGTGTGTGTGCGCGGGTGGGCCGCTTCAGGTCTCTCTTCTCTAAACGGCTGCTGTAACCTATAGAGAGGACATTAAGGCAAAGCTCTTTCACACTATTTCTGCTAGTTCCTTTCTATTCTATGCTATATTTTTAGAGACGTGACTTCTGTAGCTCTCGGGCTGAAGGCAATGTGTTATTATTCAAATTGGATAATAGGTTGCCAGTCAGCGCTCAAGCGAATAATGTACCGTGGTGAATTGCTTCGCCTCAAAGCTTGACTGTCCATTTTGCTTCAGCTGAAGTTCTGCACATATCTTTTAAACGGCAGAGGTTGTGCATAAAGTGTAAGCCGGTGGAAGTCATTATCCTAAAGACCATGTGACTACAAACAGGAGTAAATTTGAGGGAAAAAATTATTTATTGGGAGTTTTCCTTGAATGTTATTTTGTAGAAACCGAAGTCTCATTTTCGGATCAAGGATGTCAAGATAAATTTATGTTAGCGCACCTTTGCAAGGGCAGTGATAATGAACTTGTCTGTCTTTACTATTAGACCAAGAATCAATGGTGGGAATGAACTGAAATTTAGAAGTTTGTTTAGATTCTTCATTGTTGTGGTATTGTGATTACGTACTATTGTTTAAAATTTGTCCAGACTGAAGCGATGGATGCCGTTACCACTGGGAAAATGCACACTGGACGGACGTTTTGAATTCATAATGCATAATAAGCCTCTTAGAGCCTATGCGCATAAGGGACCAGGATGACTTTGAACAGAATTACCCACACTTAATAGAATGCCATTATGAGAAAAATTATATCATCAGAACCCTTCCAATATTACCAAGCCTTGATTTTCAATTGACCTATCGGTAAGCCCTTGCCCTCGAACACAGATGAGCCAATGGCAGTTGAGTATCAGTTGCACGGGGACCAAAACACAGACATCTTTAGGTTTCAGCTCCATAGAGAAACATTGGAAGATCCGAAGCTTTCATCGGTTTGATGGTGTTTATGCTGCAAAAATGGCAAAACCATGTGGCTGGGTTACTTGTGACATTGATTCCATGTATCCTGAGAGGATGAGCAGTGGAATTTATTTCATTTCATGTCCTAAACCCAAATAAGACTAAGCATTCAACTCCAATCCCAATGAAGACCAAAACGTTCATTTTCTGGTTGTCATGGTGGTTTAGTTACAATTTTCATCTGCTCAAGCAGAACGTTAATGCTATCTTGTGCTTCAGCAAGGTATCTCTGGCTAAAACCAGCTAATGTTAAAGTTAGCGAGTCCATGCTATTACAAACCTAAATAGCTAACTGTTCTCACGTCATGTACAGTGTGAGTCAAAAACACTTAAACGAAGGTCTGCAGTGCCTCTGTATATAAAAATGGTTAAATGTAATGAACAGTGTTGATCCTGGATATTGTCATCTGCGATCATGACGACCATCACATGAAGCTTCTCCTGCTTGCATTGTGATCTGTAAACCCTCACTTCCAAATTAATCTTGTTACCCAACATATTTATTTTAAAATCTTTTATATATCCCTCCATAGCATATTTAAGTCCCACTTGAATGGTGGTACTTCTGTGTCCAAAATTTATCAAACACATCTTGGGACAAGGTTTTCTCACTGACAGCTGTCATTGTAAGACAGTTAGCAACTCCATTTGTTTGTCAGAGTTAGCAACATAACTAAGGGGGGCGGAAGGCTTACCGATAGGTCAATTATGCTTCAGTTATGCCTACACCAAACATTTAATGACAAGGTACAGTAGAATTAGCAACTGAGCATTGAACATGCATATTTAAAAAGATTTGGAATTGATTATTGTGTAGTCTTGTTAATATTATACATGCTGATTTCTGGTATTTTTTTTTTTATAATTTACATTAATTTCTCCCACTGAAAAGCCATGAAGAAAGAGACAAGTAACAAAATGTTGATTAAAAACTAGTGGCCATTCACATCACCTAAAATATGCACATTTTCTAAATATGCACCAAAAAAAATGGTTTTGGAGATGTAAGATTAGTAGTCTTTAATTTGTACCCCATCAGATCACATTTTGCTTAATGTGTGATCAGCGTTGCCAATCAGTACGGTTAATCTTTTATTCATTCATTTATTTATTTTTAAAGAAATTAATACTTTTATTCAGCAAGGATGCAATAAATTAATCAAAATTGGCAATAACAACATTTACAATGTTTAAAAAGATTTGTTTCAAATAAATGTTGTCCCATTGAACTTTCTATTCATTAGTTTCCACAAAAAATATTAAGCAGCACAGTTGTTTTCCACTTTGCTACTAATAAGAAATGTTTTTTGATCACCAAATAAGAATATTAGAATGATTTCTGATTTTGTGACACTGAAGACTGGCGTAATAACTCCTGAAACTTCAGTTTGGTATAATATATGAAAAAAAATGTTTTTAAATATAATAAAATATAAAATTATATTTACATTTTTAGTAATGGATCATTTTAATATTTTAAATAATAATTAATAACTTAATAATAACTTAATAACTAAAAATATTTCACAATATTAGTTTTTTCTTCAGTATTTTTGATCAAATAAGTGCAGCCTTGGTGACTTTAAAAGACTTAAAAAAAAATCTATTGTATTTAAAATATATAGCAAAGGATTAAAAAAAAATGTGTGTCTATATATATATATATTATATATATATATATATATATATAAATAATAAAATATAATATATTTAACTCAAAATTCACTAATAAAATAATGCATTAGTTAAATGCATTGAACAATTCCTGCTTTATTTCGAATTTCTTAATATTTATTGGCAAATTTATCAATTTTCATTGAAAAGGTTCAGGGGTTTAGGTGGCTACTACTAGACATGGTTTCCATTACTTGGGCCAAACAAGCTAGTGCTGATGTGTAGATAAGGCCAATATTAATATGCAAATCTCAGGGAAAAAATGCTGTTAATGGAGGAAGAGGAGTGAACTTGACCTCTAAATTAATGCTTTATTGTGTTTAAAACAATCATTTACAGTACATGTGATGAGAGGAAAAGAGGAAAAAAGAAGCTAATAGATGGTTTGGTATGAAGCATTTAGAGGAAGTGTAAAGTGTTTTGGTAGCAGGCTGGTTTAATAAATGACTTTCATAAGCTTGCAGTGGCCTGTGAAACACACAACATTGATTTTTCTCTTTCTTTCTTTAGGGGATCATGCACTGGGCATATTGGTTAGAGATTGTGTTTGTGTGTATGGCACATGCAAGCTCTCGCTGAACCATGAGGTCAGTTACGGGGCCATATGTCAGCATTTGTAAAAGTCCTTAGTGGTCAGCAGTTTCTCTGTGTACGTGGGCTCTGCAGATAATGAGAAGGGCCCAGTGTGTGTGTCATCTAATCCTCTGTGTGTGCTCCCAAGCCACCCATCACACACGCTCAACTGTTGTTTGCCACACACAGTCTAACACTAACTGGGCCAGTTAGGCACATTGGGCTGCTTTGAAAGGATTCTTTATTAGGGGGTTGAACCACCAGTTTGAGATTGGTTTGATGTTGATGACTGGAGTTGTGAGTCATCTGGGGAGAAAGTGCCTTCACTTTATGTATGTGCGCTGGTACCTACTTAACCATATTTTGGGTGCCGAATTTGTACCTAAAAGTGAGCTAATCTCCCAAAACCTTTATTTGGGGACATAAAAATGGCATTAAAATTAAGTAAATAAAGTTCATCTGTAGTGTGAACATGCATGTGAATGTTTTCCAAAAAAATTATATGTAGAAATATATCAAACTAGCTAAAGTTAAAGTTACTTATATATATATATATATATATATATATATATATATATATATATATATATATATATATATATATATATATATATATATATATAATATAGTTTCATAGTAAACTAAAATAACAGATTAGATGAGGTCAGCGAATTGCTCTGATTAATGCGTAGAACTCAGCTGGCTGCACTAATGGGAACAGTGTGTAATATACTAGAGAAATGACTCATTAAAGACAATGATTCCTGTAAGGTCAGAGATCTGACTTGCTTGAATTAGCATATAAACTGACACTTTAGAGAAGTTCAGCACTTCAAAGGTTGAAGTTTGTCTTGCACATAGAATCTTAAGTTAATCAGAGCCATTATGATCCTGTTGAACAAACGTCTCGTAAGATGTTTTTGATGACTTCATTGAGTTCCAAGCAGGTGCTTGCTACATGGGACCCTTCCTCCTCTTAAGTGCTGCTGTTTACCCAGCCAGCTTGAGCTCAGGCCTTAACAGTTTTCATTATTAAATTATTTTCCAGTCTCACGCATCCATCCATCCAAAAAACACTGGGTTAAAAACAACCCAATTTGGGTTGTTATTAACCCAAGGGCTGGGTAAATATAGGACTGAACCCATCTTGGGTTAATTTTACACAGCATAATGGGTTGATTTAACCCAGCTAATGGGTTTATTGATTTTTACTATATTACTAGCTTATTTTTTATTTCATACATTAAATAATGTTTACAGATCAACTTAAATCCTCTAAACTTTTATAAAATACTCCACACAACCACTGGTTTGCATGATAACTTCCTTTATTTTCCTTTATTTATCATTTACAGCATTGTTTAAATAGGCTAACAGAAGTAATTCACGTGTAATCGACCAGTCTCTGTTGTTATTCTGTTTCCACTGTAACAGCGCTGGTTCTCGTGCCCAAGCTGGAGTCGTGTTCAGGAATCGGCAGGGAACTGCTAACGGACCTCCCTGCGTTTCACTCTAGCCAAAACATGCTGTGACTCCATAACCTGCCAATAAACAAACAATAAACAGCTCTGAGCACGTTTTAACATCCAAAGTATTATATTCTGTATCTTTATGAATAAAATCATTAATTTTATGCAAAGCATCAGGATTTTCCATCACACGGATTCACACGGCATGCCTGTATGTTTGCTCTGCATAAAATTAAACGATATAGATCACAGTAATGATTTTATAGATCAAATAAAATGTACACAACCCTGTATTTTACCGAAAAATACAAAAATGGACACTTAACCTGAACTTTTCTTTCGTGAAGAGAAGGCGCCAAATCCCCGCGATAAATAAATCATCCACTGGGTTACGTCTGACCCAGGTTCTGAGTAACACAAAATCTACCCAAACATTGAGTTACGTCATGTCTGACCAAGGAGCTGCAAAACAACCCAAACACTGGGTTGTTACATTTTGTTACATACACAAAAAAACTACCCAAACACTAAATTTAAGCTGTGATGGGAAAAATCATTTTAATGTAGTAAAATCTCAGCAATTGCATTGTATGAAAGATATGAATGGCTTTCACTACATTTTAAGCTGTGATGGGAAAAATCATTTTAATGTAGTAAAATCGACACTTAACCTTGAATGAGGTGAATGGCATTTAGGACCTCTTTCTGTCCTGTTATGTCTACAGCAGAATTACACTTAAATCAGTGTTAATTAGCTGACCTCGTATCAAGACCTGAGAGATGGTGAGGTATTGAAGACAGAAGATTGAGTTATAGAAGAAGGCTTGTTGAAGAATAAAGCATAGTTGATAGAAGTAGATGAAGATAGACTGCAGCGGCCTCTGGCTGCTACTGGACATTCACAGTGATGCTGTGACATTTGCCAGCTGCTTTGATTGTGCTCTCTAAAGAGAATGATAGCCTCTGTCTGCCCGCCGGATCAGCGGTCTAACACATTCACAAACTCTGCTTACCTTCAAATGCCTTTTAAACAAGAAAATGACTGATGAGTTTAATGATTTTATGCACACGGGCTCAAGCAAATGGAGATGTGCATGCATGACTGCACTCATACAGAATAGAGCAAACACGCATAATTCTTGTACACTGAGGCGTGAGTGAGTGGAATTGACCTTCTATGTCCATTTATTTGGCATCCTATCACTGTAGATCAT
Source organism: Cyprinus carpio (assembly GCF_018340385.1). NCBI lineage: Eukaryota > Metazoa > Chordata > Actinopteri > Cypriniformes > Cyprinidae > Cyprinus > Cyprinus carpio. The sequence continues at coordinate 15,854,307 of NC_056595.1, read as the reverse complement.
ATTTAATTAGATTTTTATTCAATTAATTATATGATATAGTTATTAATTAAAATCTTTTTATACAGAATTTACGTACAAATGTTTTAAATGTCTTTTTTAATATGCAGTTAATTAAATTAACATTAATTGAAAGTCCTATGAAAATTGTGATCATGCTATTTTATTATCATTGATAAAGTTTTATATATTTTTTGCCAATTTATTTGTTAATTTATTTACCATTTAGGTTACTATTTAGGTTATAATTTAGGTTACTATTTACATTTTTCCTTGAAGAGTTTATATATATAGTTTTTATAGTTTTTTAACTTAAAATTTAAAAAAATAGTTTGTAGTGGATGTTTTGTAATGGATTTTGTAATGGGGTATATATATATATATATATATATATATATATATATATATATATATATATATATATATATATATATATATATATAATATATATATATATATATATAATATATATTTTTTTTTTAATAGTTATAATTTAGGTTACTATTTACATTTTTACATTAAAAAAAACATATATTAAAACAAATTTAGGTTACTATTTACATTTTTCCTTGAAGAGTTTCATATATTAAATCAAACGATTTAAAGATTACATAAAATCTTTTTTTTTTATATCCATTAGTATTTATTTTGTATTTTTGACATTTTGATTTACAAAGTTTTGTTCACATTGTTCTCTTAAAATATAAATGAAAATATATACTAATATATTGATAATAAAATAATGTATACTTTATTAAAATTATTTTACGCTAACATTTTGAAAATGAAAGTGACATGACATACAGCCAAGTATGGTGACCCATACTCAGAATCCATGCTCTGCATTTAACCCATCCAAAGTGCACACACACAGCAGTGAACACACACACCATGAACACACACCTGGAGCAGTGGGCAGCCATTTATGTTGCGGCACCCGGGGATCAGTTGGGGGTTCGGTGCCTTGCTCAAGGGCACCTCAGTCGCGGTATTGCCGGCCTGAGACTCGAACCCACAACCTTAGAGTTAGGAGTCAAACTCTCTAACCATTAGGCCACGTGTATATATATTAGTGTTGTCACGGTACCAAAATTTCAGTATTCGGTAGCGATACCAGTGAAAATCCACGGTTCTCGGTACCAATTTCGGTACAAAGGCAAAACACAAAAATATGCCAATTAAGAAAAAAAAAAAACACACTTTTTATCACTAAAAATAAAACCAATGCTATTCTTTATACTTATTTACAATTGTGTTTAAAGTTTTTCTACAAGTAATATAATTATGAAAAACAGTAAACAAGTTTCACCCAAATTTAATTTGTCTTTTAATTAATGAAATTTAAACACATTTTATTTTTTGTTAAATAAAGGGGATTTGCTAGTAAAATTAAAACAAGAAATAGTTTGTGATTTATTTCTTTAAAAAATAAAGTTTTATTAATTTTTTCAACAGTAGTAGCAGTATCACATACATTCTACTAAATAATAGTAATATTTCTAGCACAATGCCTTGCACTATTTTATATATTTTATATATATACATATTGCAGTGTTTTCCGCAGCCTTGTGCCGGCACTCCCCCGCCCCCATATATACATGCATATGCAAATTCATTTTCTGCCAGCAGGAGGTGCTTTAAGAGCGGGAGAGATACAGGATTCTCCGGTAACGGCTGCAAAGCAGCGCTGAGTTTACAAACTGCCTTATCAAGCATTACATGCAAGATGAAATAAAAATGAAATCGAAAATTTTCTAAATACAGTCGGTTTCCTTCTGAAATACAGTGATATAAAAACACCCACATCGGTTTTTGATCAGTCGCGGTATTGCCAGCCTGAGACTCCAACCCACAACCTTAGAGTTAGGAGTCAAACTCTCTAACCATTAGGCCACGTATATATATATTATGAATTTGTTTTTGATAGAAACCCCTTGACTAACTTAAAGGCGTCATATGATGCAATTTCAAATTTTCCTTTCTCTTTGGAGTGCTACAAGCTCTTGGTGAATAAAGAAGATCTGTGAAGTTGCAAAGACTAAAGTCTCAAATCCAAAGAGATATTCTTTATAAAACTTAACACTCGTCCATGCTCCCCTGAAACGGCTCGTTCTAACACGCCCCCACATCTCTACGTCAGTATGTGGGAAGATTTTTATAACACCACCCAGATGTTCACGCAAAGAAAGAAGGCGTACCTTTTATTCTCGTTGTAGTATTGTTGTTGCCGCTGTGAAACACACACAGACGCTGTGCGTTTCACTGTGAAAGCGAAACTACTTTGTTTGGCCTTCCAAAAGAGGACGATATCCGCTTTGTCATGCCTGGAGCTGATTCGTGCTGGTCGCTGTGGAAATACATCAACTTTGCACTGTGGATCGCCAAATCGGCTTTCAACATGATCGAATCGGCATCCAGCCCGGGGTCGTCACGTGGTTGCTGCAAGACCAAGGTACGCTCCTTCATAGAATCCGCCTGCCACAGTGTTCTCAAGCCGCCCGCCTCTGCTCGCTCAAGCCGGCCGCGGCTCACTCTAGGCCTCTGGCCTCTGCTCACTCAAGGCCGCGGTGTGTGACGTTGTTTCATTGAGAAAGCGAAACTACTTTGTTTTTGCCTTCCAAAAGCAAACACGACTAGAAATCATGTTTATATCACGTTTATAATGGGTTTTATGTTTTTGTCTCATCGCTCCGGCCGTACAAGGCTTCAAAATATGTTAAGAGGCGTAACTTATAACTCTCACGCTTGAGGCATTCGGCCAATCACAATGCGCTGGATAGCTGGCCAATCAGAGCACACCTCACTTTTCAGAGAGATGAGCCTTGTGAAAATCGACGTGTTTCAGAAGGCGGGGCATAGAGGAGAAACAATAATGTACAGGTGTGTTTTTTTTTTTTTTTTTTTTTTTTTTACCTTAAATCGCGTAAACACATTTCATTACACCAAATACACAAAATAATGTTCTTTTTAGCAGCATCATATGACCCCTTTAACAAATGGGCCTCATGGGGAAAATTGAATGATAAAAATTCATGATATGACCCCTCTGCATGCTTTTAGTTTGTTCAGAGTGTTATTTACAGCCCACTGGCCTGTAGCTGCTCCTGCTGTGTTAGTTGGTGCATGGCTGTATATGACAGTAATATTCACTGTGCTGTAGAACATGGTAGTCAATCTTTACCACAAATTAAACTCCACTTGTCTTTCATGCTTTTGACAACAAATGTGTCCATTATAAAATTAGCTGGTGGTATTTTAGGGTTCAGCACACTTGAGTGAGGGACAGAGTGTCATTCCTAGCACACTTTATTCCATGGCCTATTACTGGAGTGATTATGGGACCAATTTGAAAACTGCAGACCCCATTCATAGAATGTTGTTTAATGGCCTGAAAGAGGCTAAAAGTCTTTTCTCTGCAGTAATGTAGCTTAACGGCTCTCTGACTCTGTCTCATTAGTAACTCTTTTCTTCTGGGTTCTGCTGATCACTTCTCGCTGATGTGAAGAAGATCATGGTTCACCCATGTTTCGACTCAGTGATACATCACACAGTGAAAAAGGACACAAGACCACCTGTCTGTTTCTCTTTCTTTCTTATTTGTTCCTTGCTTCTACTTCATCTGGGTAACCTCAAGTTGGGTGGTAGGGTGAAATATCCAGTCTAAATTTCCTATCACCATTTATCGTAGACATGGCCGGGGACACAAACTCATTTACGTGGAGCTTTATTACTTTTTAATCTTTCACACCACACCTTTGTTCAATTATTGGCATTAGTGTGATTAGGCTAATATTGGGTGCAGATAAACAGTCCTTAGTTCTGAGTTCATTCCAGTTTAAAAGCATTTATACATGTTTCCTATTATAAATTAAAAAATAAATGTACATTTTATTTTGGTTATTAAGATTTTCTCTTATATTAACAGTATTTAGACCCCCACCCCCCAAAATAATTAAAAAAATAATTATTGGCTAGTGGCCAAACTTGTTGTCAGTGCATTCCTTTAGTTAGTGGGTAAATATCTGGGCTTGTAACCAAAAGATTTTGTATTCATGCCCTAGAAGGTATGATGTATTAATTGGACCATTACTGGAGTCTTATGTCCCCATCAGCCCTTGAGGAAGGCACTTGAAGACTCTATAAAGTGGTTGAATAAACATGATTTTCTTTCAAATTTTCCAGTGTTGATGTACCTGTATAGTTAATTTTTTAATTGCCAATACCATTTAGTTTGTGACAAAGTCTAGTGAAATCTCAGTTTGCTAATATTGCCAGTATGTTTATTGGCCAAACTGTTCAGAATAACAGTTTTTCATATCACCTGACCACTAGGTGGCATTGTGCTGAAACTGTGCAGGTACCCTCAGGTCATGTTTGTCATAACACAAAACAAGTTTGGTTTGAATACGGTTAAGCATTTCAGACACATGCACTTTGGCATGCTCTTTGTGGAATTTGTTCATGTGTTATTCAAGAATGGGTTGACTTGAATTAGATTTTTGGGAAAATTGGACCAACAGTCTAGGAGGAGTTCAAAAAAGTATGTTTTTTTGGCCAATTCGCAAATTTTCATGACGTGTGGGGAAAATTTTTATTTTGTTTTAGCCTTTACAGTTCAAATGTTATTAGCATGAACGTGAGTGCAATTTTGGACAGTTGGTGGCACTAGAGGGTTTGAGTTAGAGACCGCAAAATAGCTGTGGTAAATATTCAGACTTTCCTCTATCTGTGTGTCAAATTTCATAATTTTTCACCTTCAGTGCTTGGCCCCCTAATGAGTTTGCATGCAGTTTATTTCCTTATGATCTTCATCTCTTCAGTTTGTTGGCATGTATTATAAATGATGCAGCAGATCCTACTAATGACAGAATGAAGGTCTTCATACGTTCCTGTCGTGGAATCAAAAGTTCCAGTCCCTGAAATCCAGTTTTCAGGTCATATTTCGAGTTTGCTGTCAGCAGTATTGATAGAGTCATTACAGAAACATGAGTCTTCTCCTGCTGTGCAGAAGCTTGTGTAATCTCCAGCAGTCCTCCTCTGCCAAAGATCGTGCTAGCTGAGAAATGTGATTACAGTTTTTGGTTAGGGGCCAGAGGGGAAAGCAGACAGCAAGAGAGGAAAAATGTGTGTTTGTGTGTGAATTCTGACAGTACGGTCCAGCTTTCCTTCTGCCAGAGATGATGTCTCGGTGGGGTCTGCATGCAGTAGTGACCCTCCTGCCCTGCCTACCTACCCATGGCCACTTCCTCCCCAGCCGAGCGGAACGTCCATCTACGGCGAGCACCCTGGGATATGCTCAATCTCATTAGAAATGCAAATGCAAACTTATCTAGTCCAAACAGTAGATAGTGGCTAAGTCCAGATAAGGCCGGTCCTGCTGCCAAAAAAGACAGAGACACATTTTCCATAAATCTGGGCACTCTTGCGTGTTTGCCTGAAGATGGGAAGACACCAGGCTGATGCAGTTTTCTCATTTGGTTGGTTTATATTGTAAAAGACCCCCTCCCTTGCTTTCTGCCCCTATCCCAAATCATGTGGATTGTTGTCGAAGTTTGCTATTACATGGGGGAAAAAATCTCATTGACTTACACTGAATGAAACATTTAAGCCTTACTGTATCCAGAGTGCAGAGTGAGAAGTGTTTAAACAGTAGTGCAGAAATCTCTTATGAGGTGTGTAGAATTCCTACAAATAGAGAGAGGGTGCTATCATGAGTGAAAAGGTGAATATTTTATCACTGATTAACTTCACTTGGGAAGGTTCATTATGCGGTCACAGGCATTTTTACAAGAATACATATGTGCATGAGAAATGCTTTAGCCTTTAGCATTGTATTAAAAGCTACAAAAGCTGGAAATATGCTCTACATCATTCTATGAAAAGAATCTGTTGCGAGGTGTGTTTTTCCCTGATAACAACTGTAGTTATTAGCAATGCCAGATAACATACCGCTCATCGACTTTTTATGTGTGCGGGTAGTGTCTCATCCCTGTCATCTCCTCTGATGTGATGTATGCACTGTAGCTACATGCTACATAATTTTGCTTTTTATGACCAACATTAACCAACATTAAAGTGGAATATTTGTCACCTACTTTTGATGCGACAAACCATTTACTGATGTTGGATTATTCATGATATTATTGATATTAAACAACAAAAGAAAAAGGAATCAATCACTGATCTTATCTAAATAACTTTTGCAGCTTTAAAAATAATCTGTTTATTTGTAATTAATACACTAAAGACTAAAGTTATTAATATAGTAATTATTATTAATGAACTGGAGGAAAAGATGCATTGCAATGAATCATTTTGTAATCAAAATGTTGCCTTCTGAATCATAATCGAATCGTAATGCAAGTGAAGATTCACATTTCTACTGCAGTGGTTACTTTTGCACAAGTAAGCACCACTCACTCTGTCTTCAGAAATTTTAAAAGGCAGTTATGAGTAATTGGTGAAATGGCTGGCGTTGGATTGGGCGGGAGAGCATAGGGAGCTCTCCTAATGACTTTGTGTATAGATTCATGTTATGAGCCAGAGCCTACAGCTGCAGCAGCATACATCATCGCCCCCTTAATGAAAGCTCCACTCCAGCTGTGTGTTTGTTTCTTTGTTTCTCTGCATTCATGCTAGAATTTGTTCTGCACTAGAGGGAATACATGCAAAAACACGATCAGCTCCGCTCCTCGTTGAAGAAACACAGAATGTCGTGCTTAATGAAAGCATCGCCGGCAAGGCCAGGCAGTCTGGAGTGGAGCTGATGGATGATGTCATAGTAAGTGATTGATGTCATAATGGTTGTGACTCAATGTCGAGTGTCTGTTATTGACAGATGTTATCAGCGATGGTGAGAGGCTGCATAAGGAGAGGGGGAGAGAGAGAGGCTATTGATGAAAGTGAGAGCCATTCGCTTTAGCTTTCCTCTGGGAATGGTACAAGAGAACTCGCTCACTCTTGCGCTCTTTTTCTCTTCTGCTTTTCAGTGCTGTTGTGCTCTTTATTCCTATCCCTCGTCTGGTGACACAGTTCCACTCTGTCTGCACATGCTGTGAAATTCAGATCAAAATCAATGCCAAGTCAAGCAATTAATGGGCCAAGACAAACAGGCCTACCAAAAGCAATTAAGGCACTTTTTAATTGGCTAAAAAAAGTCTTTATTTTTCCACACATTGTGAATACTAAAACATTAAGGTTAATTTCAAGGGTTCAGCGTCTGTGTAAAAATCTAAAAATGCACTTTAAATGCCCTTAAAATATTGTTTAGTCAGGGTCACACTAAAATGTAAATTTGTAAGAAACTTTTACTGTTGCTTGTGCTTAGGGTTACTGTTTTGAATAAGTGTAACTTGTCTCACACAGACTAAAACTGTATCGCTTTTTGAGGAAAAATAGGGTATTAGTTGGGGTTTGTCTGGTGGAGAATAAAACGGGGAAAAAATGCAATATAGTCACAGTGAAGGAGAAACTATAGGGCCATATTAAGTGATCAGAATATCATTGAGACTCAAGTTGCATCCCAAAAATGAGATTTGCACTACACATTGTTCATGGTGGCGTCTGTAAAAATGATGTGATTAAAAAATACAATAATCAAGTATTGTCATTGAAAAAAATAAATAAAACACAACCCATCTTTTTAAAAAAAAAAAACAATTTATCAAATTATTGCCATTTAAAAAAAAAAACATTTAAAACACAACAAAACTTTTTAATACAAACAATAACATGTTTAGCGTGCTAGTTGAAACTAATACGAAATTACATTTTAAATGCGCCCCTATCGCATGTGATGTGTTGTTGCTAGTAGCATTTTTACCAACATTAACATCATTAAAGAAATATAAAACACTCAATTAATATTAAACTCTAAACACATTACTAACACAAAACACAATACTAGTAAAGTCTCGCTGCATTTTTCACTGTAAACACATTACTATCACAAATTTAAAAGAGAATTTTGCATTTTTTTAATCATTCTCATTTTCCATATATATTTCCATTTATATATATTTAAATGCATGCTCATTTTCTATATATATTTCCATTTAGATTGCTTTTCTGTCATCTAATGCTCATTTAAATGTAAGCTTTAAAAATAAAATAATTTAATAACACTGTTAAATGAAATCTTTAGCTAATCTGAATATGAATATCCAATTTCATGTTGTGCGTTACAATGTCGTGATGCCTAAATTCACGTTTAGCATTTAAAGTTATTTGTTTGACTTCTTTTTAATGTTGTGCTTTTAATTAATTTAGGCAAAATAAGACATTGACTTTAAAATCGGCTATTTATTTTATTGGTTTCGGTCAAAATCACCTAGCACTTCCCATACAACAAAATGTCATAAAACAGTGCAGAAGTATGCCAAATGAGAAGAAACACCTGCACAGCCTCATAGGAACCTGGCAGCCACCCACAGCACCCGAGAATCTTACACAGGCAAGCAGCACTCAGATTTGCTTCAGAAAATGTAAAAATCTACCTCAGTAAGTGGTTTGAAGTTCTTTTTCTTTCTACTTTGGATGATTTGAAAGCCCACAGGGGTGTGTTACACACTTAGCCCACACCGACAGAAGATATCTGAAGCAGCATGTGTAAGTGTGTGTGTGTGTTTGTGTTTGGACCTCTTTCTTAACATCTTTATCTTGACCAAAACCGTATTTTAAGAGTAAGGGAAGAAGTCACCGTATAGGATGGCAGCCACTATGAGGGTCTCAATTCAGTTAAATATATATATATTTTTTTTAATTCCACAGGCATTTGAACACTGCTCGAGGTGTGGATGTGTTTCTCTCCCTGCCCTTGCCTGATCGAAGACATGTCAAGAAGCCTATGAAAATGCCATGAAAGACATGAAATGAGCCAGGCTCTGCTGCCTCTTTGTTCCTCAACCAGGGAACCTGTCTTTGTTCTGTGGCTCTTTTGATTTCTTTACAATCTATCCAGTGCAGTCTCAGTGGAGGTAATAAAAGATATTGATATACATGGACTTCAAACATGGGCACCATTGCTTCTCTCATTCTTTCTAGCCATTTCCTTCCTTCCTTTCAACCAGTTTTCTCTCCATCCTTTTGCTCAGGTTCTGCTCGTGGTCTAGGTGATGGTTCATCTGATGGTTCCTTGCGCTTATCTCAGTTTGGGCAGTCCTGTGGTGAAGAAAGGACTTTTTTTCTTTTTCCCTCTCTCCCTCCCTCCCTCACTCCACCTCTGGCTCTTTTTCTCGCTCTCGTTGAAGTCTTTGGTTCCAAACGTGCTGCTTTTGAGGGCTGCGTGTAAGTCCCGTGAGGCCGGGCAACTGGAGGGCCACCGTAAGACATTCCCTGCATAGCAATAGATGCTTCATAAAGTGTTGATTGTAAACTTGAGCGCCTTCATGAATAGGGATTGCCTGCAAATATAACGCTGGGTGATGCTTTGGGAGAAATGCATTTGCATATCTGGCAGACGGGACACACATGTGTTGCGTTGTTCTGCTGCAGTGATAGCTTGTAATCCTGCTGGATAGCTCGTTTTGATGTGGGAAGGTATATGAATGTTTGCTGTGCAAATAATCAAGACAGACACAAGGTGTGCAGCTACTGGAAGTGTAATGTCTAGTGAAACGGCTGTTTAAATATAGACCTGAGTCTAAAATAACAGTCAGTGACTGACATTGGACCATTGATTGCACCCTGTAGACCTATTGACTTGATACCAAAAGTGTTTATCACTTTAGTTTAGGACCTCATGCTGGTATCCAGTCATTTTGACACAAAGAGGACTGTCTTTTTTATTGCATTGGACTAAACCTACTGACTTTGATGGATTTTTTTGTCTTTTTTTTTTTGATGATGATGATGATTTTTGTACTTTTGTGGGGATTTTTCTCCCACTCCTTATTACACTCGTGGTGTTTCTGGATGAAAATAATTGCCATACCAAAAAAAAAAAAAAAATAATAACTTCTAATTATTATCCAAATAATAAAAAAAATGCTATTTTTAAAAAAAATATAATAAAAAGATTAAAAAATAAGAGGATTAAGAATCATAATTTAAAAAACTCATAAAATACCAAATAAAGTAAAAATTAACAAAAAAAAAAATAATATCTTTTGTCTATTGTGGAATGAAGTACTCACTATACATCTTAAAATATTTGTATAAAAGATATAAGATAAAGTTTTAATATTAATATAATGAATATTAACACTATTTTAAAAATATAACTGCCTTTTAATGAGTAGTGATTTTTTTTTTCTCTCTCTCTCTCTGCTAATATTCAATGGTGGTGTCGCAATATGTGTAGCCAACATAAATCCCAATATGTGCTGAGTGACAGTAACAATGACGAACCTCTTACACAGATTTTATATTTTAGAGAAGGTCCTTTCTGAACACGAATGTGTATTTTAAATAATTTGTTCTAGTTTGAAACATTCTCTCTGCTCACTTTAAAGGTAACCTTTTTTCAAGATTTGGGGCTAAATCAGAAGAAACTCATTAAAAACCTTACATGTCCAGGAGACAATTAACTTACATCCCGCAAGTCAAGTCTGCCATGAAATATTAATATTCTCATGCACTTTGTTTGTGCTAAGTGTCGGTAACTCAAAGAGGAATGCAAGCGGAAATTATCATAAAGGAAGAGAGGCTAGTCGCTGGGCACTTGGCTGATAACACAGCCGGAAGCATATGTTCAGGTTTAGCTGCGCCACGTGTGCACTCATGTTTCCTGCAGACATGAAAAATAAGTGATTAATGGAGGTGACTGCGGCCTACAGAGCTCACGAGTTAATTAAAACCTCAGCAGAGCTGCTCATCTAAAGTCACATCATTTTTCCTGAGCCAAACTGAGCCAGGGCCAGATCTTTATTTATGAACGTGTGAGACTTTGCTTCCCAACTTTTTAAATGACATGTCTCCTGTATTACATATTTATGTGTTACTTGAGGATTTTATGATTGGGCTGCAGTCTTCTCAATTTAAAGTCAGTGTCTGAAGGATGATAATTGAGCATGTTTAGGTAGCTGGACATTTTGTAAAATCAACAGTTATTGTGAGGCTACTTTGTAAGTTACATTAGTTAGGAAGATGTTTAGTACGGGACACTGACTGATGCAAACAAATGTAAATTTACACATTGCATTGTTCACAAATGAAAGATAACCATGATAATGATGATGATGATGATAAAGTTATTATTATTATTATTATTATAAAACTATTGAAATAAAATATAATAATCTTTATTTTATTTTTTCAATGTCATTCAATTCATTTATTCAAATAATAATAATAATAATAATAATAATAATAATACAATATTACTATTTATATTTTTAAAAAATCCAATATTGCTGCTATTTGTTATTATTATTATCATTAGCAACAACAACAATAATAATTATAATACATAATTGTAAAGCATAATCTTATTATATATTTTTTGTTTTAGTCTAATGATCATTTGTTATGAAACAAAACAATATAAAATACTAATTAAAAATTGATGCATATTGGTAATTTACCAGCTTAACAAAACATGAAAAATATCGGTTGCACTGTATTTTACAGTACGTGTACTTGCATGTAATTATAGTGTACTTACAGTGTATTTATCTAAGAAAGTTCTGGTAATACAAGGTAACTACATTAGGTTAAGGGTAGGTTCAGGGTTAGTACCTAGTTATTACATAGTTATTGTAATTACTATAATAAGTGCATAGTATGTACATGAGGAACAGGACTGTAAAATAAAGTGCTACCAAAATATCTATAAACTAGCGACACAATACTTTACAGGTACCTAACTACTCTGTGTACTATCAATGTACTAGCTAATAACAGAATGTAGCTGGATTTTCTAATAGTTAAATTATGTTTAATTATAAGTCCTAATAAAAACCAAAAATTATAGTGATAAATTTATTTTTTACAGTAGCAAATAAAGACCTGTAGGGTGTAATATTTCTTGGCTTCTGCTTGGGCAGCAATGGTGGTTTACTGGTAGTAATGTTTATTTTTATTTTATTTTATGTTATTTATAAATTTTTTGTTCTGTTTATATTTGTTATTGGTCTGCTGTTTGGGGGGTCTATGAGGACAAGGCACTGTAAACAGTGAGTTTCCAGCCTGCAGTCTCTACCACTGGCAGTAAATAATGTGGATGTTCCTCTGCTGCCCATTCCTCTCTCTCTCTCTCTTTCTCTCTGGCTACAGTCTCACTAGAGTGTATGTTTGCCTAAAGCAGCGTCTTCACTCCACACACACATTCAGATGAAACGGGGGAATGATAATTAGTCTGTGTGGTAATCAGAAAGCAGAAACTGCAAAGGAAATCTTCTCTTCTTTATGCCAGGACTGAGGGCATCAACCAGCGGGTTAAGGACCCTCACTATGCGCGCTGATCAGCTTCTATTAAAATTTACTATTACGCCACATGCTAACTCTGCTTTTGATATTTAGTCTTTCCTTTTTGTGCTCTTCCATGCTAAAAAGACTTATTTAGACAAAATGAATGCTGACAGAAGACTGGTTTTCTGTTGTACAGTGGTCCGGTGGGAACAAACTAGTCCACCAGCATCCAAAACACATGTTGGTGAGCAGCCATGATTGGTGTTTTCATCAGGATCCTACTGATGCCCAGCATCCTGTCCCTGATCCAAAACCAGTAATATCTGTCTTTTTTTCAGTGTTATTTATTATTATAGTTTTTATTAATGTTTTGAATCAGTTTTATTTTTTGTATTTTCCATTTTTATTTTAATTTTAGCTAAAGTTTTAGTCATTTTGTTGTGTTTTTATTATCTTTAGTCATTTTTATTTCTAAATAGATGTTATTTTTATTTCACTTTTAGTTGTTTTAGTACATCAGTTTAAACTAAATGAAATTAAAGAAATAGATTTAAATAAAAAAAGTTGGTAACCCCTTAATTGAAGCCTTTGTTTAATGCATTATAAAAGGTACTCATAATGTGGGTTATAATTCATTACATCTTTTCATAAATAATTGTAACCAAATTTAAAACGCATTATAATATTTGCCGATTCCTTGTTGCATCTGAAAAAGTTTAATGCATTATACTTATTTTACTTTTTATTAATGCATTATGCTTATCTGAATGTGTAACAATGAATAGATAAGTGTTATTATGTATTATACTGTACAACTGGGTTATAATTATTCACGAGATCATACGATGCATTACAAGGCATAATTTATACATTAAAAAGTATAATGTATGCATTACAATGCATTATATAGAAAGGCTTCAAGTACGAAAAAAAAGTTTACTTGCTAAAATTTTATTTTATATTTAATTTAATTTAATTTCTTTATTTTACAGTTTTTTTATGGTTTTAATTAACTATGACAATCCTGCTTCTTTTATGCTTTTCATATTGCATACCATCAAAAATGAATTCTGTCTCTCTGCATTTTGTAAAATCCCTATGTCTCCTGCTCCGGACCCTCCCAGATCAGTATTATCAGGATTATTTGATTTTATTCTGACAATGAGGGATGAGCTTCTGCAGTGATTAATTGCGGGCCTGTGTTTGTAAGGACTGTGGAGATATTAATTGAATCTGATATTAAATATTACAGACAGAATTTGTTGAGACGAAGAGATGCTGGGTTTGATTTAATACTTCTCTGCATGCTGAGATAGAGAGGAGAGGGATGGAGAGATAAAAATGGCTTGCTGTCTGGAAAAGAGAGAAGCGGAAGGGTCAGAGTCAAGGTTTAACTGAATCTGACCTGTAATCAATGCAACAATTTCAGAACCGTAGGACACACAGATCCTGTTACCACTTCACAAGTGGACAGCACAAAATACTGGTGTAAACGGGGTCCAAAATGTTTTGCAATATGATCTTTATTTATGTATTTATTTATTTAAGTCTACCTTGTTTAACCTTTATTTAAGTATTTATTTATGTTTGCTAATTCTACCAGTTCATGCGTAAAATGGATTTGTAGATAATCAGAAACATCTGCATTGTGCAGTGAAGGACTTCCTACTCATCTGTCAATCAAAATTTGTGCTAAAACTTTAAAAGAAAAATGTGTCTATTTATCTCAAGTCCACATAAAAATCATATATAGAGTTTACATATTATTTTTTATTATAATGTTAGTTATATTCTAGTTTATATATTTATTATTATTATTATTATTTAAATGATAATGATGAAATGATGGTTCTTGCCTAAAATAAACCAAGACTGAGTTTAATTAAATTAAATTACATTTTCACAATTAATTTATTTTATTTTATTTTATTTAAACACTTCCTCAGTTAATGAATTAGAAAACATCTACATTTGTACAATGAAGGACAACCTACTTAAAAAAATTGCGTTAAAATATTGGTCTTGAACTTTTAACACATGGCTTTAAAATAACAACATATTTAATTATCTCAAATCCACCTTAAAAAAACCCTATGTGAAGTTCTGTTTGTTAACCCTTATTTCCTTTAAGTATATTTATTAATTTGTTTATTTTCTTTTTTAACTGATACTACCCAGTATTAGCCTAAAATAGATCTTAGATCTATATTTTAAACTTTTTATTTATTTATGTACTGCAGAAACTGACAATGTATTTTTCTTCATTATGATGAGTGTGGTATGCAGCCACAAAACCAGAAGTATTCTCTTTCAAATCCTATCACAATGATCACAGAAGGCACGTTACTACCATGTGTACACTTGTGATCCGGATCAACATTCTCCGTTTTGCCAGACTTCACTGAAATCTAGACTTGACCTTAACCGAGCACAGTTGACTCCGGTCATTCCAGAATGTGAAGTCAGCATGGCATTTTGTTGCCGCTGTTCTGCAGCAGTGAACACATCCATAGATTGAGTGAGAGAGAGGTTTCAGCGCAGCCCTGCGGTGCAGTGTTTTAATGGTGTTACATTCTTTGCTCTTGACACTTTCCTACAGCAGGACTGTAGCGTAACCGTCATACATACTGTATAAAAAGCTGAAAAACATGCTAACACATGGAGGAGCTGAGCTGTATCACGCACACACATACTCATTCAGGCTGCAGGCTGAGTGAATATGTTTGTGTTTTCTTGGTTGTGTGGGACCGTACACCAGTAGTGGAATTAACTGGAGGGGAATTGTATGAATCCATATTCAACATGTGCCGCATTCCCACTCCTGAAAGGATTAAATAGAAGCTCCTAGTGGGAGCACGGCAGGAGTAGATGAAGGACATGCAATCATGCAGAGAGAGAGTGTGTGTATATGTCTATGGAGGATCATGAATGATTCTGATTGGCTATAGTGCTGGAAGCTACCATGGAATGTGTGTATGTGTTTACATTATGGATGTTCCATGAATCGCATTCCAAAGACCACTGGAGGGACATGTTTTTAAGTCGTCTTCAAAGCACATTAGATATAGACTCAGGCCTGTTTCACACACTTTTCATAGACAGGACAACAGTGCAAACAGACACCGAAATAAATGTGAAAGAGGGACTCGGGTTCAATTTCTAGCTGACATTCATTACAGTTATTCCTCGATCCAAAAGTTTCATTATTGCCAAAAAGGCAAAAATTCTAAGCTCTGTAGAGTTTCCTGCTGAGCATTCACATTTGACACAGAAAACTTCGGCACTGTGGGTATTTTGGAGAGTTGAAAATAAAATAGCACAAACTTTAGTCAACTGAATGCTAGATCAGCATAAATGACCACTAGTCTTCAGCCTCTTTCTGGCTTAAGGTGAACCCTCATATTAAAGTGTCATATGATGCTTTTTTAAAGATCAATATTTTGTTTATTTGGTGTAACAATATGTTGACATGCTTTAATGTTCAAAAACACATTATTTTTCAAATACTGTACATTATTGTAGGTCCTCTATGCCCCGCCTCTCTCATACACGTCGTTTTCTAAAATGTTCCTCCTTCTGACAAGCGCAGTCTGCTCTGATTGGCCCACTGACCCAGTGCATTGTGATTGGCCAAACATCGCAAGCACTCATCGGAAATGTAACGCCCCTTTCCATAATCATGAGCTTTATCTTTCAAAATTAATGTAAAGACAGTTAATAATGTCCTTAGTTTTACGATCAGTTCAAGCCTGAAAGGGGAACAGAGTCGTGTGACAGACACGGTGATGAAACTCGTATGTGTTTGCAGTACACTCCACTGTTGTGTGACCCTGTGCACACGAGCGCACACACACCTACTCACACACACACACACACACATGACAACAGTAATAACGCTAACAGTCAATATCAAATACTTAAACTAATAACAAAACATACTTACAGAAGCTAATTCTGAAGCGCCAGATTGTCGTAGCAAAGTCAGAATTACCACCTCTCCTAGGTTCACGAAACAGTCGTCCATAAAATGCATTGCTGTTCTTTTGTAAGTTATCTTAAAGATTCCTAAATGCATCTACTTTCGGAAGGCCAAATAAAGTACTTTTGCTTTCACCTAGAAACACACAGCATCTCCCTGACATGGCTGCTTCAACACTAACTGCGGTTACTGAAACCACTCCTTCTTTCTTTGCGTGAACATTTGGGCGGCATTACGCAAATATTTCCACATAGTGACGTAGATATGTGGGGGCGTGTTAGAATGAGCCGTTTTAGGGGGGCATGGCACAGTCTTAACTTTTATAAAGAATATCTCTTTGGTTTTGAGACTTTAGTCTTTGCAACTTCAGTTATCTTATCTATGCACAATCAGCTTGTAACACTCCAAAGAGAAAGGAAAACTTGAAATCGCATCATATGACCCCTTTAAGAAAGTGTGCTTCAAAATGTTTAAGAGCTCTTTATAATATGATTGTGATGATGTCTTTTAAATACATTCAGCTTTCAACTTAAAATTACCTTACTTAAAACTTCTTAATAATACTTGAGTATTATTAAGAAGTTGAGAATGAATGTTGTGAATAATAATAATAATAATTATTATTATTATTATTATTATTATTATTATTATTATTATACATTTTGTTTTAATTAAATTATTATTGTTATTGCTAACAATTATTTAAATGATTAAATCTAGTTGTCTTATTGTTATAATTAATTAAAATGTCATTGCATTTTACATTTGAGTACTGTTAAATGTTTATTATTATTATTATTATTATTATTATTATTATTATTATTATTATTATTATTATATTAAATTTGAAAACGTAAGGCAATTATTCACATTTATTGAAGAGTGGTATGTTTTTATTTTTTTTATTTTTTATATTTAGAAGTCTTGTCAATTGTGTGGTTAACAGCTTGCCTCTATTATCCCACAAGCCCTTTTTGCACATGTAATTGCATTTTTGACCAAAAATGGGCAAATCTGGTGAAAGAAAAAGAGCAGTTTGAAATTGAAGGGAGTCAGAACCGTTCATTTGCATATTTATTTTCTGGTCTATACAGTGCACAAAGGCTGATGTTCAGAGTTTGATTGAAAGGGTAAAATTATGAAGACAAGCTGTCATTCCTTTAGTGAATAGGGAATACAGCTGTTACTTGAGTAGCATGGAACATATATTACAAAGAATTTAGCTTTCAATGATGTAACGCTCATCCACTTTCTTATCTCTACCATTGTCTCTTGCCTCCCTCAGCACGACACACAATTATGTATTATGTCAAATATGATTATTTTCATCAGCATGGGCATGTCTAGAGTGAGCCGGTCTCGTGTCTGCTCGTGGGTCTTTTTCTACCCAGCAGACCTTGTCACGCTATAGGCAGGGTTTACTGTTTATATCAGTTTCTGGTTCTGAAAAAGAGTCTGACTGTTTGGCTTACAGATCCACGGTATGCCGTTTTCCTTTTTTTTTTCTTTCAATGGTAAGACTAGTGGAGAAAGTCTTTGATGGAAAAAGTCAATTAGAATGAAATCAAGAAATGTTGCAAGTCTGATTCAAACCCATGTCACCTTCATGAAGACCACAGATCGATATGACTACAATTTCAAAGTGCCAATGTCAATGCCATTACATGCATGTCATTTAATTGTTTTTACTAGGGATGGAAAATATATGTTTTTAATATGATATTATTTTATATTGAATTTCCATGAATATTCTTTTGTTGAATATCCTTTTTTTCATACTCTCAATTATAATGTTGTGATGCCTGAATTTAGCATTATTATTTATAAATACAACAATAATTTATCAAGTCTAAATATTAAAATTTATTGTTATATTATTATATTATGTTAAATGTTCTTCCATCTATATATCTGTCTGTCTGTCTATCCATCAAATAAATGATTAATATTATAATGATATTAAAATAATTTCTAATAATATTTATATGTAAATATCACTTTTTGATATTCTCAATTATAATGTGATGATTAAATGAATTTCCAGCTTTCTTAATAATTAAATAAAAAAATATAATATGCCATTAATTTATGATTTTATATTATTTTAGTATTTCATTATTTTATGTTGACTTTATGTTTGTTCTTGCATTAATAATATATCATAGTAGTATGAATAATTTGTGTTTTTAAAATTATTGACTTATTGTTATTGGCTGGAAATGTAATATTGTGGCATCCATAGACTTTATAATAATGCAGTATTAACATTTATGCATTTAGCAGACACTTTTATCCAAAGCGACTTAACAGTGCATTAAGGCTATACATTTTTTGTTTTTTACCTAACATGTGTTCCCTGGGATTCGAACCCACAACCTTTTGCACGGATAATGCAATGCTCTACCACTGAGGATTTTTTATGTAAATATGAGTGCAACATACCCATGGGAACGTCGCCACAATGCTGGGATGTTGTCGGTGGTTGCTATGAGCATTATGAGCAATAGAAATTGAGATGCTTACAACATAACAAGTGAAACAATTCTTCATTTCGACATGCGTCTGCTTGTGCAGTGAAGATCCTATTGACTATTTAATTCGCTAATCTCACTGCCGATGTCCTGACCAAGCACCGAGAAGCGTTCCTTTGATTGAGGCAGATTGCTATGTAAAATGCCCATTGATTTCTCTATGACCCAGCTAGATAATCCCTCAGTCTGATTATAAATCACCCTGTCCTCCAGCTTCCATGTCTGTTTCTTCAATATGATAAACCACAGCTCCACAGCAGGATTCATTGGGTGAATGGGGGTAATGCTGAATAAAATATCTCACAAAGCCAAAATGTGGTTGGTTTGAGTGGCTACTTTAATTTTTATTGTGTTTAAGAGGGCCATTCTGGCAGACATTTAAGACTTTGCTTCTATGCACACATCAATATGAAATAAAAGAGTCATTGTTTGTCTATAGAGGGTAGATGGTGTGTTTTATGGGTTTAGAGGCTGATTATAAGTGATCTGCCCTTGATGGCTGTGTCTTTGTTCGTCCCCTTGACGACCAGAAGCCTTCGAGTAAACATCATTACTGCCTGCCTGCCCATAAACTTGCTTTTACGTTTCAAACCGCACAGCAGGCTTATTTACTATGAGTATGTTGATGGGGAGAACTGTTGTCTTAATGCTGTTGTTTATTTGAATGAGAGGAAAGGCGAGATTAATGATGTGTTCTGAGAGCGTAACAGGCCATCCGTCCAAACACCATCAAGGCTGCCTGTGCTTCTGGAGCATGAGACTTGTGTGCCAATTAAATGGAAAGCTAATATGATTTGGTATGTATCAGCACAAAGGTTTTTCCCCTTACACTGCTCGTCAGTGTGCAACACAGGTTCATGGATGTACATATCAAAGGTTTGGTGTCAGTAAGATTTTTATTTATTTGTTTTTGGAAAGAGAGAAATTATTACTTTTAATCAGCAAAAACTATATATATATATATATATATATATATATATATATATATATATATATATATATATATATATATATATATATATATATATATATATATATATATATATATAATGAAAAAAAAAGAAAAAGTATCATGATTTCCACACACACACACACAAAAACAAAAAATAATAAATAAATAAAAATAAGCTCTACAACTGTTTTCAACATAATAATAATAATAATAATAATAGAAAATGTCCCTTGAGGACCAAATCAGAATATTAGTATAATTACTAGTAATTTCTGACTACTGAAAATATAGCTTTACCATCAGCTCAATAAATAAATAATTTAATAAATTATTTATAATTTAATTATAATTTTTTTAATTTAATAAATTATTTAAATAAATTACAATTTAATATTAAAATAGAACACAGGCATTTTAATTATATTTTAAATTTTAATATGTTTTTTATATTACTGTTTACTGTATTTTTTCTCATATAAATGTTGCATAAGAGAATTTACAAAGCAATAATAATAATTAAAAAAAATATATTTGTTACTTGAAATAAAAATAAATGCAAACTGAATTAAAATAAAAATAATTTTATTTCAGCTAATATCCAAGATAATATTTCTCAACTTGATGTACTAAAATAACTATAACTAAAACTAAAATGAAAACAATACAGACATTTTAAAATAAAACTAGTAAAATAACAAAAACACAACAAAATTACTAAAACTTGAACTAAAATTAACATGAAAGCAGAAAATATAATAAATAAAATCTAATTTGAAATATTAACAAAAATGATATAATAGTAATGTGCTTCTGTGATTATTAATCATTTATTATTAATAATTACTGTTAATCTTTGATATCAGTCTAAATTTCATAAACCTGAGAAAAAAAAGTCAAGGTATATTCAACATTATTTTCCACTTAATATTGCGTTTAAATGCATTTCATTGCTGATGTTAAATGTGTTGTGAATGTTGTTTCACATTGCTGGAAGTGATCGTGGCTTATTTCGGGTTTCCCTGCATTTTGAGAGGGATGTGTTATGAAAGAGCCGTGCACTCAGAGGAGCAGAACACAGCTGAAGTCACTAATTCATCATTTCACTCTCAGCTATAGCCTTGCCTTCAGTCTTTTTTGGCTCTTTGAGGGGTTGGGTTCGATCTGAATGTGGGTGGGATACGATGTCAGCTATGGAATGACTGTCCTTGAGACTCTTTTAAGTGGGGCTGACATGACTTAGTAACTTACCTGTGAGTCTGTGCTGTTAGCCAGAGCCGAGACTGAAGAACTGAGACACAATGTCCCAGATTATTTACAGCCACTGACCACGTCACTTCAGATCAGCCTCTCACTCTTAAAAGTCCCTCTTTCACTCAACACCACTGCTTCACAATAAAACTCCAAGATTAGCTTTTCCCGTATCTTACTATGTCTTACAGGCAATGAAACTATAATTTGTACGTACGTGCATATTATTATTATTTTTTAACTTTTGAAAGCCAGTGCAAGTTCGATATTTTAAAAGTGGTATTAAAGGGGTCATATGATGTTGCTAAAAAAAAAACATTATTTTCCACATACTGTACATTATTGTTTCTCCTCTATATTGTTTCTGCCGTCTCCCAGCACGACTAAACAAAAACATTAAAACCCATTACAAACGAAGCATTTGTTGCATCCAGTTGGGACATAATTACTGATTTGAATGACTTATACTGCCCTTTTACGCACTGCATAACACACCTCATAAACTTAAAACCATGTCTGCATTTGTGATCGGAGAAACAACAATTAACAAGCCTACTCTACACTCCTTAAAACTTGCGTTTGAATTATCAATGGCAAATTATTTAAATATGTAAACGTACTTGTAGTCTGTGAGTCAAAACAGCCGGGGCATTGTAGTCTTCTCTCCCAGGATCAGGAAACAGTCCTCCATAAAATGCACTGCACACATCTGAATATTTGGGTCGAACTGTTCTGGAACAGTGTTGTAAATGCAACTTAACCACTGATTAAATTAATAATAAATTGAATAAATTATCTAATATATCTCACTCAAATGTTTAAACACAAAATTAATCGTTTGTTCATTCAATCAACAGTCTCTCTGTCTGTCTGTCTGTCTGTCTGCCTCCCTCTATCTATGTCTGACTGCCCGCCTGTCTGTCTGCGTGTCTGTCTGCCTGTCTGTCTGTCTGCCTGTCTGCCTGTCTGCCTGTCTGCCTGTCTGCCTGCCTGTCTGCCTGTCTGCCTGCCTGTCTGTCTGTCTGCCTGTCTGTCTGCCTGTCTGCCTGTCTGTCTGTCTGTCTGTCTGCCTGTCTGCCTGTCTGTCTGTCTGTCTGTCTGTCTGTCTGTCTGCCTGTCTGCCTGTCTGCCTGTCTGTCTGTCTGCCTGTCTGTCTGTCTGTCTGCCTGTCTGTCTGTCTGTCTGTCTGTCTGCCTGTCTGTCTGTCTGTCTGCCTGTCTGTCTGTCTGCCTGTCTGTCTGCCTGTCTGCCTGTCTGCCTGTCTGTCTGTCTATCTATTCAGAAATTATTTTACTGTTATTGTTTTTCATTTTCATTTTGATAAAACGTATTGATGTTTTGTCAACTAACTGGCCAGTAACTTTCATTCATTCATCAAAACATTTTTACTCTTGTTTATGTCTTGCTTTGTGTTCATTTCCGACCCTAGACATACACTTCTGGGTTATTTTTTATCCCAAATACTGGATTCAGTCTGTTTGCCTCAATTTGCTGGGTTATTTTTTAAGCAGATGCAAGGGTAACATGAATGATGGACAAAGGCAAATGAACTGGGCCCGCACGTGTACAAAGACAGATTTTATTCTTAAACAGATTTGCTAGTTCTCTCTCACACGTACACAGACAAACAGCCTCCCACAGCCACGGTGTAGGTAATTGCCCTACCGGGCACTGCCCTATGCACTGAAAAAAAAATCACTTGTAAGATTTACTTGAAAAAACCCTTGTAACAATTTGCACTCACACAACCAGGGGTTCCCAACTCAACTTTTCCGTAGAGTTTAGCTCTAACCCTAATCAAACACACCTGAACAAGCTCATCAAGGTCTTCAGGATTACAAGAGAGTTACAGGCGGTGAGTTTGATCAAGGTTGGTGCTAAACTCTGCAGGAACATGGACCTCGAGCGCCAGAGTTGAGAACCTCTGGTCTAAACATCTATCACAAATCACACAACTAAAATACAATTAAACAGTTTATTTTTCCAACATTACTAAAATAGAATCAGTCACATTCACATGACCTACTAAAAGTTTTTTTAAAGGTGCATCAACAAAAGCCTTCATCAACAAAACATGCAGACCTCCACTGGTAATATTTGGTATATAGAAAATCTAAAAAATAAAGTATGACTGAATGGTACTGTACTTCGAGTGTCTGCTGTTCTGTAATACAATTCAATCTCCATTACCAGCATGAACTGCATTTGCTGTAACTCACAATTTCGACCCCAGGAGATATATGAAAAGGTATGTGTATATGTAATATATAGAGAAAAAAACTTGGCAAACAGAACAAGATGAGGTTTTAACCTGACAGAGCTAGGTAGTATTTATATAACCAAAACTGCATCTTCCTCGCCATACCTCAAGTGTCCACTGTATTGGCTTGTCGTGAGAGTTAGATCACCCTGTAAATAAACAGACACGATTTGTGATATTTAAATAGTGATCTAAAACATTTAACCACAATTTTATATTATGCACTGAAGAATAGGTAAAAATAACAATAATAATGTTATATCATGCAAATCTGTGCATATTTACATATACTTGCCTGAATAAGAGAACAATCACTCCTTATTTACGGTCCTTAATTCTGCAGTGAATCCAAAGCCTTCCTGTTGATAGAATCATGTGTTCATAAGACTTTGCTTTTAAACCAACAAATTACACATTGTTTGAGCAAAAGAAAAGATTTAACTGGCAAGACTGGACTCGCATGAGAGCCTTTACACTTACATTTTCAATTAAGTTCATTACCATCATAAAGAAGCATAAAAAGACTTTTACTAACCATTTTCTATTCACACATTTCAAAATTAGTCCTATAAAACATAATCGATGGTGGCAACAGGTGCTTTAGGGTTAGCATAGCAACAAAACACAAAAATGTATGAGATTACTACAATGCTCTTGCTCTAAACTCACTCTGTTACATCAGTTGAGTGTTTGAAATAACAAACTAACCTCGTGATTTACTATGTGATTGTTTAATTTAAGTAATGTTAATTAGCTAGCAGTTACATTAAGTAATTTTCAGTCATTTCCAATTGTGCTCAATTTTTAACGCAAAAAACTGCTTTGTGAATCTGTAAACTATTAAAAGCATTTTTGCTGAAATATCACTCACTTTGCCCGCACGCAGTTCATTAATTACATGAATTAAATGTGCATTTAACTTAGAAAATTGTTGTTCTCCTTGAATTTTAATATTACAAGAATCATGATGCTTAATTTAATATATTTTACAGCACCACAAAGTTATTTTTTTCGGTGCAGTATTATTTCAGTGGATCTTTAGGGATCCATTACAGCAAATGTTGCTGCAGCTGGTGTATAACAATAAGATCTATTCCCAAATCCCCACCTCCAAACCACCCCTGCTGCCTTTTCCGAAACCTCAGCGGTGCTTGTGCATTCAACTTTCTGAAGTTTATTCATACTGTATCTTCATGCTACGGGCTGCCATGTCTCATAACCCTGTCACCAGTAGTGAGGCAGTGGGCTCTTTTGCAAGAAAATAAATTTCAGACTCTCACATATACTCTGACAACTCGCCTTGGGATTCCAGTTCACCTTTCTCTATCTCTTTTTTTTCACTCTATCTCTCTGTGACCTGAGATTGAGTTTTCCAAAAAATAGAGAGACTGTAATGTAAGTTGACCAGATTTTGAAATTTAAACTGAGATTTCAAGTTCATTGGTTAATATACAGTATCATTGAAATGTTCATTGTTATAATTTAAGAAAAGAATTAAAACAATTCAGGTTTTGTGTAATTTGACCTTGGTAAATGTAGTACTTTGATGAAAAATAGTACACTGTTTATTGTCAAATTAACAGTAACTTACTGGCAACCGTTCTCCAGTAGTTGCTGTATTTTGTACCACAGTAAAGTTGCTGTAAAATTAAGCACAGTAGATTAAGCATACATCATCTTTTACATTTACATTACATTTCGCTTTTATAAGCATGTTTTTTTTTTCAATATAATTACTTGGTAACACTATACAATAAGGTTCATTAGTTAACATGAACTAAGAATGAACAATACTTAGTTAATACAACATTTACTAATGCATTATAAAAAAGTTGTGCTTGTTAACATAGTTAATGCACTGTGAATTAAAGGGATACTCCACCCCAAAATGAAAATTTTGTCATTAATCACTTACCCCCATGTCGTTCCAAACCCGTAAAAGTGCCGTTCGTCTTTAGAACACAATTTAAGATATTTTGGATGAAAACCGGAAGGCTTGAGACTGTCCCATAGACTGCCAAGTAAATAACAGTGTCAAGGTCCATAAAAGGTATAAAAGTCGTCATCAGAATACTCCATCTGCCATCAGACGTGCAATCTGGGTTATATGAATCGACGGGAACACTTTTTGTAAGCGAAGAAAACAAAAATAACGACTTTATTCAATAATTCCTTTTGTCAGCGATCTCCTCTGTGTCTCTCCATATCACATATGCTGTTTATGCTCTTTTGTGTCATCCGCATCACAAGGATGCTGTTTTATTTAAAATCAAAGCTAAATACATGTAGAAACAGCGCATCCTTGTGGCGGGGATGACACAGAAGAGCATACACAGCATGCGTGATATGGTGAGAACGTATTTAACATGAACTAACAATGAACAACTGTGTTTTCATTAACTAACATTAACAAAAATGAATAAATATTGTAATGAATGTATTATTCATTGTTTGTTCATGTTAGTTAATATATTAACTAACATTAATTAATGGAACCTTATTGTAAAGTTTTACCAATTACTTTGAGGAAACATAAACTAAGTAAAGTAAACATATAAAGTATACATATCTGATGATAATTTAATAAAAATATTATCTATTCATTTTATAAGTATTAAATTACAAATTAAACAAAGTATAAATAATATCTAATAATTTAATACAAATATTATCTAGTTTATTTTATCATTTTTAAGTTATAAAATTTAAGAAACTATAAAAAATAAAATTATAAATGGCAAATAATAAAATGTTCTCATTGTAACTTGTAAACTGTATCGATAATAACATGTCAAGTAAGTTATTACTGCATGAATCAATAAACTAAGGAATAACCGAAACTGATGAGTTCTAATCATACTGCCTTTTCTTACAGCATGTTGCATGTTCTGTCCCATTAAATATTATTTAGTGCAGTAAACAGTGGACATTTCCGTGGACAGCTTCAGCCAGGGACAGGACACTAATTTGTGGATGTCTGGTTACTCTAATTAGTTACTAAACAGAGATAAATGATCCTCCGGTGATGTGGGCATGTGTGACCGTTAGCAACAGGATGTGAAGTTTGAGTAGAAAGGTTACCATATTTTTTTGAAACATACCGTATAGGTGGAGGAAAATGTGAGCTGATTGGTGTGTGGGTATGTGTGTGTGCCATCTGTGTTAGTGGCAGAAAAGAATATCTTCTCATCAGTGCCATAATGGCTTCTGTAGGACTGTGTGTGTGTTGGATGTGAGTCTGCAGACACAGAGCGTCCCTGAAGGGTACACAAATAGACTGCCTGTTAGCTGTTTGTGCTCCATTTTGATGGAGTCCTAAAATTAAAACTTCATTTTTCAACTCAGGATGCAAGACGCCAGCAAAGCAACCAAGCATGGTTTTCCTTCCTCTCCATAAATACTTCTCATCTGTATCGTTACAGCAGCACCCTCTTCACACTGTACAGAGTGAAAAATTGTTTGAATGTTGACTATTTTTAAGTTCTGTGGATGAATATCTTTGTGTATTTGATAATAGACTCATATTTGGTCACATCAACAGCTGGTTTAGAGCTTTAAGGTCAGGATTTATCTTCTGTGATGAACTTCAGCCATTAGTTGGCTGCTGTAAACAATGGCAATCAATGTGAAATCCCCAAATACTGTATGTGTTGTTCGCATATTCTGTCTTCCCAAAGAGTTCTGTGGCTTGTTGAAATATGTATATCAACATACCAATCCAATATACATATCCACATCAAACAAACGCTGATGGTCTCCGTCAGTCTCTGATATAGATGATTTTAAAAATACAAAGTGCACTATGGCAGGCTGATTTTAGTTGCTTGTGAAGGGGCCAGACGTTTCAGACTTGTCATTATTGCTTTAGCCTGATGCCTCCCCAGTGTGGCACATGACAGATCTGGGATATTTGTAGGGTTTCAGGTTCATGTGTTTTCTTTATAAAGCAATAAATCTTGAAGAAAGAAAAAAAAACTGCTGGTTGAGTGTTGGTAACAATAACTTTTTTGGTGCTGAGTTGTGTCTAGTATTCAGTCTCTTTTTTTTATTTTAATGTTGATGTTTTTGCAGGAATTGATCAAGAGACCATTGCAGAAATGTTGCGAATCCACATAAGCAAATGGCGTTTAATATATCATGCATTAACAATTAAGCCTTGATTATTTAGTCTCTTTTCTGACAAGCTAATGATTGTTATGAAAGAGTTTTTTAAATATATTTTTAATGGTTTTTGACCTTTTCTTTCACAATTCGGTCTTTTCTCTTGCAATTCTGAGTTTATATCTAAAAATTCTGACCCTTTTTTCAAAATTGTAATATAAACTCAGAATTGTGAGATAAACATCACAATAACTTTTTTATTTATTCTGTGGCAGAAACCAAATGTCAGAATTGCAAGAAAAAAGAAATATAAAAGATGGATAAAAAAGCTAGACTTGTGAGATATATTAATTTAGCTTTCCATGGAAAAAAAATCTTTCTGAAACGCGTAAATTTTTACAAAGCTCATTGTTCTGAAAAGCGAGGTGTATGCTGATTGGCCAGCTATCCAGTGCATTGTGATTGGCTGAATACCTCAAGCGGGTGACTAAAATGTTATGCCCCTTAACATATGGGATGGCGTCGCCACGCACGACCAGACAAAACCAATAAAACCCATTATAAACGAGGCATTTGTTGCATCCAGTGGGGACATAATTACTGATTATAATGACTTACACTGTCTTTTTGCGCAATGCGTTGCATATAGCGCCGCATAAACATAAAACCATGTCTGCATTTGTGATCGGAGAAACGACAAAGAACAGGCACTGCTCTACACTGCTCAAAATTGTGTTTGAATTATCAGTGGCAAATTCTTTAAATATAAAACATGTACTTACAGGCTTTGAGTCAGAAGTGCCAGACTGTCCTTGCAAAGTTGTTATTGCCCCACTTTATAGAACAGCCTTTGAGTGCACACCCATTGTAGGCTAGTCTGCAGGTTCAGGAAACAGTCCTTCATATAATGCATCACACAGCGTCACACACTGTGGGTTTGACTGAGGAACGGCTGGTGGATTTGATGAAGGACACATGTGACGACCCTGGGCTGGACTCCACTTCGTCCACAGTGAAAGCCGATCCAGCCATCCACAGCGCAAAGTTGATGTATTTCCACAGCTACCAGCACGGATCAGCTCTAGTCATGATGAAGCGGATATCGTCCTCTTTTGGACAAAGTAGTTTCGCTTTCACAATGAAACACAGCGTCTCCACAACACGGCGGCAACATCAATACAACAGCAAGAATAAAAGTTACACCTTCTTTCTTTGCATGAACATTTGGACGGTGTTAAACAAATCTTCCCACATAGTGACGTAGAGATGTGGGGGCATGTTTAAACGAGCCGTTTTAGGAGGCCATAGACAAGCCTTAACTTTTATAAAGAATATGTCTTTGGATATGAGACTTTAGTCTTTGCAACTTTACAGATCTTCTTTATGCACCAAGAGCTTGTAACACTCCAAAGAGAAAGGAAAAATTGAAATTGCATCCTATGACCCCTTTAAACTTGAAATGCTCAGTTTAATGCTCAGTTTTGCGAGAAAAAAGCAACCTATTTGTGCGAGATATATATATATTACATATATTACATATTATACATACATTTTACAAGAAAATACCATTTCAGTCTTTATATTTCAAATGTTTACATTTAATTCAATGTTGAAGGAACACTCCACTATTTTTGAAAATAGGCTCATTTTCCAAATCCCCTTTCGAATCCTTTTCGAATCAGCTGATCTCCGGGTCTGGCCATTGCACTTTTAGCTTAGCTTAGCATAGATCATTGAATCTGATTAGACCGTTAGCATCTTGCTCAAAAATGACCAAAGAGTTTAGATATTTTCCCTATTTAAAACTTGACTCTTCTGTAGTTACATTCAAAAACTCTAGGGGAGTTGGAATATGAGTGTTCCTTTAATTGTCAATTCTTTGTAATTATTTGTGAAATTTACTTGCAGTTTCTGAGTGAAAATCTTTTTCTACTTCAAATATTTTCAGTGTAACGCTAACGTTATAGCTAATAATGTCCTCATAACAATGTCTACTCAGAGTACAGTTATGGATATTTAGACCATTGGAAGGCAGCGATTCATATAGAAAAGAAGTGCCCCCTCAATTGAATTGGCAGCAGAAGGCAGTCTCTGAGTTAAAGGACTCACTCTAATCAAGCATTCTGGAGTGAGTCCACTGAATCTAATTCCCATTCAGACATGAATGAGACGGTTTGTATCTTATTCAAGACCTCAGAATGAGTTATCCAAGACTCCCAACTTTGGCAAGCAGAGAGTCATTGGGTTTTGGCTGAGTAAAGACATTTCTTTCTCATTAGGACCCATCGGGGATGGATGTTAGCAATTGTTGGATGTAACAATATGGATGTTATGGTAATAAGGTTAATATTGCAGTTAGTTCGGTCTAGTGTATGTGTAACGTTTGGATGCGCAGTCTTGCAGTAATTGTTGTTGATTTAGCTGTGCCGTTTTACTGCAGTTGATACGATTATATTTGGCCAGTGTTAATTGTGTCTCATCTTTTATTCCGACTACAGCTGCTTTATTAAATTTGGGAGGGTAATGTATGTTTTATTGAAGGACAACTTTGCTTGGAGGCCCGTGTAACAGATAGTTATCCGAGCTAAATCTGTGATGTAACTAAGGTTTTCGAAATAGAGCAGCTGTAAAGAAGGGTGTTGAAGGTGTACCGATCCATCTAAGTGAATTAGACTCCTCTAATTCTGTGTGGTGTCTTGATGGACCGTGGCCTGCTGTGATCCGAGCACAGACACACACACACACACACACACACACACACAGCCACACTCATCACGGTCAGTCAAGAGAATCAAGGCAGAGCGACACCACAGATGGTTTAGTGCGTCAGGCATGACTGCTTTTATGGTGTCAAGTATTTACAGGGAAAGAATGGCCCAAATAGCATTCATATGCATTCATACTGGTGCTGCACAAACGATCAAAATAAAATTGAATTTGCAATATGGCCTAGTGGAATTTATTAAACTTTATATAAATATAGTAATATAAAATTGGAAAAATATATTAAGAATAAAATAATGTTAATAATGATAATAAAATAGTAATCATAATAATAGTGATAATAATAAACATTTAAATTCAATATTATTGGTAGCATTCATTTTAATAATATTATTAATCTTATTAGGATTATTGTTCATAATTATAAACATTTCAAATGCATTATTAATGTATTATATTTATTTTATTATTACTATTGATAAGAAAGTGTATATACTAATCAATAAAGCATAATATTAAATAAGAAAAATAATTATCATATATTTTATTCTATTATATTATATATTTTATAATGTATTCCATATAATAATATATTCAATAATATATTTATAGCATCAGTACTATTATTAATAATAATAATATTGATACTACTAATAATAAACATTTCAAATATAAATAATATACAAATATGGATTTTATTATAAATAGTATATTATTATTATTATTATTATTATTATTATTATTATTTATTATTATCTATAATATTATTATTAGTAAAAAAAAACTAATGAGAGGAATCTTCACTTGTCAGTGTTTGATTTTGATTTTTTTGTCTTTTACTTCTTTTTGCCTCTATCTAAGCATAAAAAGTAAACATTTTATCATGTTGCAGTTAAAATCATAATATTTAGCAAACAAATTGCAATATTATTTTTTTCCCCAAAAAACATGTAGCCCTAATTTATATAATATAATAATGCACCTCCATTGCCTCGTTTTGACACTTGCATGCAACCCAGCATGCATTAGTCTCTGGCCATGTGCTTGTCTGCACTTGCCAACAGGTTGCAATTAAAAGCCTTGTCACAGGTCTGCATGCTCCTCAGTCATGCTGGTGGTTCTGGCTGCCTTGTTCTCTGCCGTCTGGCTCCGACGCATTCATCTGAACAGAAGGTGTGTGACAGCATCTCAAGCTGAAATCTGCTAGGCCACGGAGTTCGTTGTGTGTTAAAGCGTCTTGGAAATGAAACTGCAAGCCATAAGGAGTGGAAGTGATTTGTTGGTGTGATGAAGTGTGTTTGAGAGACAGGCTATTTCAAATATTGGCCTGCTGTAAAATAATCATCATTACACAACAGTTGACGCCGGTCCTTGCATTTGATTGGCTCTAAGAGAGTGTAACGACTTTCTGAAGAAAAATTATCTAAATAGTCGCACAGGGTTTATGCTTTGACGTTATTTCCTCTCAAATGTTGACAAAACAACAGGACAAAAGAGAAACATTTCTATTGAATCACACCACCATTTCATTTCAGACATATTCACATGGGCTCATTCAATCCTTGTGCACATGATTATATAAGTAGCTTTTGATTATTAGAACCATTTCCAATTCAAACAAGTCAACATTTTCATTATTCAGATGCCAGACTTATGCATTATTTAAAGTGAAAAATCTGTATAAACAAACAGCTGAAAATAATCATTTTGTCAGCTGAGAACTTTCTCCCATCCTTCGCTTTTGAGATGCTTGGTCTCAAGCGTAAGCTCATAAGAGGTAATGTTTCCCCAAGCGCATGATCTCTAAACGTCCTCATGGGGTTCACATAGAAGCCTTTCTCTAAGCCCCTCTACAGAACTTGCTATACATGTAGAATTTGCCATTGCACTATTTCTGAAGAAAAGCCTCATTATTTTATACTGTTTGCAGAATCTTACTTATCACATGAAACAAGCAAGTTTTAAGAAAGGGTTTAGTCTTAGAAGGACTGCTATGTGATTAGTGATTGGAAATATAAGTCGTTGAATGATTCCAGCTACTGTTCTGATTCCTTAAAGGGATAGTTCATCTAAAAATGAACATTCTGTTGTTCCAAACCTGTATGAGTTTATTTCTTCTATTGAACACTAAAGAAGATATTTTGAAGAATGTTAGTAAACAAATAGTTGACAGTGTATATATGCACACACACACACACACACAAAGAAAAACAAGTAGATAGCCTAGGAAAAAAAACAGAAAGCTAGTGGGGTTTTTATAATAAAAAGAAAGTAAATAGATAAAGTAGAATTACAAACCCGATTCCAAAAAAGTTGGGACACTTTACAAATCGTGAATAAAAACAGAATGCAATGATGTGGAAGTTTAAAATTTCAATATTTTATTCGGAATACAACATAGATGACATATCAAATGTTTAAACTGAGAAAATGTATCATTTTAAGAGAACAATATGTTTATTTTAAATTTCATGGCATCAACGCATCTCAAAAAAGTTGGGACAAGGCCATGTTTACCACTGTGTGGCATCCCCTCTTTTGCAAAATGTCTGGGGACTGAGGAGACAAGTTGCTCAAGTTTAGGAATAGGAATCTTGTCCCATTTTTGTCTAATACAGGCTTCTAGTTACTCAACTGTCTTAGGTCTTCTTTGTCGCATCTTCCTCTTTATGATGCGCCAAATGTTTTCTATGGGTGAAAGATCTGGATATTTCAGTACCCGGATCCTTCTTCTACGCAGCCATGATGTTGTAATTGATGCAGTATGTGGTCTGGCATTCCAAATTTGTAAAATGCAAATTCCACCCTCAAACATATAACGTCTGGATTGGAACATATGTTGTTCTAGAACTTGGATATACCTTTCAGCATTGATGGTGCCTTTCCAGATGTGTAAGCTGCCCATTCCACACGCACTCATGCAACCCCATACCATCAGAGATGCAGGCTTCTGAACTGAGCGCTGATAAAAACTTGGGTTGTCCTTGTCCTCTTTAGTCCGGATGACATGGCGTCCCAATTTTCCAAAAAGAACTTCAAATTTTGATTCGTCTGACCACAGAACTGTTTTCCACTTTGCCACAGTCCATTTTAAATGAGCCTTGGCCCAGAGAAAACGCCAGCGC
The DNA here is from genome assembly GCF_018340385.1 of Cyprinus carpio. Classification (NCBI taxonomy): domain Eukaryota; kingdom Metazoa; phylum Chordata; class Actinopteri; order Cypriniformes; family Cyprinidae; genus Cyprinus; species Cyprinus carpio. The sequence goes on along the minus strand of NC_056595.1, from coordinate 15,821,042 downwards.
CTGTAGATCATTATAAAATACTTCTTTTTTTTTGACCCATAGAGTTTTAGCCGGCAACGGCGAATGGCACGGTGGATTGTGTTTTCTGGAAGTATTCCTGAGTCCATGTTGTGATTTCCATTACAGTAGCATTCCTGTATGTGATGCAGCGCTGTCTAAGGGCCCGAAGATCACAGGCATCAGTATGGTTTTCTGGCCTTGACCCTTACGCACAGAGATTGTTCCAGATTCTCTGAATCTTTGGATGATATTATGCACTGTAGATGATGATAACTTCAAACTCTTTGCAATTGTTCTCTAAGAAACTCCTTTCTGATATTGCTCCACTATTTTTTGCCGCAGCATTGGGGGAATTGGTGATCCTCTGCCCATCTTGACTTCTGAGAGGCACTGCCACTCTGAGAGGCTCTTTTTATACCCAATCATGTGCCAGTTGACCTAATAATTTGCAAATTGGTCCTCCAGCTGTTCCTTATATGTACATTTAACTTTTCCAGCCTCTTATTGCTACCTGTCCCAACTTTTTTGTAATGTGTATCTCTCATGAAATCCAAAATGAGCCAATATTTGGCATGACATTTCAAAATGTCTCACTTTCAACATTTGATATGTTATCTATATTCTATTGTGAATAAAATATAAGTTTATGAGATTTCTAAATTATTCCATTCCTTTTTTACTCACAATTTGTACAGTGTCCCAACTTTTTTGGAATCGGGTTTGTAAAATAGAATAAAAAGTGATAGAGTTAGAGGGTCAAATAAAGATGGAACAGATGTGTTTTAGGCGTTTCTTGAAGATGGCTATTCTCACTGAGGCTACGTTCACACTGTCAGTTTTTGGGATTGACAACCGCATTTAATTACAGGTGTGAGTCTTGAAATGTCCCGTTCACACAGCAGCTTACAGTAGCTTCTCGAATACTGTCTATATGAACATGCAACTGGAGTCAAGCCTTTCCAGTTACCATAGCAACAGTGACCAAAGTAATATCAAAGATGGTGATGTCCATAAAACTGAAAATCTTATTGCTTTCTGACACAACGCGAGTTCATCCGTCAAACTTCATTAACCGACAGCAACTTTAATATTTGGGTGGAGAGCGGAGCAATTTGAGTCACGCGCAGAACACAGAACTGACTGGAGCGGCTCTGGTGGAGACTGAATCTAAAATTTTCAGATGACACACGGCTCATTTCTCCGTCACTGTAATCACACATGAAAACACGGAACACACTTTCTCACACTGTATGACGTGACAGACAACTAGTTGTCCGTTCACACACTGTGTTTTTTCTGAGAATGCAGTTGTGAGTCTCTTTAAATGCTAATGAGCTCTGCTCACACCGCACCTCTCTACAATGGAAGAGGAAAGGTGATTTGCATATAATCATAAAAAATATAAAGTGTGAGATTTACTTCTTCTTGACGTGCAGCTGGATCACGAACAGTGGGTTCTGATCCATCCTTAAGTTTGAACTTTTTGGCAAAATCTGCCTTGAAGTCTGCCTAGATGCAGACATAAACTAATTTAGGTGTATTCGGTGGAACATTACCATCCAAAACAAAATAAATCAACTGCGTCCTCAGTGGCACTGATGTCAGGAGAAAATGAAGACATGTTCACTTTTACATCCAACTACAAAACACCTTCATTGCTTCATTGCTGAGACATTGTTGTCACTACAGCTGCTCGAGCACAAAGAAAATGGAAGACAGCATATAACGGGTTGAGGGCAGAAATATGCTAATACAGCAGTCTTGAGCAATATGATGTCATATTGCATAAATGTGTTCTCATGCGTAATCAAATGGGACACTCCTGCTACGTCGTCTTCTGTGACCATGCAGGTTCTTCTGCATTCAGATTCAGAAATGACCCAGACGTTGTCTTTGTGTTTATAGTTTATAGCTCGATCCCTTTGGTCCTTGAACAAGGACACTTCCTGTGAATATCTCCTACACTCCAATGTCACCCCAGTCGTTTCCACTTTTTTTAGGTATATATTCCCAATGCCTGCTGTTCGATGCAGCCGTAGGATAACTGAATGAGTAAATGGCCATGATTGTCTGATGATGGGGGACAGCGGTGGGCAGCAAAAGAGTTTTCCGTAGGGGTAGGACGTTTTGCTGGTAAACACACAGTTTTTTCCATGACGCCTAGTGCAATGATCTACTGCTGATAAATAGACTCTTTTCGATGCAGGAAACCCTCTAACAGTTTGTCAGCCTGCCACAGCAAAGGATCATGGGTCACAGCATGCTATGCCTGAAGGCATCTATACAGTAGATGGGCAGTCAACCGCAGCAGAGCTGATTTTAGCCGACCCCATCCCTATTCTCTCTCTTTCTCTCTTTGTTTTCCCTCAACCTCTGGCCCAGCCAGCAGCATCGATCACAGTCCAGGAAATCCAATATTCTGCACCAGTCTCATTCCCACCATGTGCCTGTACAAAGTCATTTGTATTCTTTCTCAGTATAAATAGGAAATCTTTATAATAATGATGGTCTAAAGGGTGGGAAGCGTTATCCCGGTTAACCTTTGTTCCGAGATCTGGGAGAGCAGGAAAATACATCTGCATTTGTGTGAAATGGCACCCTCAGTTCACCCCAGCCTGCTGTAGTTTCCTGCCAGCGATGCTGGGTTGTTATGAGACGAGAGATGTTGGGGCTTCGCAATTATTCTCTTACATCTCAATTCTACTATATCAGGCAGAGAGAAAAAGCATTAAAGCTATGCATCATACAGTATTTACCCTGTAAAAGTGAACTTAGAAAATGAAGTTAATTGTTTGCATGGCTTTTGAGTTTAAAATGGCTTGACTAACTTAATATGTAAAGTTGATAATACTTATTATATCTGCCTTTTTTGAAATTTGTAAATATAAGAGTCTATGCAAATTGTTTCCTTTATTTGCATGTTTGTACATGGTTTGTTTTCTATGAGAAAATGTCATGGGGATTGAAGTGTACAAATGTATTAACAATATCACATGAATACTCATGAGGCAATAAATACCTTAAAATGCCACACACAGACCTCAACACATCTGAAAGATTATTTTAATATGGGAACAAACTCTTGATGTCACAAGACCAGTTACTAAATGTTAACATCATGAACAACATGAAAATAAAACTAGCAAGCATAGAAATGCAACAATATAAGTTATTTATGCCCCAGTTCATGCTGTGAAGTAGAAGAGAATAAAACACAAAGCTAGTAGATCTATTCAGAAAGACTCAGAGGAATGATGAACATTTGCATGGTATTTATTTATTCAGTAAAGTATTAACAGATGGTAGTGATATACAATGATTCATGTGTAGTTGTATAGAAAAGTTATTTGGCGTAGGCCCCGTCCTTAATCCTAATCATGGGGATGCAGATTTGGTGGATCCTGCCTGAAAATGAAGGCAGGGGCGGAGCCTAAAACCATGGATGGACAGGGCCAACTTGGTGGTGGTGGGGAGAATGGATGGGAAAGTCAGCGTCATCGACTGCAAAATGAAAGAGAGTTCAGTGCTTATAAACTCCAGGTGTCAAGCAGTGATTGGCCAGATCTATTAGTATGGTTAAATGATGTGGCATTAGAGTCTTAGGGCTTGCGCTTGCAGCTTCATATCTATTTAAAAAAAAATTAAAAATCGTGTTTTTTTATCAACTTCAAATATAATAGTTCATTATAATTTAGAAATTAGGAAATTAATACTTTTATGTAGCAAGGATGTGTTAGTATTTTTTTCAGCAGGATTTACTGCTATGTACAGTATTCATTACATGCATAGTGTGTAAAATATGATTGTAAGAGTGACTCCAACTTATTTTTCTTATTTGCAGTTCAGCCGATGAGCAGTATCGCTGGAATACCCAAGGTAAAAAAAATTTTAACTTTTTGATTTTTTTTTTACTTTTTTCTTTTTTTTTATGGAGAATTCATAACTACACTGAATTAGTTGTGCTGCAGCATGTAGGATCATTGCGTCATCTTTATGAAATTTCAGAATTCGAAAACATAAAAAATGTTGTACACACATTATTGGTCTGGATAGAAGAATTAAATAATTTTTAAATATATAAATTGCATTATGCAGGTTTTAAAATAGCATTTATAGTATATATTATTAATTATGATTCATTTAAATTGTCATTCATTGTCGATTATTTTAATTTCCCATTTTTATCAGTTTATTTATTCAATTCCTTGTTGCAGTTCTAGTGTGCTTGCTGTAATCATCTTTAACCCAACACATCGAGGCTGTATCACTCTCATATGTGTCTAAAGAGTGATGAATCCCAGCTTAGCATCCTGCTCTCTGGCCGTACGGGTGCTGCTCCAGTTGAGAGGTTAATCTTATGTCTTGGGGAGCTTGTGTAACACTTTCTCCCTTGGCAACGTACACCACACTGGCCTGGGAAGAGATGGCAGTCAGTTCTGACACAGAGCAAGCAGCACACCGATTAACAGGGTCATCCAAACAGCCAATTAAGTTCAATCTCAGCCTGTTTGGATGCTTAATGAGCAGGTGATGGGAAAAGGTCAGGAGGTCAGAGCCCAAGTGTGACGAATGAGGCTTCAGGAAGTATTTGTAGTGTACGAGAGATTAACCTCCTCCCTTTTTATTCCAGATGGACAGAAAGACATTGAGGAGGAACTAAACACAGGTCTGGAACTGGTGGACTCGTGTATCCGCTCCCTACAGGAGTCTGGGATCTTAGATCATCAAGAATACACAACAGCTGATAGTGAGTATAGCCATCACAATTGCTTATTCAGCGATTGCCATTTTTTTTTTTTTTTTTTTTTTTTTTGGAGTGTCAGTGTTTGCTTTAAGTTAGTGTCTTGTCCATTAAAGAAACAAAAGCCTAATCCTACCAATTAGCGAAGAGATTTTCACCATTGATTTAAACTTGACAATCTGGCTGAGAGTCACACTATTGATGTCTACGTTCATTCGAAAGGAGCACATTTACTGTCAATCAACAGGGCAGCACATATATGAGAGTGTGTGTTTGTTCAGTAGATGGGTTCCTAAACAGCAGCTGCAATATTGACATTGTAGTGCATCAAGGAATTTAGTGCTATTATTGCAATAATATGAAAGTATTTCCAGACAGAGCCTTTAGGCAAAAGAAAAGGAGAATGTTGACTCCGTACACAATTGCACAACATTTCTAATCTCAAAAATGGCACAGTTGTTCTAATTATGTTTGAAAAAATGTCTTTGTTCTTTCCTCTTACAAGGTGCACCAATATATTTCGAAAATGTTGTCAGACATACTGTGTGTGGCTTATAAATGCTTGAAAAATTGTGAAAGGAATAGTATTTTTCTGCAAAAAATCAATTTTGGAAGTTTTCCACATGCTTATTGAGCAATCTAATGTACTGATGCAAAAACATCTAACATGCAAAATAAAATAAAATATATAATAATATAATATATCATATAATAATCATTTCATACCTGTAAGTACTGAATACAAGGTAGCTGAATAATGTGCAGCAATTTGAACCATATCTCCCTGACACATTGAAAGTCAGGAAACAGCCTTTTTCACATCTATAACTGTAAAAGGCAACTGTTTGTCTCACTTTGTATCTGCATTTTGAACGTAACTGAGAACATCTGTCAAGATTAATGTTATGTACATTGTTTTTATTATGTCAGTTCTGATAATTAAGCTGTCTGTTATGCTGAGCATTGCACCTAAAGCGTTTTATTTAGGGATGCTAATAACTTTTATTTTTGTCATTTTTGTGAAACTACATCTGGCTGCATGCCATGTTAAATTAAGACAGCAGAACTGGAAGATGTGTGCCAGAACAAACAGATAGAAGTCTGTTGTTATAAATATACTTAGAATTGTGGTCTATTGTGGGCAAATAAATCTCCATTATATGCAAATAATACCCGATAAAGAGATGAAAATTCTGACAACTGCTCACCCTCATTCCGAACTTGTTTGACTTAATTTCTTTTGCCGAAAATTGGAGAATATATTTATACAATGGAGATCCAATATTGTTTGGACCCCAACATTCTTCAGATATATCCTTTTGGAGAAGAAAGGAATGGTGAGAGTGAGTGAAAGATAAAAGAAGTTACATTTTTTTTCTGTGTATTCTTTTGCATGTTTGGCTTTCCCTGACAGTAAAATGTAGCATGTGTCAATTTTCCAGGTTTTAGTGAAAAAAAAAGAAAAGAAAAAAAAACACTTCAAAATTCAAATGTAGTTTGTTCCCAAGCTTGAATAATAATAATAATAATGAAGAACACTGTAAAAAAAAAAAAATGCTACTGCAATTAGTTATAAAAACTTAAAAGATTGTTGAGGTAACTTAAATATTTAAGGTAATTAAACTAAAGTTAACTAAATGTATAATTTTAAATCAAGAACTCAACACAAAACATTATTACTTATGCTAATGTTGAATTTTAAGTTGTTATAATTAATTGCATCAATCATTTTTTACAGTGTAGGATTTACTTCACAAACAACTTTCACTCAGAAATTGCTAGTAAATTTCACAAATAATTACAAAGAAACAGCAAGGAACAAATTTTGTGACATTTTGAAATCAAGTAAGACTGAAATAGCATGTTTTATTTACAACTTTGAAAAATTATTTTTACAGTACCATCTGTTTTTGGAGGTTTTTTTTATGATTAAAAATAAGATTATAGATGAGGATGATGTATGTTACCTGTGCAAGATTGACTAGAATTCATAAATCTCTGAATGTCAGCGTTTTTTTTTTCTCTGATAAAGTGTAACTTTACCACCCTTTCCCGCATTTCACCTTTTCTCTTCTTCTTCTTTTTTTTTTTTTTTTTGGCAGAGATTAAGAACACAAAGGCTTAAGCATCTGTTTTATGGAGGATATATTACTTCACCGAAAACTGTCTTAATCTCCTCCCAGAATGCTGCATGTCATTGATCTTTTTTCAGAGTTCAAAGTGCCTTTTAAATAAGTTATTGACTTTGCGTTTTCTGTTAAGGTCGGTGACAAGAGAAAAATGCCACAGGTTTTTGCAATCCAATTCCAGCTTTAAAGTCGAAATAATCCAAACAGATAACGCCTCTGCTGAATAGACATCCCTACCACAACATTCTCTGGGCTTCAGGCATTAGAATACCACGGCAGTCCATGAATTATGTATTGAAACCAAGTATATTTACTATAATGGGCTGAAATTACAGTGAGCTCTAACATTTCGCTAAGGACAGAGTGGCTTTCAATAATTTATCTGATAGCGAGGTGAGTCGAGATAAAGTAGCTGGAGCGCTGTGGAGAGGTCTGATGTGGTCACGCTTTTACGTATTATCTGACGGCCAACAAACATTGGCCTCTGTGATCCAAAGGCTTTATTCTTTGAATGGAGCTTGTCCCCGACTCGTTTAGAATGCATTAGTGATCTAAGCATACAGGAATAAGAAAAAGATTGATGTCTTGAAGGCATCGGTCTCAGCGTCTGCTATGTGTAATGTCAGCCTTTCATGTCTTTCCATAGGTTTCATCTGATTATATTATATATCCATGTCGACCTTTTTCTCGTATACTGAGTCAAAGCAGCACCATGATTCCACTCTTGTGAGTTTTGTAAAAGAATATACAAAATAGATCCCTCATGAAATGTTTCATTATATAGGAAGCAAAAAATTAGAGGTACAGCCTTTGGTGATATCTTATATAACAGTCCAACAGTCCATGCACTTCCGTGATTGGATTATATAATTTTATTCCATCCATTGGTTAACTTAACAGTCTGGCATTACCTGAAATGCTGTCAAGCACCTTCTTGATACCATGGCAAATGAAACAACTGTAATTTTTTCAATTTCCTGCATCTGTTTATTCAATTATTAATTTTCGGGGTGAATTTGGCTAAGGTACGTCTTGCTAGGAACAAATTTCACAGTCAGTTAACCATTGATTATCTTACAGACAATTTAAACAAAACAAAGTATTTATTATGTACTGTACTTGTGAAATATAAAAAGGTTATCAGTAGGCTGCTCATATTTTGATGATAACTATATGATATACTAATTTGTTAGGTTAATGTTGTGTTAACTGAATTTTAGTTTGCATATCCCCAAATCATAATTGTTTTTTTTTTGTTTGTTTTTTTTTGGCCAAATTTTCCATTTGCACCATGGTTGCATTAGCAGTATGTGTAATTAAAAAAAAATTACCAGTGCAATCCAGTATCACAGTGAACGTGCTGTTAGGCACACTCTTTTATTAAAAAATAATTAAACATTGGTATAATTATTAAACAAATTAAAACAGTAGCATATTGCCTTCAATTTTTTTCATCTTCATTTAGGTAAGCATTGCTTAATTTAATTATTGAAGTAAACAAGCAGCAATAATTAAAGAAATACATTAAGAGGAGTGTTTTTTATTGTTGTTTTTCTTATTAAGGTTTTATTTTTTATTTATTTTGTAAATATACAAAAAGACAACACAATATTATTTGCTCAGTACTCATTTACTACCCCTTATGTTGTTCCAAAAAAAGGATACAACAAAAGAAGATATTTTAAGAATGTTCCAAACCCTTATTTTAAGACTTCCATTGTATTTTTTTTCCATTGTATTTTTTATTCATACAATGTAAGTCAATGGGACCCAAAACTGTTTGGTTACCAGCATTCTCACCTACAAGTATTTACTTTTATGTTTCACAGAAGAAAGAAAGTCATACAGGTTTGGAACGACATGAGGTTAAGTAAATGATAAAACAATTTGGGTGGACTATCGCTTTAATGCTTAAATATACTGTATATACAATATTTCGCCTTATTATTTACTTTTGACTTGGTATCAATTTTATGATACTAATGGTTTCATTTGGAAAAAGAAAAGACTTATTGACAGTCTTATTGAATGAGAGGAGCATTCATATGAGCGCCTCACCAGAAAAGCTTTTAAAATAAGTGAAGCTGGTGTTTGCAGGACTGTACATTGGGGATGTGTAATTTATTCTGTGTGATACAGCATGCAGCGCTGCTCGGCACTTTGATGTTGGGGTTTCAGCACATCTGCTTTACATGTATGGAGGTGTTATCCTCAGTTAAACTAATCCAACCGCTCTGTTTTAAGGAGGTGAATGAGAGTGCTGTGGATTTCTTGGGCAGGCTTGACTGAGGATGGGGGAAGTCAGATGTGTAAGAGCTGTGTAAGTGTCTTACACTAGGTGAGGAGCTATATTTAGTGTCACTGCTGTGATGCTGTAGCTGCAGCCCCTTTAGACATGCTGCTTCAAATGAGAGAATGATTCCCAGGAGGCTGAAATATAACATGCACAAAAACGTACATACAGTATGCAAACAAAAGAGAGAGAACACACACCACATTAGAATATTAGCATGAGTGACAGTGATATATTGGCTTGGCTGATTGTTAGTCATTTAGTTATCAATGCTGGCCAATTAATTCTTATTAATTTAACATTCTAAACCAACATTTGGTTAACCAAAGCTGCATTGCATTCTCCAAGTCTGATCAGGGATTTTCAGATCAGTAGGAACATAACTGAGAGCAGCAGGCTATTATGGACTCGAATAATGCACCAATTTTCTTATCTCTCCAGACCAGCTTGATGGATCTGTCCGATACAGGAGCCATACATTACTGTGTAGCACGAGGAGAGCAGACAACATCCTCCTCCTGAGAAACCTGAGATGCTTTAACTTGAGCTGTTTTTAAAGGCACAGAGTTTTGTATGGGGTAGGGTAAAATTTGTTTCAGGAGCAGCTAATCTCTGATTGAGACTGATAGTCCAAACATGAGCTTGCTGAAAGCTGAGGTCACTGAAGGTGTTGATAGCATCTTGACAAACTATGAATTGTTGACCGAATCTGGTTTGCTGTCAGGATCCAGAATCGCTCGCAAAAACACGCAGTCGGGCCACTGCTGATTATCTGTGTAATCTGACAGGAATGGACATTCTCGACATATTCAACAGATAAATTAACTCTAGAGAGCGTGTGAGGGCCACACATGGTATAATTATTATTAAAATGATCAATAATTATGGTATTATATTACATAATATAATATATAAGAGAAACTAATTTAGATTGCTCCTAATCCTGTAATAAAATTAAAATTTTATAATAATAAAAAAGTATAAAATGTATCAAAAATTTTGATCAATTAAATGATGATTTTAAACATTGTTGTAAATGATTTCATATATTGTATCAGTTTATTTAGATATATCTAAACTGTAATAGAAAATAATTTAGTCTGCTTCCCTGCAATAAAATACAAATAAAATATTATTTTAAATAAACAAACAAATATTTAAAATATTAAAATATATCTATCCCTCCATCCATCCATCTATCTGTTATGCCAGTGGTTAAACATTTATGTAGAGGACTTTATGTATTGTAGACTGTATAATATGATTTTTCAAAGTTTTTCTACTTACAAATGTCACATTTAGCAATTTCTGAGTTTTTTAAAAAGAGAATTTCAAACACTAAAGTAAAATACACACAGTGAAATTAATTTATTTAAAATAAGTGTATAAGTGTAATTTCAGCTAGGTTAAGGTTTAAATTTATTTTTATTTATAAAGCACATATGAAAATAACCAAATGGTAACCAAGTGCTGTTGTTGGGGCTAAAAGTAAAATACACACAGTGAAATTAATTTGTTGTTAAACGCCATAGATAAAAAAATAAGATTTAAGCTTTGATTTAAACATTGAAAGAGATGATACCATTCAAACTGACACTGGTAAGCTGTTCCATAGTTTGGGGCTAACCCTTGCAAAGGCTCTGTCGCCACTATGTTTTAGCTTATTCCTACACACAGAGAGTAATCCGAGATCCCCAGCCATAAGAGACCTAGTTGGGTTATGAGGGAGTACCAAATCAGAAAGGTAGCCTGGAGCTAAGTCATGTAAACATTTGTAAATGAAGACTAAAATTTTAGCCAGTGCAAAGACATCAAAATAGGAGTCAACAGCCTAGCAGCAGCATTCTGAAGAAATTGTAAACTCCCAATAGATGAACTATTAGCTCCATAATAAAGTGAATTACAGCACAATAGTCAAGACGTGTGGTAATGAATGCGTGGATAACTTTGAAATTCTTGAGGGAGAGAAAAGTTTTATCTTTTTCAAGGCAGCGTAAATGGAAAAAGCATAATTTGACGACAGAATTAATCTGTTTGAAGTCCTGAGTCAATTAAAACGCCAAGGTTTTTCGCACACAGAGTAACATGAGAGCCTAGATCCCGATCACCAACATCATAAAAGTTACATGGTCCAAACAATACAACTTCAGTTGATGGCATGTTCTAGAGTTGAGAGACTCTAACTAGTCTCTGATTAGTCACATGACACTTACAGCTCAAGTGATTGGCTCAAAAACTTCTGCCGTCCAATACGCATGGATATTAAAAGTATTCCAAATATGGCTAGTTTTAGTTTGAAAGTTAACTAGTTAGTGGTTCAAGTAGGTTGTTTTATTGATGAATTTGTATTTGTATATATTCTGTATGTGTTTAATTGTGATTGTACATTTTGTAAATGTGGATTTTTTTTATTGTAACTTTTGTATTTATGATGCAATGCAAGTGTACCTGTCAACAGAAGTTTATGCGGAACATCAAGGACCATCGAGGAAAGAAGTTTTTAACTTTATTGTGTCATCCTTGAAGAATTGAGTGTATTTCACTGCTTTTTTTGTCAAATAAATCAAATCAAATTAAAATCAAATCAGCAAAGATGACACATTTTGAGGGGATTCTGCACCAGTTAGAGTACATTGATTCAGTGAAGACACTGCAAGGTATTATACATGATATTATATATGATACCGTAACCACTAACTTATTCAAAAGTGGGGGCTTTTTTTTTTTGCCCATTTTTGTGTATAGTTGTTATTAAATGTTTTGAAGTTTGGATAAAAATGCCAACACTGTTATTATGTTTTAAGGACTGTTCATGATCGATTGTCCTCATGCCCAACCCTAGTTCTCCCAGCACTTCAGCTGTTTGCTGACACACCCACACAAACATTAAAACACTTCATTTTTCTCGGTTTCTCTCTTCTTGAACATTCCTTTCCTTGGGTTTTCTCTTGTCATTTTAATCCCCATCTCTCATGCTGTCTTTCGCTTGCTCGTTCCTTCCTTCTCTCTCTATTTCACTCCTCCCCTTCTAATAAATTATGTATGCCATTTCTGCCAGGCTGAGGGCTGCATCGCTGCCTTGCTGAAATTGCTCTCTCTCTCTCTGTCTCGCTCTCTCTCGCTCTGGCACTCTGCACACAGGACCGAGTCTGCTCTCTCAGAGCTCACTGCAGCTCAGCTCGAACCCAGAGGGCTCCCTCCAGTACTCCTCCAGCTACCATAGTAACCAGACCCCGGCCCTGAGTGACTGTGTGTCCGTACTACAATCTCAGCAGCCTCAGCCCCCTCCACGCTCCAGCGGGCAGCCCGGAGGAGCCGTGCACAGCTACAACCAGGTGAGCGCTGCTTCTTTCCTCTTTTTCTCTGTATCTCATTATATATCCATCCTTAGGTGGGGGCGGACCTTGGCTCCAGCTGGGATCATATTTCAAGCTGCTGCCTAAAAAATGATTTCGAGACCTGATTAAAGCAATTAACTGCAAGACCAAAGCATTTGTTAGCAGATGCCAGCGGTACTGCATTGCATCGAGCGTTGAGTGTGTGCACGACAAACTTTGTCATTATGCAGAGAGTTAAATTGTGCCCTGTTGATAAGACTGTAATTACAGCAAACCCTGCAGGGCGGTTTCTCCCAACTTTCATTTCTTTTAAATGAGTCTCTCGCACCTGCTACGAGCTACAAATGTTCCAGTAAAAAGGTACGGTTTCTGTTCAGACTACAAATATTTAATTTGCTCCATGTTCGCTAAGTAACTGACCATTAAATGCATGCAAATGGCAGAAGAAGAGCTTGAGCAGTCGGTCACGATAAAGCTGACATTCTCACATCCTCTCTCGCTCGCTCGCTCACCCTCCCTCTTGCTCTCTTCTCTCTCTCATCCTTTGACACTTTTAATGAACACATAGGCCCTCTGTCCTCTAATGAAAGATGCCCAGCCTCCTCAGCCTTCCGGACTTGTTTCTAAAAGTCGAGGGGGGCCTCGCTGCAAAGATTCTTTGAAAACATTCTCATTTTAAATGAATGCAGTTTTTCATTTTTCTGGCTTCCAAGTGTGCTTCCTTTATATTGAAAGCAGAAACTGCATGGTGTTTCTTTTTCTCCTGTGTTTGTGCGGACTGTTGGCTTGATTCTGTGGAAGGTAATCTAAAGAGGGCTTGTCTGCTCTAGGATGGGTTTATATAACGCAACGCATCAGTTAGGTGCTTTTATGTAGATATTTTTAACACCATAAACCTCTTTTTCCCTAAATAATTCATCCACATCAGGAACCAGTAACAGTCTCTTCAAGTAGGTGTTCCTATGCTCTCTATGCCGGGATGTGGTTCCCCCTCTGAGCGAGAGAGAGAGAGTGAGAGATGGAGAGATAAAGCATTTGGTAGAGGAATGATGGTATAATTGCATTACACATGGTATAACATGATATTGAGCTATTAAATACCTTTTTTAAATCTTCACTATCCTATCTTGATAGTGTTTTTTTTCTTCTTCAGAGGATTCTTCCATCTCTTTCATCTCATTCATAAAAGTCTTATCAGGAGAAGCAGAACAATCATGAAAATAATGATTAAAGTTACAACTGAAATGCTTTTTGTAGACCTTTTTACATTCTACAACATATTCTCTATTTTTTTTATAATAAACCATCTCCAAACAGGGCTTCAGGATACCAATAATTAATATATGCTGCACTAAAGACTCTATATCAAGAATGAGGTGATTTAAGATTTTTGTTTTGTACAAACGCTGTCCCATGTGAAGCTTGAGCTTACAACCACTAGATTATGTGATGACATGTCAGCAGGGCAAAGGACTTCTCAGTGAAAACTTGATAAGGGGATTGTTCATAGGTGGTGCAAAGCAACACTGAATAATCTTTTTGTTTATGAACACAGCATATAGACAAACAGAGCCAGCTTTAGCTTTAAATGTCATAGACTTTTCCAGCACATTTATTCTCTCCATCTTCAAGACCTTTGCCTCATATTTATTCAACTTTATAGACTATTTGAATATTATTACCTTATATCAATGCAATGAAAGGGAAAACGCCCCAGCACACACACACACACACACACACACACACACACACTGGAAAATGCACTGACTGCCAGTTTAAAAATAACCCAATTTATTCTGAATAAGAATAATCAGGTTTCATGCTTTCTGTAAATGAGAAACAGTGGAACCAATGTTTCATTGTAATCACCCACAATCGTTATGGTGATTATGAGGAATCTAAAGGAAGAAATGTTTATTCACACGCCTGGCACTGTGCCAGCGTTAAATTGCCTTGGTTTATCTGTGCACGCCTGCCCTTCTGAATTATGGCCGATGCAACATCCATTGACATAAGGTGTGGTGATCCCGTGAGGAAATGTGACATATGGTCGTGAATGTATATGCAATAACTTCCATTTACAGGCTTTTTTTTATGTGTTCAGGATACATGCTTCGTCTGTTACTTTCAAGAGAATTATTATGATTTTCAAAGCATTCTGAGTAGAATTTATGCCCTTGTCTCATATTATCATATGAATATCAAGTAAACCACCTTGAAGGGATAATTCACCCAAAACTGAAAATTAATTTACTCACCCTCATGTCATGCCAAACCTGTGACTGACTTTCTTCTGTCGAACACAAAAAATATTTTGAAGAATGTTTTTGTCCAATTTTATTATATTATAAAAGTTTACCCCAAAAAAATTTCCCAGAAGTTTATAAAGACTATCAAAATAGGGCAACACAAACCTCAAATGTGATGATGTTTAGTCATATGACATGCAAGAAGCAATGCGGTTTTTATTCATTTATATTTAAGCTAACCAAGGCTGAATTGAATTGATCATAATGCAGTGAAAACAGTAGTAATGTGAAATATTATTACAATTTAAAATAACTGTTTACTATTTTAATTCTTTCAAAAAAATATTTTTATTCCTGGGATATTAAAGCTGAATTTTCAGCATCATTACTCCAGTCTTTAGTGTCACATGATGCTTTAGAAATCATTCTAATATACTGATTTGCTGCTCAAGAAACATTTCTTATTATTATCAATGTTTAAAAAAACTGTGCTGCTGAATATTTTTGTTCAAACCATAATACATTTTTAATGAATTCTTCAATAAATATAAAATTTAAAAGAACAGCAAAAAAATTCAATCTTACTACCCCAAACGTTTAAATTATTTGAAATATAGGTTTGGAATGACATTAGGGTGACATGAAAGATGTTTTTTGTTCTCTCTCTCTTATTTTTCTTTATTTAGGATCTGTACTGTTTGGAAATAACAGTTATCTTTCTCTCCTCATAGGTGACATCTAACCGTGCGGCCCAGCTTGCGGCGGGCGACTCTTGTCAGAGCCATGGCAGTGCCCTGCTGTCCGATTCCCAGCACCCCTCTGCAGCGTCCGGTCCGGGCCTGTACTACTCCAGCTCTACTCTGCCTGCCCAGCGCATCAGCTCGCCCCTGAACTCAATGCAGTCCACGGTGGCCAGCGGATCCCCGACTAAACTGCAGCGTTTGGGCTCGGCCTCCGACACACCCGGCTACGCCACCACCCAGCGCCTGCCCTCCTCATCCTCCTCAGCCTCCCCCAAGCCTTCTCCAGGCAGGCTTGCGAAATCCTATAGCAGTAGCTCACCGATCAATGCGGTGGGGATAGGAGGAACACCCGGTACTCACGTTTCAGGCTCCCCTCACCGGTTGGCGTCTCCGCCCAATAACGCATCGCCTATCTATCAGCAGCTGCAGACCGCAGGAGTGTCGACTTATGCTACGCTTTCACCCACCAAAAGGCTGGTGCACTCATCTGAGCAGTACAAGATATCCCACGATCTCTACGCCACTGCCACTCTACAGAGACCTGGCAGCCTTGCTGGTGAGTTACAACTCTTGACCCGCCTTTGACTCACCAACTGGGATTTAACAAACATTGTGTGGGTGTTTCTGTGGGGATAAAAAAGCGTGAAATACTTTCAGGCACCCAAGAAAGCAGTACAAGTCCATTGCTTGCTGTAATCTGGGAATGTATCTTCTTTAAAACGCTCAACTGTAATCTCATTCCAAACAGCAGCAGGAAACAATACATCAGTGTGCAAAGAATTTGTGCTAGTTGGTGACTAGTTAACAGACTGTTTGAAACATGCATAATTGATTTTGATCAGCTTTAAAGTGAAGGAGCATTGGCACTGACAGCAATTGGAAGCGACCAGAAGCCATTCATTTTCAATGACAGCTTAATTGAGGGAACATGATCACATCACAAATTGAGTTTAACTTTTTAAAAGTGTGGTGAGACAATTCAGCAAGTGTAACTGAAATAAAATAGAAATATTAGATGAAAAACTGAAATGAGTAAAAATTTGTAAAATTACTAAAAACTAAAACTGAAATAAAAATAAATTACAGCTAAATATAAAAAGAAAACAAAATGAAAAATATAAAATAAAAAAATAGCTCATTTAAAATATTTATAAATACTATAATAGTATATAATGCTAAAATACTAACACTGGTAGGTGGTGGCAAATTATTGTATTTATGAGAGAGTCACTGAATCAGCGATTTGATCAGCACTGATTCATTCAGGAATCTATCTATCTCTCTATATATATGCACACACTTTTGCATTCTTAGCTCGATTGCTTCTTACATTGAGAGAAAACTTGCTAACAAACATCAAAGTCCGAACATCATTGGCTTCTCTGTGATCAGAATAAGATAAATACCCACGGTACTCAAGTAAATAAACAGAGCAGACAGACAAATCTGACACTCATATTAGTTTTCACATAGAAAGCACCTAGGGAACCACATTTGTTTTTCTATGCATGCTTTCTTCGCTGATCCCTACATTCAGCCCCTTAAGTCTAGAGACTTCAGCTCTTGCTTTGAAGGAACATAGCACTTTGATATGAAGACTTATTCTCGCTCCACAGTTAGACATCAAAGACAATTCATTTATTCAGTCATATACGGTACGTGGCTGATATTGTAATTAATGTTGCTAATTTTGGATTTAACATGTTACTTTTTCTGTAATTGTTGTAGAAAATAATCTCAGTCAATCTTAGGTCAAAGATGGTGAGCTTTGATTAAAAAAATAATAAAAAACTCCTGCTGATGCTGATTAAAGTCCTCAATGTTTTTGGTTTAATAGCTTCATTAATCGCTTTAGCCTGTTAGTTTTCAATTTCCATTTATCACAGTACACAACAATCTGCTTTTATTAATTGATAGCATCCCATTTCATACTTCTAAGGTCATTTGCATTAGTTATTTAGTTAAAAGGCACCAATTATAAATACTGTATAAAAGAAAATATCTGTTTTATTATATTTTACTATTTAATTTATTCCTGTGATGACAAATCCACACTTCCATCAAACATTACCCCACACAAATCATTCTAATAATACAAAATAACAACAAATATCTGACTGATTTAATGTTCAACGTTTTTTTCAGGATTGTGTAATGAATTAAAACCTCAAAAGAACAGCATATATGTGAATTAAACATGATTTGTAACATCAGGGCTGTTAATAGTTAGGATATTATAGTTTACTAAAACTTAAACAAGAAAACATTTCTTAACTTGAAAATAAATTAAATTCAATTCAATTAATTTAAATTAAATAGATTTATTTCAGCTAGTTGCAAAGGCAACATTTCTCATTTTCATTTAGTTTGTCTTGATGTGCTAAAATAATTAAAACTTAAATCTATATGGACATAATAAATAGCTAAAATATATACTAAATATACTAAAAATAACACTAATATACATTAAAATAACACTTTAATATAATAAATGTTTTAATGCCACTTTAGATCAATTCAATGCATTTTTGCTAAACAAAAGTATTAATTTCTTTAAAAAAAAAAAAAAGGATTATCTGACCCCATACTTTTAAATGTAGTGTTCAAAATGATATTTAATTATTTCATTTATTTTAATTTTTTCTATTTATTATTATTAATTTAACAGAATTATTGTGTACAATATACACCAATCTGCATCTTTGATAGCATGTTATAATGCACTGTAAAAATTATTTTTCGAAGTTGAAAATAAAACAAGATTGTTGGAGAAAGTTTTACAAGAAAACTCTTCTTGCCTTTCTTTGTAATTTTTGTGAAATTTACTAGCAATTTCGGAGTGAAAATTGTAAATCTTACACCATTATTTTTTTTCATTGTCTCCTGCTTAAGAGGCCGATTGTGGACCCGTGTAAGGTATTGTTGATTACAGCCTTATATTACCTGCCACATTGTCAGCCCTTCATCAAACCCGCTGAGGGAAACAGTCACACATTGGGAAACAGCAGGCCAGTGCCAAACTATCGCTCAGCCCGTGCTGAGCCATCACTGGCTCTCCCGCTTGTCTCTTTGATTAAAGTCCAGCATCCCGTGGCCATACACCTCCACCAGTATCTGTACAGTGCAGTAGTCCAGCATGCAAGAAATTATCCCAGTCCACCCACCAACGCACTGACCGAAAGCTGATTACAGTTGAAGTCAATTACATAGTATAGACGGGAGACTTTGTTTGCAAGGTTTCCCTGATTTCTGGAGGGTATTTGATGCGTTCGGTGAGCCTGTCTTTCATGATGTGGTATTTGGAGGGATTGTCGGTGAGGGGCTGATGATGTGTGTCATTACAGCCGGAGGCCATGTGAGAGAGAAGAGCAGAGCTGGACTCTTACTAAGACTGAGAAAGATGGACTTTAGTGCTTGTCTTACTTCTGCGAAAGCAAAACTGGCACAGAAACAAGGTGCAAAGTGCAGTGCAATGCTGGAGAATCAGGGTAAACCATACAGAAACATGGTGTTTTGAGGAAAAACATTATTTTCTGGTCTAACTTGAGTGGTTTAAATGACTCTTGAATAAGCTTATCACTTCAGATGAGCATCAATGTAAAAGCACTATGAAAATACAGGCCTATTTACAGTAGAATGAATCTAATTGTAGAGCTAGAAAATTGTTGCCTTTTTGAAAGTAAAGACTTAGATGATGTACTCTGTACTTTGCTATTCTTCCTTTTTGTCACTTCACCTGTTTTATCTGGTTTAATCTAGAGCAGTGGTCTCAAACTCAATCCCTGGAGGGCCACAGCTCTGCAGAGTTTAGCTCCAACCAGCTCCAGATCACACCTGCTTGGAAGCTTCAAGTGATTCTGAAGACCTTGATTAGCTGGATCAAATGTGTTTGATTAGGGTTGGAGCAAAACTGTGCAGAGCTGTGGCCCTTCAGGAATTGAGTTTGAGACCAATGATCTAGAGGAAAGGTTGCTTTCAAGCTTATTAGAAGAAAAGTTTATGATAGTAGGTTTCATTCCAATAAACCACTTTTGACCCCATTTTTTTAAAATAAGACAAAAGCCACTTAAGTCCCCATATAAAGTGTTTTGATAAAGTCTGTTTTCTTTGCTTTTTCTTTAGTTGTTGGCTAAAGAACTCACTCTGAAATGTAATTTAAATTTGATTATTATTATTATTATAGTTTTATATACAGTATGTATATATATATATTCTATATATTAGATCTCATTGTACTTTATAATGTTACAATAATACAAAGTCTTAATTAAAAATGCATACATATCAATATAATTCATAATTAAAATAATAAAAAAAAACAATATAAATAAATTAATATTAATAAATAAATAGTATTTAGATAAATTAACAAAAGAAATGCTATTGTTGTTAAATAATTTATTAAATACCATTTAATCATTATTAAATTAATGGTTATATTTCTATTGTATTTATTAATTATTGTATTATTATTATTATCATCATCATCATCAACATCATTCTATCATCCTCATGCTTTAATGACAGCAAACATAGACCACAATACACATCCATTCAGCCAGCTGTATCGTCTAAGTTGTTCCAAATGTGTACCAGATGTACAAACCTATTTATTCAGCCAGCTGTATCAAAGGCTCGTGGATTTCTCTTTTAGATGTAATGTTTCATCATTAGGTGGGTAGGGAGCATGAGGGCAGATTGAACGGATGTTACACTCGTCTCCTCACAAGATACGGGAATGGTTTTGCTAGTTTATATAGGCATCTGTGTGGGAGCCCCCGACCTTTCAGTCCAAATCCTCCACCTGGACAAGGAGTTTTGCCACGTAATTGCCTTTGAAAAGCTGTGGTTCTCCTGCAGTGAGACGTGCTGCTTTACTGCTATCACAGACGCTTGTAATCACTTGGACCTGTTGGCAACATCTGAGATGAGGTGTCTCTATCTGTTGCCCTCTCACTTTCTCTCTGTTCTTACATGTCTCTTCTTGTTCTCCTGCTTGTCTGTCAGTCTTTCTATCTGCCGGGTCAGCCATCTGTCCATCTCTCAGGCTGCCCATGTCTCTTAGAGTCTACCCTGTTGAAGAGACCAGCATATGTTGCGCTTTGGATGCTGCTGTTCCCACTAAAATTTTAAGTAGCTTAACCAGCAAGATTTCGGTTTTCAGTCAGTTCCACCAGAAAGAACAGCACAAATATGCTGGTCTATCAAGAAATTGGAAGAAATTGGCTGGAAGACTTTTCAAACATTTGTCAAGGACCTCTGAATGTGAAGATACACTTTCACAAGTATAAATATTAATAAGACATTTTGTTATCAAAATTAAATAATTGCCTTTTAAATTGTCACAGTACTAAAACAAAACAAGCTATTCAATTTTAAGAGTTTGCAAAATATTTTCTGGAGACACTGTAAAACACTAGCAACAGCAGCATGTTAAAAATCAAAATGTTGCATAAATACATGAATTATGAATTTTATTAGTTTATTTTTGTTGCATTCATATTTAAACTAAAACATGTTATTATTGTCTGGAGAATATTTACTCTGTATTTTGACTTAGTATTATAGTAAGTTATATATAATAAGTATTAATATTTAAAATAAGTTTTTATTTATATTTCTTAAATGTCCAATTTCTAGTTTTTATACAAACAAACATACATACATGTGTGTGTGTGTGTGTGTGTGTGTGTGTGTGTGGATCAGATCAGTAGAGAAGATATTTTGTAAGATTTTTTTTACTTAGATAGATAGATAGATAGATAGATAGATAGATAGATCGATAGATAGATAGATAGATTGATTTATGTTGCAGTGGTTTGTATAAAAAATAGATATTTTGTAAGATTTTTTTTACTTTTTTGTTTAAAAAATAAATCTGACTTTCCTAAATTTTTCACAGACTCCCAAGCACCCCCTTGCAGCCCCCTGGGGGACCCCAGACACCATCTTATAGACCTTTGACTTTCCCATCAAATGCTGGTGTTATCTGCAGAAGTTCATGTCTTATTCTCTGAATCTCATGTCATTCATCTTTCCTACCTGGTCAGAAGAAAATATAGCTTCTCAGATGATAAAGAAGTGTGTGTGGTGTGTGTGTGTGTGTGTGTGTGTGTGTACACACATGTGTGTGTGAGAGAGAGAGAGATATTTCGGGGATTGTGGATGTATCATGACGGATCTCCTCCAACACTAAGGAAATCAGTTTAGGGAAGAGGGGTGTTTGTCTGCCGGACACTTATAAGGTGATTACACACAGTGCCCTGTATATCTACAGCTTCTTATTTTCTGAGCATTGCACAGAGCATCAGAGCAGATCAGACAATGCAGTTGTCAAGATTAACATGCATGCACGTGTTCTGTTTTAGTGGCCTTGAGGAAGAGTTTCTGTTCTGCTGATTGCTTGCATTGCTGTTCAGAAAATAGTACATCTCTGTCATTCAGTAAAAAGCCAGTGAGATGAGCTGCCAAGATATAGAGAACCCTCCAGTCCTGAGCCACAACAACTCTAAAGATTGTGTGTCTCTGTGTGGGTGTATGGCATCCCTGTAGGCCGTCGCAAAGCCAGGATATCAAGTCTGTGGATCAATGCGAGTATGTGAGTGAATGTTGAGTTAGCATTTGCCTTCCTCCTGTGTCTGAGGTTCATAAACATCATCTTAACGCTCTCCTTCATCCTCTCGGGAGATCCCAGCATGCACTCTTGATCAAGAAGGAAAGGATTAGTTGGGCTGTGTCCACACAATTTCATATATCAATTTCATATTCATATACATCATATAATTTTCTGTAAAGTTGCTTTGCAATGATTTGTATCGTAAAAAGCGCTATACAAATAACTATAACTTGAAATAGGGGAATGTTATAAGCATTTTTTGTTCCGCACTGTATGTATCATGCTTATATACTATCTATCTATGTATCAGATATATCTACATAAATATAAAAACATATGTAATATGAATGTTAAAACATTTGTGATGGACAGGTTTAGGGTTACGTTTTCAATAAAGTGAAGATCCATACTAAATTTAGTTTAAACACCATAATAAAGTGAATATTCTTTAACATAATATAAATCATTCTTTAGTATAATTTGTAAGATGTTATCATATATTCCTGATTTTATATCCTTGTGGGGACAATAGGACCCCAGAATGTTGTATGTGTGTGCTTCTAAATAGTTCTGCTTTTTTTTTCTTTTTTTTTGTAATACATAAAATAGTAAATATTAGTAATATTTATATTAAATAATCTAAATTATTCAGTGCTTATTTAATGAACACTAATTATTTTAATATTTATTATTAAAATGTAATAAGTATATAAATGTAACATTAGTTTAAGTATTTATTCGAATTTGTAAATGATTACAAATGATGTTATTGATTGTAAAAAATAAAACACTTAAAATAATTGAATAATTTTAATAATTAATTTAAATGTGAATAATAATAAAATTTTTCGTAATATATGAATATTTCAAATAATAAAAATTAAACAAGTATTTAATTTTTTTATATAATAATAGGTCAAATAATAATAATTAGACCTATTTTTAAGTAATAATTAGTAATGATTATTAAATAACATTCATATACACATGTGTAAACAGTATTTATGTTATTAAATAATACACATATTTAAAATATAACACTAGAGTCCCTATAAACTTCTACTTAGCCTTGATATATATATATAGTGTGGAATATTGTGGTTATGCTTTTCTCCTGTGGTTCAGAGGGTTCATAAACATCATCTTCACAGTCTACTTGTTGTTTTCCAGAGATGCACTTTAGATCAGGAAGGAAATATCGACTAATTTGCTCTCTGATGCCTTGGACATGTTGTGATTGGCAGATGTAGTGTCAGCTTATATGCATTATGGGATCAGCGTAATGATGTACTTACACTGCCGTATTGTTGTTCTCATTCATAAGGGACTGAGTTTGCAAGACTTTTTTCCAAGTTAAAATTATAATCACTAACAGGAACTGTATTTATTTTATTTTTTGTCTCTCTTAGGATCCCGAGGTTCGTACAGCAGTCAGCACGCTCACCTGGGCCCTGAACTGAGGCCCCTGCAGTCCCCCGAGCATCATATCGATCCCATATATGAAGACAGAGTCTACCAGAAAGTCCCCATGAGAAGCTTGAGCCAGAGCCAGGGAGAAGCACTCCCTCCAGGCCATACTGGAACCTACCGGAATAACACGGGTAAAGTTTACCCACACTCTCTCTGTGTGCGTGAGTGCTGAAGTGTGTTAATCCCCAACTTACCAACCTTCAGGATTTCTGCTAGAGAGCCAGATCCTTAGAGAGTGTTTATCCAAATCGGACACGGCTCTTGCTCACAGCTGAGTGGTGACCTCATTAGAATTAATCTGAGTTAGAGCACATCGTACACTGTGTTTGTTTGTGTGTGTGTGTGTGTGTGTGTGTGTGTGTGTGTGTGTGTGTGTGTGTGTGTATGTTTTAACTTAAAGGGGTTTCACTTGTCTTATCATATCACATTAAAACACCTCAGCAGGGTTATTTTTTTTTTTTTTTTTTTTTTTTTTTTTTCAATTAGCACATTGCTCATCTTATCTTGATTTTAGGTCAGGTATAGTGTTAATCTCATCAGTCTCGCCAGTTTTGTTGCTGATATTTTTAGTCCGTTACATCTCAGTGAGAAAGTGTAGTAGTGTGAATTCAGCTCAGGAGGGTGATTACAAAGACTGTGCCAATACAGTCATATTGATATATCATGATTCTTTTTCGTTCAGTTCATCAATACTTTAGGTCCTTGTATTGATATTCATTCATTCATTCATTCATATTTGTAAAGAACTGCAGTTTTATACTAGATGAGTTTTATATTCTATGGTATAATATAAAGACTATAAATACTGTAGTATACATTTTATTTAGTTAGATTATTAAATATAAATGTTACAGTTTTTAATCATTACTCACATTACGTAATTGCACACATGCATATCCACTCACAAATGCAGTTTCACCTCAGTCCTTTCCAATTATTTAACAGTCTGCCATGTTATTTATTAATGTGAATAATTCTTAAAATATGAACAAATATTATATCAATAAATTGTAATATACATTTATATTTATAAAAATAATTGTAAGTCTTAGTTTCATATTAAATAAACTAAATACTGCATATAAATACTAAATATACTACAGTGTTTATTTATTTATATATATTTTATTATCTATAAATATTCATTATTTTCTTTACAAATAATATAATAAAATATATAATCTCTGTATAATAATATAAAATTGGATTTTTTTATATATATATAGATATATATTATATATATTATATATATATATTATATATATATATATATTTCATATTCAGTAATTCAATAATTTAATTTGTTAATCATTCATGAAAATATATATATTTAAATATAGGAAAAAATTATTAAATAAACATGTTTTGATGTTTTGGATGTTTTTTGTTTTTTTTCAAGTTTTTTTCTAATTAGTAGCAAAATTGTTTTATTGATTGGATCGCAATTGTAGCATTGACACTGTAAGTTTATGTGTTAATAATGCAGCTTTTTAGTAGCAAAATTGTTTTATTGATTGGATCGCAATTGTAGCATTGACACTGTAAGTTTATGTGTGTTTGGAAAAAATAGAAATTGTAATTTTGATTGGATTTGCTTGATTTCAGAGGGTGTGAAGTGATGTGGAGCTGAAAATCAACACCTTAGAATGGCAGCGATACAATCAGAATCCGTAATTGAATATATGTGTGAGTGTGAAGGGAATGCAGTGTGAGTGTGGAAGGATGCAGCGTGACAGGGTCTCATGGCAGCCCTGGAGCAAAAAATGTTACAGTGTGACACTCACCTGGCTTAGATGTACCGATAAAATCTATACGGTCTATTTTAATTGGGGTCTGTGGTGGTGATTTCTTGCTGCAGTCTTGCTGTGACCTTTGAGAGTTTATAATGAACCTCAGGGACTTTATTCCTTTTCAAAATTGTTGCCTCTGCCTAATGGTACGGCAGCATCAGCAGACTGTTGGAAATTATGCTCTGTCTCTTCTGGCTTTCTCGGCTCTGAGCTCCCACATATCACAGTCCTTTTATTTCCTTACACTCAAGATGTTACTGTGCTTTAAAATGAAAATTGATAGCATTGGCTTGCTTAGATAAACAAAATAGAACAAGGGCCGTTCTGTCTCTTATTTCCTTTGAATAGAGCTAAAATAGAATTTAACAGGTAAATGAAGTGTTTGTCTGTTTGTAGCTAAAGGTCGACTAAAGCTTAAGTGTCCCTCTGCTACATGACTCAATCTATTTTTAAAGCTATTTACACTCTTTAGGAACTGAATTTAAGACATTATATAATCCTGCCTGAGCACTTGTATTAAAAATTCAAATTCATAATGTATAAGTTTCCAGTGTTGAGTTGTGGAACTTGTGCTCATTACTGCTGTATTATTTTCATTACAGTCTGTGTTACTAATTAAGCTATTTTCACATGTGGAAAAATGGCTCAGAAATGGCTGTATACCAATTTTAATTTGCATGTAAGAATATGAGGGCCTCAGAAGTCTTTGAATGTCTTGACAGCATATACATAAAACTTTTGCTAAAACAGCTTTTCAGTTTTGATCTCTCGCAGGGCTGTTTGTGAACTGCATATATAATATATTATCTAATATATATTCATATTGTATATGAGTTTTTTACATTATATATTTTACTTATATTTTTAGGTAAAATAATAGTTTGAAATGTTGTAAACTGGAATTGATTTGATTGATTGATTGATTGATTGATTGATTGATTGATTGATTGAGAGCTTCAAATTACAATTCAGATTCCATGAATCAATCTAATTTATATTTATATAATCTAACACATATTTACACTGTGCAATTATATATAATATATAATTTTTTAAGTATTTTATTTAATATGAATTATCATGGCTATTATAAATATTTAGTACTAATAATTCATGTAAATAATTGTATTTAAATAATTGATTTATTGCTTGTATCCCACTTACCAATACTTTTGAGTTTAAAACTCCAGTGAATGATTTCCTATGACTTTATTATTTTATAATAAAGAGCTGGAGTTCTCTACAAAATTCTATTCAAGTGACTTCTATACAGTAAGTTATAAAAGGAGGGAAAAGAGTGTATGATAGTGCTCTGCAAGAGCTGTAGAAATATTTATGAATATAAAAACCTGTTGGCTGCTTTCTGTCTCTCCTTTTCTCCTGTTGCACAGTTGGCAAATGATCAAATCAAGTCAGTCAAAATCGGCGCAGTGCAGTCGCACCCCGATAATAAACAGCCATTTTCCAGCCAGCATATTTCAGCTGTGGCTTGAGGTGTCTGAAACTCTACGATAGCATTCAAAGTGACATTGAGACGCCTGACAAAGTCTCAAAATGCCTAGAGTCTCGAGAACAAAGCTCAAGTTTTGGGATTTTATGTCATCAAGGTCGGCTCCCCAATATTGCACCTGAAAGTGAGACATGGTTTTATGAAAAGTCGCTAATGAGGATGTATGTGAACTTGTGTTTGATGTCACGTCATTGCTCACTCTGTCTGAGTGCATTGACCTCACTATTCTCATTGTCTCTCTTCTCTTCCTCCCAGTTGCATTGGTTCCCCTCGCTAAGTGGCTCATTAGACCCGCAGATGAAGTACAGGGCTAATGACGACATTAGAAGCCGTCACAGATACGCTGCTAACATGTAGCAGCTGTGTTCTTATTACAGCTCTGTCCTTCAGTGCAGGAGAGATAAAGAGAAAGATTTATGGTCTTATTTTTTAGGGACAGATGACATTGTTTGGAAGACTGTCCTGCCTGAGATCCCCAGGTGGAAATGATTCAAGCAATCAGGGCAGTTCATGGCCAATACCATCATGAGCAGATTGGACAGACCGAGAGGTCGACCGCTGGGCAGTTTTCTCCTATGAAATGGTTTTAGTCTTATCATTTTGGGGGGAAGAAATAGGCACTGCAGCTATTCTGTCTCTTGGTGCAGTGCCTTGCATGAGTCTTCTGTTCATGCAAGGAAAGCACTGGCTCATTCCAACAAAATGCCATAAAAGCCCATTTGAGGTTTCAAATTGTATATTTATGAAAGAAAAGGAGAGAAAGCATAGAAATGTTCTCATAGAGAAGCAGCATGGTGAAAGGCTTTTATGGGTGAATCTTACAAAACAGGAACACATCTGGGTCATTTCACGAAATAATAAAATATTTTATTAATATATATTTTTATTCTACAGATTTGATTTATTTTACAGTATTTTTATTATATAATACACATATTCATTTAATAATTTATTTAATGAATAAAAGAAGTCTCACCAAAGCTGCATTTATTTGATCAAAAATGCAATAAAAAACTGTAATATTAAAAAGTGTGAAATGTTATTACAGTTTTAAATAGTTGTTTTCCTATGTAATAGCTTTAAAAAAGTAATGTACTGTATTCCTGTGATGGTAAAGCTGAATTCGCAGCATCATTACTCCAGTCTTCAGTGTCACATGCTCCTTCAGAAATCATTCTGATATGCTGATTTGCTTTTTATTCTATTATTTAAAATAGTTGTGCTACTTAATATTCAAATACTTGTGACGAGATATATATATATATATATGTATGTGTGTGTGTGTGTGTGTGTGTGTGTGTATTTAATCTTTTCAGGAAACGTACATGTATGTCTTTATGTATATATAGGACAAAGTTATTTTGTATTTATGTTTTGTATTTCTTTAATGTAATGGGATATAAAATTTAAATTAAGTATGTATACATCTAGCAATTATTAATTATTTATTTTAAAAGCTAGTATTGCTCTGAGATCATAATTGAGAATAATGAGAACTAGACATAAATTTTAAAGGGGTGGTTGATCATGATTTCACTTTTTCAACTTTAGTTAGTTCGTAATGTTGCTGTTAAACTCTCAAAGTTCAGTGCAAAGGGAGATATTTTCTTTTAAAGAAATCGCTGTTTAAGGGCTACAAAAAAAGTCTGGTAGGGACTACAATGAGCTTCTTCCCGGGTTTGTGACATCAGTAACACTGATAAAGCATGCCATAAAACATGCAACTGCCTGTAATGGTATGGGGAGTGACGTTTCCGGACAACGTGAACTAGGTGGTTAGCTCTGTGGGAGGGGCTTCATAGAACCAGGAACACAACAAACACCCTTTTTTTTTGTTTTGTTTTTTTTTAATGAAGCAATAAAAAGTTACATTACATCCCATAAACACAACCACCCTTTTAAAATACATTTTGGGGTTAATATATGCTAAATTTAAATATTCAAAATTCTTGGTCGTAAAAAAACACAAAAATAGGCTTCATTGTCACTATGGAAAAGCACACAATTGTTATTGTGTGTATTTTTGTCTTTGAGATTAGATATGATCCGGGTGGCTTTTGCAGGATTTTCCAAAATCGTTATCTATATATCTGTAGGAGCTCAACATTATGACAGTATCACATTTTATTAGTTTGGCCCATTATGGATTCCCCGTAATGCTGATTCCTTTCAAGTACATTATTCATCACAAGTTTGCCTATCCGGGAATCAAATATAATCTTGCACAAAGCTCCAGATAATGTGAATGTGATTAAGCTCCTCATGGCCTTTCATTCTGCTGCTGCACCATTGCAGGATTTCTCGTTCATTTCCAGCTCTGAAATTCAAACTTCATGAAGTTAATTAGGCTTTGTGTGAGAGCGACTGGAAGAGCAGCGTATGCGGCTAAGAATATGCTGAAAAGACTATCAAAATTGTTCTATCAAATGCTGACGGTGCTTTTCTGCTCACATCCTTCATAAGTGACCATGCAGAACAGGAGACAGGCTACCAAAACAGTGTGCTTTTGGCTGCATTTTATCATACAAGATGACTAATATGACAAAGTGGAGCTATTTTGCATTAAATGAATAAGTCTGTTTCATGAACCTGTGTCATATGTAGAAAAATGGACCATAATAATACTGCCGATGAGAGCTGCTGGATGTCCTCTGGAAAAAAAGAGGAAGGAACCACAATTTTACCTCAGTTGTTACGCAAAACCTCGGTTTGACAGTCTAAAGCAACACTGCTGAACACAAGCTGAAGTGGAAAAGTAAGGGAGAGTATTTGAGCCGTTGTGAAGTATGGTTTGAAGTGAAGACCAGAATGCACTCTTTGGACATTGAAGCTCTTTCTACATTTACCAGGTTCTTATCAACATACAACTCGCAAGATTGCTATAAAATCAATTCGTTCATCGAGAGCCGACAAAATCATCTTTATCAGACAATGAAAACACGGTCCGTTGCCAGAATTCTACCTGCTGATCTGCAGCCTGAGCTTGTTCTGAGCCGCTCCTCACATTTGTAATATCTGTGCTTTATTTAAAATGTAACATTGTGTTTTTGCTGAGCTTTCAGGATGTATTAATTGCTCACTGAACTCACATACTGTATATATTTTGTAGAGATCAGCAGTAAATTCCCTATTGAGAGGCTCAGTTTAACTTGTACCTGAATATAGCAGCCTGTTCCAGTTATTATATAAGATGAAGAACGTAAAATACATCTACTTTGACTTTTCTTCTGAGATGTTCTTTTCCCTTACTAGACGCAGACAGACTGGCCCAACAAATATGTAATTTTAGTGATAGTTTGTGCAATATATATATTAAATATATTAAAATATTCAGTATATCTTTTCAATATTTATCAATAACTATACATGGAATATAATTTAAAAATACATATGATAAATTGATACAATATATTGCATTTTATAAAATAATGATTTTATATTTAAAAATATATATATACATTTAATTTTGTGTAATTATAATTTTTTTTTTATTTAAAGTTGTGTCCTTAATATTTTATGCATGTTTATATATTATGCCATTTTTTGGTTTTCATTTTTTAGCATTTAATAAAATAATAATTGAATTTCATATTTTTTTTAGTGTTTTCATTTTGAATTTACTTCATGTACATTCTTTAATTTTTATATTCAATTAAATGAAGTTCAGTGCATTTTATAGCATAATAATTGTATGTTCTTTTTAAAAAAAAAATTATAATTTTTATTTTGTTGTTAATGTTCTTTAATGAAAAGTTGTCCTTTTGTCCCTAATATTGTATACTGTGTGTGTATATGTGTGTGTATATATATATAAAATGCAAAATATGTATATATGTGTATATATATATATATGAAAATATATATATATATATATATAATATATAAAATGCAAAAAAAAAAAATATTAACCCCTTAACTGTCACTCACATTTTTGAACATAGACGTGAAAGTGCACGATCCAAACTTACATTTTTATAATTCATGAAGGAAAACATTTTGTAGAATGATATTGATGTATCATTGTCAAAAAATAATCTATTAATTTTCCTACATAGTTTTTAACAAAACAAATTGGTAAAATATCTATTTAGGAGTCTTAGACCTTTCCAATGATATATTGTTTTGAATAGATTAGGTTTTAATTGTAATATACACGGGACAGGTGACAGTTAAGAGGTTAAATATTAGAATAAATATATATTAGATAAGACATTCATATTAGAAGTATATTAGAAAATATTTTATTTCTGTATTTAATTTTATGCATGTTATTGTTTATTTTTAATATATTGAGTACAATGAACTTAAAGCAGTAAAAGGGGTAAACTGATGGCAATAGCAAGGGAAATTAACCACAGTCTTCACCTATTAGATTGTGAGATCACAAAAGCTCATACTGTATGCAGTCTTTGTGTCTGTAAATCAGTGAAACAATAACATTTTGGACCAGTTGTGAGCTCAGATTAATACCATCCTGTGAATCTGGCATCTGCTCCACTCACGCATGACTAATGAGCAATTACACGCACACTCACACACACACAGACACATAAACACTCCGCGAAAGATGGATGGCACTCATAACTTATGCTGGGGTGCTGGTGGGGAGACACAGAGGCAGTGTCTTGATTCGCGTGAAGCATCACCTTGTATCTGTTCTGTAGCCTCGTTCCAAGGATGTGAGGCATGACACTGATGATATTTATAACCTTAGCGGATCCTGTGCTGTTGTTGTGCCATATGTTAAGGGGCTAAACATACGTGAGTCTGAGTGACATGTCATCTACAGTATGTGTAGTGGGAATCATTTATGTTAACATGGACCTGAAGCATCCAGACAAAGCTTTACAAGACAACCTCTGCGAAAAACATCATCAGATCAGTAACTACGGAACATGGTGTTGCATGAGTGAGTCCAAGCCAGCATCAAAGATTGTAGTGGGGTTAAAACATTTTTCATGTTGAGTTTTAGTAACCTTATAACTATGTGACGTGCCACAACTTCCTTTCGCCATTAAATATTCACAATATTACATGACAGATATATACTGTATAAGAAGAGTTTGGTTCCAAATTGCGATAAACTCCATTTAAAAAAAATTATATTTTCCACCAAAATCAGTATTGTATCTGGTTGGTATTGAAAAGTCAATTTTCCACAGGGTAGGAGCGGCGGCACAGAAAGCTCTGTCACCAATAGTGCGAGTCTTAGTCCTTGGGGGAAGGAGCCGATAAGTGTTTGTGGAGCGAAGGGAACGTGCTGGGATCTGTGGTGTAAGTAGTTCTTGAAGGTAACTGGGGGCATTTCCATGGATACAGTGATGTGTTAGGAGGGAAACTTTGTACTAACAAGGGCTCCATGGGGTGCTTTCAGATAGAGCAGCATTTAATACACAGAGTCGTACATCACTGACAAGTCATGCAATATCGCGTTTATAATCGCGGATGAGTCACATTCTATTATGAATGCGATATTGCGTGTTTTTATTAATGCCATTAATTTTTTTGTTAATACAGTGTATAGCACTAGTCAACTAAATGAATGTAACATGGCAAAGATGAATGCACTTTTGGTAGTTAGTTGAATAAGGGAAATATCATTTTGGAATTTCTGTGGTTTAATGTGATGTTGTTGTTAACAAGATGACCCGTTGAATTCATTTTGGGAGCGATGACTGATTGAATATATTTTTAGTCCAGTGCCTGTATATAAGATTAGTATTGACCAAGTTCAGAGGCTGTCATACTGTATGTGGATCAACTTAATATGTTGTGTATTTTCAACAGTTATGAAAAATAACTTTTATACTGATTCAATGAAAAATAAAAAAACGTGTCATGGATTTATTGCATTTTTGGGAAAAAAATAATAAAATTGTATAATAAATTTTGAAAATCAAAATCTGGATTTGAATTGTTAATGTTATTATAACCTAAAGATGCTATGTGAAAGTTTGAAACAGAAAATAGTGGTTTTCATCTTGCCACTTTCTTGGTAAAAGTATATGTATATATGTATATGTGTGTGTTTGTGTGCACACAAATATATTTATAAATAAAATAAAAAAATATATATATATATATATATATATATATATATATATATATATATATAATATATATTATATAATATATTATTTCTCACACTATTATTTAAATTCATTCTTTTATTTACAAACCAACTAAAAAACATTACATGGATGCTCACACTTTTATTTTCATTTTTTTTTTTTTTTTTTCTCGGATGTTGGAATGGCCTTCTGTTATGTACAAAGCAGCTAATTGTACAGGTAATCTATGTCATAGTTGTTACCCCATCATGCATTTCAGCACAGCTGGAAGAATGTATTGACCAATCAGCATCAAGGACCAGAACTATCCTCTTTAAAATGAGAAATAAAGCACTCCAGTGGGTTGCACTCCTGCTGCTTAGCAGATGCACATTTGCATCTAAATCACTCAGACTAACATGCACATACAATAATTTCATCTAGATAACATTTATGTCTTTATTGGAAAACCTTCTGTACTACATCTCACCAGCTTTCTTGGTTGAATTTCTTTGAGAGAGTGATATTTTCCTAATGTTAGCATTTGAAGCTCTGTCTTCAGAGCAAACAGATGGATCCATTCGAGTCAGAGTCATTCAGGGAACCCTAGTAAAGCAGGCAGCCCTTTATTGTATTGCACACCTTTTTTTCCAGCATAGCAAATGGCAGCGCAGCAAATCATTCCTCTAATATGTTTCTGTTGAGTGGGAGTGACCTTTGGCAGGGTGTAATATCACACAGAGAAAAAAAATTGCTAGGAGGAGCAACAGAGCAAAAGAAGAAAGGGCAGTTTGTTTATGATAACATTACACTGTAACAGAGTACTGAATCTATTGATGTCAACGCTGAGGAGATGCTACAGTAGATCCTCTGATTCCTATCTCAAAGGTCAGGTAATTTAAAAGAACAGCCCATTATCAAACCTATAGAATAGTCAAAGCCTTTCCACAAGAGGAGATTAGAAACAATGGATGGGTGTGTGTGTGTGGCTTGGTTTGATTCATGAGATGCCAGATAGAAGATTGAAAGAGAGTGCAGAAGGAGAATGTTTCATATTCAGCCTCAGTGCTGGAAGAGTGCACTTAGAAACTCATTCGTAATAATGTCAAGGTCTTTCACTTGTGGCTTTTTAGTTTTAATTCTCATATATTTCTTATTCAAGTGTTTAAAATATCTTGTAAAACAACCGGCTTTTGTAGCCGCTTTTAAAAGTATGAGGTATGAAATGCTGTTGTCATGACAATCAGTGCATGTTTATATGATTGTGTTTTTGTGCATATTCTTGTCTTTGTAGCACATTAAATAGACTGCCTAATCACATTTACATTGTTTATACTGTATGCCACTTCAGATGTGGTTTCTATGCCACCTTTGCAGTGTAAAAATGGCTCATATTTGGTAGCTGAGTCAACCAACTACACAAACAAAGAAGTAAACAACTATTCATTCAGTTAATTCGACTAGCATTTCTTATAAATGAATTTAGAGTCTAAATAAAAGAAAATGAATTTATAGACAGGTTCTCAGCGAGGGTTTTAGTATGACAGTTTGCTTTATCCCGACTAACAAAAATATGTTCGAAGAACATTTCGCTAATGTTCCCATTAAGTTTAGAAAAAAATATTTCTGAATGTTCTCTAAATGTTCACAAAGTCTTTGTTTTTTTTTAAATGTTTTAACTAGGGATGCACCGATACCCAATTTTGGGCCAATACCAATTTTAACAAACGCTTATTGGCTGATTCCAATACTGATACCGATGCTGACTTCCTCTCTTCTTTTAAATTTTGGCATCAAAATAGATAGTATTTTGATCATGTTGTAAATCAGCAAAGTTCAAAAACACCTGCATTAAATTATACTAGCAGTTTTTTTGCTGCATCATCAAAAAAATTCTAATGAACATGGATTGGATCCATTTAACATTCAGCAGGCCTACATAAATACAACAGAACAAAGATACATATTAAACAATCAGTGCTTTTTAGGTAGGTTTACCGGTTTTCAGGTACAGAAATAAAATAAACAAATGTAAAATAACACTTCACTGTGTAAATGAAATACATATTATGCATTCTTTATTGTAACAGACTTTATGATTAATCTTCTAATTTGTTTTTGTATATATTTTTTATATTTTTTGTAAGTTTAAATATGTATGAGATCTCCTTTACTAAGGCGGGACTCTTACTTTGACGGGTTTTCTAGTCTATGGAGCTATACGGGTAATGAAAACACACAGTTCTTCGGTTTATTGAGCACCCCCCCAAAAAGGCATCTTTATGATCTGTATATATTTGTTTACTTGTAGTTTTAATAAGTGTTTCTTGTAATTCGCTGTATGTTGATAACAATGCAATGGAGAGAGGGAGTTTAATGTGCACTTCTCGTTCTGCGACTTGTTTAGCTCTTATGGTGATTTTTTTTTTTTTTTTTTTTTTTTTTTTTTTGGAGTGAAAAAGGACGCAATAAACTTAATAAAACATCAGTAAAGTTTTGGTCATCAATCAGGTGAGGCTGACGCTACACTTATGAAAGTTACAAAAGTTATTTAGTCAGAATAGCGTGCAATCTTTTGTTATTTTATTAGCATTATAGTGCAGGATTATGCATCAGACATTATAAAGCTCAGTGCCTTCATGCAGTTAATTAATAAACCATCGGTTTGTTATATTGGCCTTTTTCCTTATATAGCCGATATGCCGATGGTTGTAAATTGAGGAAAAATCGGCCGATAAATATCGGCAGCCGATACATCAGTGCATCCCTAGTTTTAACATGTTTTTTTTTTTTTTTTCTTGGTTATGTAGCCGTTAGGGAAACTAACCATTTATATTATTTAAAAAAAAAAATTTTTAAATGTTCTATGAATGTTCTGAAACAAGTTAACATTCCACATTTAAAAATCGTTAGATGAACATCCCACTAAAAAAGACAAAACATTCCATGAACAATGTATAAATAAGGTTTTTGTGCTAACGTTTTAAGAACATTATTAAAGACCATTATAAGTTTAAACAAACATTCTATTAACAATACTGGAAGAATGTTTGTTCATTACTTTGAGAAAAATTTGTCAGAATGTTCTGAAATTGTTCCATGTTAGCTGGGGTCATACAGAGTAAAATGCACTCTAAATCCTCTCTAAATTTATCCCCTTTAAATTGCTAAAATATATGTTCTTTCATTCAGTCTTTTTTTAAGCATCTCTCACAATATTCATTGCATTTGAGGATGCTGTTTCTCATTAAAAACAGTTTTATATATCTAAATTCAAAAAACATTATTTTCTGAATGTCATTTATCCATCCTGTTCACTGTGTTAAAAATAACATGTTCCAGTGCCGGATCACTTCTCATTATAATGAGTAGTGATCTGGCACTGGAATTGTCATTTTTAATGTTTAAGATGAGGGTTTGTGGCTGTTATCAGAGGTGGAAAGCACCAGTTTTAATCTTCTCTTATGTACACAGACACGCACTTCGATCAATCGCTGTTCCACAGCTGCAGTGGCCCGCTATCCGTTCTAGTGAAACCACAAAATGCAAACGAGTACATCCAGCTTTTGATATACATCCACTGAGGTACATAAGCAATTTTTCTTTATTAAAAAATTGAAAAAGTTCCTCAAGGTAAATTAGAACCAGGAAACCATTCTATTCAAGGTGAAAATGGCAGCTGAGATTATATATTTTGACTCTGTGTGGATAAAAAACATGAATATTTAATGGTTAAATAAAAAAAAGAGACAAACAACATCATAAACTATCGTTCAAAAGTTCACTTACTGTTTTTTGGTTAGATTACCATTTTTAAGTTGAAGTTTTTGAAAGAAATCTTGGTAACACTTTATAATAAGGTTCATTAGTTAACATTAACTAAGAATGAACGATACTTCTACATCATTTATCAATCTTAGTTAATGTTAACTTTAACATTTACTAATGCATTATTATAATTAAAAGTTGTGCTTGTTAACATTAGTTAATGCACTGTGAATTAACATGAACTAACAATGAACAACTGTATTTTCATTAACTAACATTAACAAAGATTAATAAATACTGTAATGTATTGTTCATTGTTTGTTCATGTTAGTTAATACATTCACTAATGGAACCTTATTTTAAAGTGTTACAGAAATCTTGTTCAGCAAGGCTACATTTATTTGATCAAAATACAGTAAAAATAGAAATATATAAAATAATTGTATTTTAAAATGTAATTTTTTTCTTTGATGCAAAGCTGAATTTTCTTCAGTGTCACATGATCATTTTGAAATAAAAATATTTTCTAATATTATAAATATCTTAACTGTCACTTTTGATCAATTTAATCCATACTTTCTGAATAGAAGTATTTTATACTATATATATATATATATATATATATATTATATATATATATATATATATATATATATATATATATAGTACTATGATTTTGAGCTGAAAATAATATTGGTTGTCATGTTGCTTTATACGGTTCAGAGAGAGGAGGTGCAGATTAGCAGAAAAAAGTTGGCTATTATTCACAAGTGTCCTTCAAACTGGCTTAAGAAAAGACTGTATATGGTGTCAGAGGAAGCAGAACAGCAAAAAGGCTTAGTATGCAAGTTAATTAAAGAATTACACTGTCAAATACTGTTGTCAGGAAATACCAGGATTCACTGAAGCACATTATCGGCTAGTTGCCCTTGTTAACAGCCTCTGTACAAAATGAATAAGAGAAACCGTCAGTGTTTCACTAAGATCACTCAGAAATGAGCTGCACAGTGTGGCCTTAGAGAGATGTATTTACCAGCCAATGCGCCGTTTTATTCTACAGTGATGGAATTAACCAGCAGTGGATTATAAAGTTGTAGAGAAATATATTGAGTCGATGCTGACACTGACCGTTAACATTTCTCACAGATGAAAAAAAAATGAAAAACCTACTGTGAGTTAATAAACACCTGCTTTATTGTTGTTTATGGGTCCATCTATTATTTTTATACAGAAAATATATGCAGTCTCATATTTGCCAGTTATTACTTTCTGCTCTCGCATTGTTTACGATCACCGATGACAAATAATATATATGAGTCGGGTCGGTTGTCGAGATTTTATGCGAGATCTTATCCACCTTGTGTCAGGTGGTGTGTATGTGTGTGTCCTTGTCCGTTTGTGTGTTTTTTCTCACGCTGTGCCGAGGAAAGCCCTTGTCCGTGTAGTGGGGTCGCATACAATACACCATTTCTGATAAGATAAGCTAATGGAATCTGAAGGTCACTGAAAGGTCATTCTCCCGAGGCTTCGCAGCTGTGGCAGAAGGGCAACACTTCATAATGATAATGTCTTCGCAGAGGCCTGGAGCAGCAGCTCTTACACATACAGTGATAAGCAGAATACTTACTATTTGGAAAAGTGTGTCAAAAAGACATAAATTCATCAGAATTCCAGCAGTATTTGATAATATATCATTTTTCATTCATTAACTGAATCAATGACCTTACTATATGATTTCTCAAGATCGAGTGAAATTTAAAAAAGTCACTGCCGGTTACTCTGCTTTTAGTTAAAGACTGAAATTTAATTAGCCGTTTTTTGCAAGGTAATTAATGACATACAGATAGATTTTCACCTGCTAAAGGTGTTTGCATGCAGTTGGAGCTGTAAATCAAGCCCCAAGGGCCTCCAGTGCTAGAGAGACCTTGAGTTATTTGAAATCTTCACATTCGAGTAATGAGTTTGAGCCAAACACCTAAACTCTTAGATTGAGCAAACTGGATACTCAGCCACCTCGTTATGTTTTTTTTTTTTTGCAGTTAAAGTTATTTACTTTTTTTTCATATTTATATATGTATAAATAGATAGATAGATAGATAGATAGATGTATTCTCTCTCTACTCTCTCTGTGTGTGTGTGTGTGTGTGTGTGTGTGTATATATATATATATATATATATATGTATATATATATATATATATATAGTGATATATATATATATATATATATTAGTTATTTTAATTGAACTAAACACAGGATTTTTTTTATTGCTTATTTATTTACTTATGTATATGTTAGTTTGTTTGTTCATTCATTCATTCTTTTGTCATACATTTGTTTGTAAAGTATAAAGTTATTATATTAATTAATGTATTTTAATTACATTTTATGTTTATATTTTTATTCAGTATTTCATTATATATTTCTATTTTTCTAATATTTATGGCAGGGCCAGTGAAAATATTAGCAGGGCGTATACAAAACTAAGCTACTGGCTTGATGACAAAAAAATATATATATAAAAAAAAAAATTGTAGCGTGATTTGATTAATGTGTATAACGTCTGGTGTGTAACAGCCCTGTCTGGTCACTGAACTTTACTTCTCCTCTGTCCATCAGCTACTCGTTATATATTCCGGCTCAGGAAGCTTAATTCAATCCATCAGGCACCCCTTCCCCTCCTCATCCTGTTTCTAGCTCTCTTTTTTTCTTCTTTTTTTTTTTCTTTTGCAACCAGTCTTCATTAATCTCAAACTCTGTCTAATTATCGTTAGCCTGCACTGAGCAAGTGCAACATTTTCTCTAAAGGAAGCTGAAGAGTCATGGATGGTCTCTGAAGATACATTGAGCCTTTTTTTTTCCCTGGGTGCACTTTGTGTTTGGTGACTAATAGTCCTGTTTTACGGCTTCACTGGCAGTGTTGTGGTAAAGTCTCCGAACCCTGCCATTGATCGTCTTGCACTGCAGATTTATGAGACACTCCACTGTGACTGTCTAGCAGACAGTGGCTGCCACATTACCCTCATATTGAGCGAAATAGATACACTCTATAACCTCAATATGTTAAAAACCAAACAAATGTGCAGTTAAACTGATCTCCTCCTTAGAGTTATCAGATACAGCTGCACCTGTATAAAGATAATGAGGGAATCACATGACCTGTGATGTCACCTTCATCTGATGCCACCCTGTCTTGCCACAGACATTAAATTTCCCTTTTCACACAATTTTTTGAAACGGTCATGACTAAAATTAGAGCTTACATAAGCTCGGTCAATCGGTGAGTCATCAGGCATTGAGATGAATTATTTAATTACAAATTTTGGACCATTTTGGAGCACTATAGAGACTAATCATGCAGTTTATTTAATTTGTACTGCAAGTTTCAGCATATGGGTCACAATGGACTGCTAGTTAGCTTGTCATATAGTGTTTTTTTTTTTAAGTTTTATTTTAGATTAAAATATTGGGGCCAGTAGGATTTTTTTTTATGTTTTTCAAAAAGAAGTCTTGTATGCTCACCAAAGATTGCTTTTATTATTATTATTATCTATTTTTTT
Organism: Cyprinus carpio; assembly: GCF_018340385.1. Lineage (NCBI taxonomy): Eukaryota > Metazoa > Chordata > Actinopteri > Cypriniformes > Cyprinidae > Cyprinus > Cyprinus carpio. The sequence continues at coordinate 15,780,786 of NC_056595.1, read as the reverse complement.
TTATTTTTTTGAGAATTAAAAGCATGTATGTCTGAATAAAAGTATTAATTTATAATTTAATAATTAAAAAATATATATCATTTTTTTTTGAAACATCAATTTATTTTTTTGCTATCAGAATCATATTAATTATTTTTTAGTCTGCAACATGGTCTTCTGTTTCCACGTTTTAATATTAAATGTTTCTATAAATGTGATAAGAGAGGTTTTGACTATTAACACTCACTTTGTCTCTATTATGTACCTGTTAAATGCTTTTTATTGCTGTCGTTCTCACTGCTGTCGTCTCTTCCTCTCCTTTCTGCTCCCTCTTTGTCATTCTGTCATTGTATCATGTCTTGTCTGCTTGTCTTCTCACTGTCCTCTCATTGTTCCTGTACCTAGACCTAGTGAACCAGTTCTGTGAGCAGGTCCTGAACTTCTTGTTTTGTCCCTACTCTCCTGCCATAGCCCCGTCCTCCCCTGGTGTTGACTCCGTACCCTTGCAGCGAACAGGAAGTCAGAATCCCACAGGGACGTTTCCCAGAGGTGGCTACTCGTCCGGTCAGGGCGCCAATTACACGGATACTTACCGCACGTTGCCGTACTGCTCATCAGTGGAGTCTCCCTACAGCAAGTCCGGCCCTGCCCTGCCACCCGAGGGCAGCCTGGCCCGCTCACCCTCCATTGACAGCATTCAGAAGGATCCCAGGTGAGTCTACATGCCCATTGGACCCTTTTCATGTTCAAAAGTTTGAGTTCGTTAAGATTTTTTTATGTTTTAAAAGAAGTCTCTTACAGTATGTTCACCAAGGGTGCATTTGTTTGATCAATAAAAAATACAGTAACATTGTGAAATGATTTTTAATATATTACAAAATGTTATTTATCCGTGTGATGACATAGCTGAATTACTGCAGTCTTAAGTGTCACATGATCCTTCAGAAATCATTATAATATACATTTAGACAGTCTATCAAGGTAAAAACCTATTCAGGATCCTCAGTAAACATTTGGTCATGACATAAATGAGAAGGAAGTGATTTTGTATCCATAATGGAGCAAATAAGGTAATAAGAATAAATATTTTATGTTTCCCTCGATTATGATTCTGTGTCTTAGACAGCTTAAAATTTTGTATTTATTTGCATTGATTTAAAGTGAGATTTCTGGCTAAAATAGACTGTTACTTGTTGCTTGTATATTTACTTAGTCAATACCTTTTGGAAGTATGTGGTTTATTGCACAGAAATCAACAATCAACAGAAATACTGATCAATTTCTCAGGAGGATGATATTTCTAAAGCCCCACGCTGATTATAGTTACGCTTCATCAAAACGTCTGCTACACAGATAAGCATGATCATAGAAAATATGAAAGGGAACATACAAAAATTTTTAAACATCAAAAAACTTATTTCAATGGATTTTTAATAATAAAGAAAAATGTTTCAAAAAAACCCAATTCATATTAAATCACTATTCATCAAGGAATCCTGGAAAAAATGAATGTTTCAACAAAAACATTAAGCATATTAGAATTATTTTCAACATTAATAATAAGAAGAAATGTTTTTTGAGCACCAAAGTGGCATATCAGATTAATTTCTGAAGGATCATGTGACACTGAAGACTGGAGTAATGGCACAGGAATACATTTTAAAATATATTAAAACAGAAAACTCTTATTTTAAATTGCAATAACTGACAATATTTTACTGTATTTTTAATGATATAAATGCAGCCCTGGTGAGCATAAAATACTTCTTTAGAAAATATTTAAAAATCCAAAATACTTACTTCACATAATGTGTTCTGTGTGGTTGTTAGGCAATGCTTAGTGGTTGCTAAGGTTTTCTGAATTATTTTATAGTGTTACTATACAGTTGCTAAGGTGTTCTGTGTGGTTACTAAGGTACTCTGAGTGATTTCAATGTTTTGCTATACAGTTGCTATGGTCTTCTAGGTGGTTACAAGGGCATTAATAATAGAACATCTCTTCTCAGCATTTACATTTACATTTATGCATTAGGCAGAAGCCTTTATCCAAAGCGACTTACAGTGCATTCAGGCTAACATTTTTTACCTAACGTGTGTTCCCTGGGAATCGAACCCACAACCTTTTGCACTGCTAATGCTAATGCAATGCAATGTACCACTGTGCCACAAGAACACAAACCATATGATTTTAGATATAATTCATGTCCAATGTACAAATTGAGGAATGAGTTACAAGAGTAACTAACTTAATCCGAAGCATGAAAAAATAGTAACAGTGACACTTGCCTTAGCAAACACGATTATTTTAGAATTGGCTACTGGTGGCTGGGGGTATTTGACTGACATATAAATAATATAAATGATACTTATTCTGCACACCTTTCTGAAATAATAATCTAGATGCCATAAGGCATCCTTTTAATAATTTGGTCACACTTTAGATTCCGGACAAATTCTCACTATTATCTATCTATTAACTACATCTTTTGCATCAATAAACTTCTAATTTGCTGCTTATTAATAGTTAGCAAGGTAGTTGTTAAGTTTAGGTGTGTGGTAGGGTTAAAGGATGTAGAATATAGTCATGCAGAATAAGGCATTAATATATGCTTTATAGGTACTAATAAACAGCCAATATGCTAGTAATATACATGCTAACAAGCAACTAGTTAATAGTTAGAATTCCTCCCTAAACTAAAGTGTTGCCAATATTTCTATAGTGTTTTCACACTTGCGTGACAATATTAAGTCAATAAAAACTTTTATTTTCATCCATCAATATTTTTCAAATTTTCCTTTGTTTGAATTCACACTTTCTTTCAGTGCCAGTCAATTATAACACTTTATTATTTTTTAAAGGAATTTTTGATATGTGTGAAAGTATTAAATAATTCACTAAAAATTTGATTTTCCTTTTTTTTTTAATTAGACAGCATTGATCACGTGTTGCCATTATAGAAAGCAGCTCCTCATCTGCTCAGTGTTACAGCACCCCTGAAAAACTTGACAACAGTTAATAAGTCATGAGTTGTGGGAACATGCACTGGCTCTCATGCACTCATGCTTGGGCTAATAAAGGCTACTGCAGTCTAGCAGTGGTGCTGTTTAGTGTTAGTCTCTGCAGAGCTGATGACTACATACTATTAGTGTTGGAGATGTTACTTTGAAATGGTACAAGCTGCTCATAATATTAAGCAGCTCCAGTCAAGCAACTAAAAGTTACGTAGCTACTAACACAAAGTACACTAAAGCCATTTAAGGAGTCAGTATAGTTTTTAATGAATAATATAGGTATTATTTAGCATCTTACTTGATAAACTTATTTTGAGTTTATTTGCAGCAATCTAGAATATCAAGAGAAAGTATAGGCATAGCATGTTCTGTTCAATCCCAAAATCAACATTAATAGCCAAACAGACAGCTTGATATGCTGATGAACATGTAATTTCTCCTCATATAGATATCTGATACAGAATCTTTATTGTGCACTTTTATAGTGTGGAGGGGAGTGTATTTGTTTGAATAGCATCAGCACTAGCAGCAGAATGAGTGTGTGAGCTCCTAGTCTGAGTGTGACTGAGTGTGATTCATATAAAGGCAAGGCTGTGCCTGGAGTCATTCAGCCTGAATGGAGCGCAACTGGGACCACCCACTTTTTCAACAACTTTGGTTGAGGAAGAATTTTTCCCTTTAATTTTCTCCATAGGGATTTAAACATTGTTTTTCATTATTTAAAAAAATAAGAAAGAAAAGTACCTTGAAATCACATTCATGGGATCTGCATTATATATTATCATTTAACAATAACATTTTTTATAAAAGAAATATAAAATATATAAAAATATAAAAAATCATTGTCTCTAAGGAAACAATTAATGGTGTTTTTACTTTAGGAATCCTTTTGCTCTTTTGGATTTATGAGTGAACACAAGGCAAATAGCCAATGACTTAAACACTAAATGGCGCTTGTTACTTTGTGACAAAATTTTAGCTTGCTCTCTGGAGAAAATGGCTTATTTAACTGCATTTTGTGTATATTTTGCTGCGCGCTGATGAGCTGAAAGTGGGTTGTGACTCTAATGAAGGCTATTTCTGCTCTGTTCTGGTGTTTCCTCCCTAGAGATGAAGGGATGAGGGAGGACAGGTATGCTAACCACACACTGCTACAAGTGCTGCAGCTCATAATAAGTTTAGACATCCTCAGCCCACGGCAAGTGTGAAGCACTGCTAAAAAGTGTTTTTTGTATGAATTTGTAAGGGCAAAGTGTGTCCTTGGGTGAAACACTAAACTATTCAAAATGACAAAAAGACAGTCTTTGACCTTTCCACCTGAATGCGGCACATGGTACAACCCGAACCGCAAGAAACAAAGTACAATACTGACAGCGCTGTGTAACAGTACAAAGAATTGTTTTCAAGTGTCAAAACTCAAGCAGTTGTTATCCAAAAGTTGTCAGAGTTGTGTGAAATCCATAATTGCCATGACCATCTGCCTCAAAACGCGTCTTAGAAAGGTTTTTGGGAGTTGTGATTCATATATGTGAAATCTGTCAATGACACGTTATGATTAAAAAAGAATAGCGCATTAGCAAGTTATTAACGTTCATCATGTGGCTAAAAATATGATTAAAGCACTCAGTAAACCGTCAAACACAGCACATCGGGGCCGCGACGCTTGGCACAGGACTTTGCGAGAAAATCTTTGGCAGACGTTATCGTATTACGGTTGCTGATGTGGTGCGATAAACAGAGTTATGAGCCATCTGCAGCATGAGAGAACATGGAGGAAGAAAGGAGACTGAGGGATGAAGATAAATGAGTGTGATTGAAAGGGGGTTATTGATTTGTCAGCGTATCCCGTAGAGCTGGAGAGAATAAGGGATTGCCTTCGGAAAATAAAGGGGTCTGCCCTTCGCCTTTCCCCTTCTATTGATCGAAGCTAAGGTGCAAACCTCCTTTTCAACACAGTCATTATTACTAGGGCACCAAGGAGCCTTTTCACTGCTTTGTTTTAATTTAGATGTGCACTCGAGTGCGGTCCTTGCCCATTTAGGGACAAAAAGATGCTTCTGCATTGACATATACAAATTTACACTGTGATTTACAGAAATCATCTTGTGGCACTCAGACATGAAGAAATTGATCCTCTTACAGTAGATACTAAATACTCAGTTTATAATGTACAAAACACCAACATAACAGCAAAATGACCACTGCAACTATATTACAATAATATATTGCAATAATATTAAGCCTGAAGTCATCATTTACTTTGGTCAAAAACTGAGACACAGATGGCATCTGTAGCATTCGTATGAAACACAGAAAGAACAAGTCAATATGTACGAAAATACTTACACATTTCTATACTCTGCTAACAGTTACTGACTTTTGTTATTCATTTTTACGAAAATACTTACTCATTTTTATACTCTGCTAACAGTTACTGACTTTTGTTATTTGTATGTGATTCATATGAACTTGGTCTATGCAATAGTGGTTGGGATTTTTCAGTGTCTCTTTCTGCAGGTTACAAAAAAAGCAACTATCTTCATTATTAATTAATCAACCAAAACTCAACTGATTCATTAAAAAACACTGATTCATTCAAGAACCACTCTTTGTGGTGAATAGTGAATAATTAAATCATGCATGAACCTGATTAGTTTTATAACACTGATTTATTCAGGAACACAAGATTCACTCAAATGATTTGTTTCAAAATGATTCATTCATTCATTCATTCATTCATAAACGACCAGTCATTGAATCATTCATTCAGCCATTTCATTCAAAAACAATCATTCATTCAGTAGCTCCACTACTGTGTGTTCATCAGAAATGCTTGACGGTACTGCTCTGGATTTGTTTGGACCTAATTTTTTATATTTGTGCTATTAATGTGCTATTGTTTAAAACAAATTTCACTTTCGCATTTGGTTTGAATATCAGCATAACTTTGATGCAGTTCCCTTACTTTTAGAACAGCGATAGAAAAACGATGTTGTTACAGTATGCATCAGAAACACATGGCTCAGGTTTATAAGGGCCTCCAATATATAATAAAATGCTGGAGGCTCATGGCCTCTACCACAGCCATCCTATCATTAACCTATCCTTGACTTGACTGGATAAATCACCATTCTGTGTTTTCCTTCACCAAGACTTATAGACAGCTGCATCTGTGACCCTGAGTGCATCATTGCCCTTACGTCTATGTTCAGATCAGTCTCTTGAGAACCCTCTGACATCTGATAGTGAAACAGAACGGCACATATGATGCATTGTATTGTCTTTTACTACAGCATGTGCTTACTTTGCAATGCAAGAATGCAGTTGACATTGACACAGTGTACAGGTGGGTTTATTCTGTGTTAAGGTACAGTGAGGAACATTATGCACGCATGACTCCAGTGTGACTCAGTGCCAAGTGCTTTATAATGGAAATTAAAGACCTTGGGGTTTGTTCGCAATAACTGTGCAAGCAGCAGCTTTTGTTGGTGCATTCATTGCTGTTTGGGTTTTTATTTATTTATTTATTTATTTTTGTAGTTTGGGTAACAAAGAGTTTTGCAGTGTTGTCACATGTTGTCACATATGGGGAGACGGCTTTGTTATATTTCATCCCATCTGCACCTGGTGTTTATAGTAATTATAGTCTGTCAAATGTTCCAATAGCCTGTTTGAGCTGATGTTAGTGTAAATGCATGTTCTGTTTGACTTTCGCTCTTCTCATTATTCAAAGTAATTATGGTTGTTCTAAGGGGTTTAGTATCATCTGGGATTTGTAAATAAAATAGACCCCAATCATTGGTGTACCAAATGCTGGACACAGCCGTCAAGGTGGGTGGTTTTAACCATAAAGTCGTCCTGAAAGGTATTTGAACACTTAAGCCACACACTTAAAGGTATTTCAAAATACCTTTACAATACAATACAATAAAAGCCACACTTCAAAATGTCATTGCATTTTTTAGCAACTTATTAATCCAAGCAGCATTTGCAAACAAATTATGCTAGTGTTTTTTATTCTTGCCTAAAAGGATAGTTCACCCAAAAATTTAAATTCTTTCATCATCTGTCATTTTTTCTGTAGAACATAAAAGTGAATTTGAGTGAGGGTACATATACATTTTTAAGTTTACAAACTTGAACATTTTTCCTTTGCAATTTTTAAAAAGTTTTGAATACAGATGACAAAGTGGTCAAAACCATTCCCATTCACACGGATCCCCGAAAACAACTAAAAGCACTGTATTTTGCATGCCAGACCAGTAGATGGCGATGTAACTATGTAAAGAAACACTACGAGCATGTGCATTATATCACGATTTTCACATTCAAGTTTTTTACACATCGATAATGCTATTATTTTCAAAAACTTGCACTTTGAAACTCATTTTCAAAAGTTTTCTCTTTTTAGGTGAAAACAATGTTGTGTAAAAGCATCCTGAGAGAATTTTAATTTTTAGGTGGAGTATCAACATAAAAAGTGTTCTGGGGCAACTGCAATTTTGAATCAGATCCATACTTAGAAGCTTGTGTGGTTGAGCATTGAGTATGGTATAGTGTTTATGAGTGCTACTTGAGTGCTCCGTATTCAAGAAAGTAAAGTGAAGGCTGTATTCTGGAATAGACAGACAGTGAGTGAGTGAATCGATGAATGTAACAAGCTATGCGATACTCAAGGATAGTGCACAGTGCTGGTTGTTTCAGATACTTTCAGATAATTTCATTGACATACCAACAGTGTCAGGTTGGAAAAATACGTGAATGCTATCATATCTTTAATGTTTAAGGTCATTACATTTTTAAGTCTTCATGAATATTAAATTCTCTGAGGTGGTGTGTTTTATGCAGTCGAGGCAGAAGTCTTTTGGATCATTCTTGTGTTTGGTTGGTAAGATCACAGAGGTCGAGATTCCAACATGTTGAATCTTGACAATGACATTGTCCGGACAGTGTCTCAAACCAAATCAAGCATTCAAAATTTTTAAGAATCGCTGTGTCTGAAATTTCTCCCTGTTCCCTATATAGTGCACTGACATACATTACATAGGGAATAGTGAAATAGTGAATTTGAATTGACACTTAAATTAAACTCGGAACATCACATAGAAATGAAATTGTGAAATTGGCAAGCATTTTTTAAATGTATGTATTTATTTATTTATTTAATAAAATATTTAAATTATACAATAATGTGATTTAAAAATGGTGTAGTCTACAAATCAGTCCTACGTGCGTCAATATTACAGGTGTTTTTGGGTAATGTTCATAAAATTGCAATCCATATTGCACAGATCCTCCATATATGTGCATTAGAAAAGATCAAAAGCCTGTCTGACAAAATGCCCATGACAACAGTTGATTGGTCAGTGTTGTTTTTAAGGTGGGGCTTACAGTGAAGGGTCACAAGTCATTTCAAGGGCCTTCCTAATTTTTTTATTTGAATTTTAAACACAGAGTAATATTACACATTATGTCTGCTCGCAGGCATTGAGCTGAACGTTATAGTCGCACTGGTGTGTTTCATCACTTCAGTCTAAAATATTATTTATTTGGGTGGTGGTAAAAAAATATTGTGGAAGCAATTTTCATTTAGAATTTGCTATTAAATTTCACAAATAATTACAAAGAAATGGCAAATAACACAATGAATTAACCGTGAAATTTTGAAGTTGAGAGACAAAAAGTATTTTCTTGTAAAACATACTAACATTGTTGTAAAACATAAAAAAAAAAAATGTTCTGCATGTTATTTTGTTTGTTTTCATTTGTTCAGTGTAGTCTATTCAGCACATTTCTAATTGCACAAACAAGCCGCAACCAACAAACACATGAACGCTGATTGCATCTTGAGCCTGAAAATTGCGGGAGTAGATTAGTCCTGATTGCGAGGAGCTTAATAAAAAGGACGGTGAACACATGGTAGTGTTTACCACCATCTAATGCGATTAATCTGTTTGAAAGATGGGGTTTGATTCTTGCATCTACAGTTTCAGAAATCTTTCAGTCTGTCCTGTCTCTCTCTTCAATACATTTGTTTATAAACCTATAATTGTACACAAATAAACTTGCATGTTTCATGGTGGCTGTTATGCTTGTTTGGCTCTGTTGTGATTCATTTAACTAATACTACTTAACTCCTAATAAGCTATACAACAATTACTGGATGACATTAATTGCTCTTGACCAATTAGTTTTATAAATGGCTGTTAGTATGAACACAGTGGACCTCAAGACTACAGTACAAGCTCATTGATTTTTCTCAATAAATTTTAAAATGGTCTTACTTTCTAAAAAGTTTATTTTTATTTTTGTTGTAGTAGTATGAAACAGGGCGTAGTTCACATGAAAAAATTGTTATATGAAATCTGTTATGCAGACCTGGGTGTGCACAGGGGTACCAAACCCAAAACTACCTGAAGGAGGTGGTTCGAATTTGCTTGCAATGGAACTGTGGTGCAGTTTGCGTGAATGTGAAAGCAACTTGAACTCAGGTGTGCACTTGATCAGAAAGTGAAGTTACATGCGCATGCGTTTTGGCTGATGACGACATCATTAGTTCAACAAAACGCATGTAAGGGTTGACAGTGTTGATGGTTTACTTTGGATATGAGCAACAGTGAGCGTGCAGTGTAATCATGTATAGTGAGTGCAATCAGAGCAGCAAATAAATGGCTCGATGAACATACAGTAAACGCGAGAATAAAAACTCTTTTTCTTCACCACACAAGAGGGCAAACCATATTTTCTCTGCCTTTATTTATCTTAGACAGCTTTTTGAAATTGGCCATCATCTCTCCCAAAGGATGAGGCATAAAACCAGACTCTTCAGGGGGGAAACGTGAGGACCATTTGTAAACTCAGGTGGGGCTACTTGCCGAGCAATTCTGAAGCCTGTAGCTCATCTTTGGATTGAGGCTCTGCAGTCTCTTTCCAGGAGCCGCTAATCTTTTCAAAGGTCTTCTCCATCAAATCTTTGACCTGCCTCAAAATGAAAAGCAAATGTTTGCCGCAACGATGCTGTGCACATACACAGGCATACAGTACGTGAGTCACCTCACTCTTGATTTGTTCTGCTCATATTTCCATGACTGGGAATGTGTGCTGACAGTGAGTGATTCTGTGGTTCTGTTTGAAGGTCATACATTGCGTCCATTCCCTCATCACTGCCCTTGTTGTATTGTATTGTGAAAAGCTCTGTACAAATAAACTTGAATTGAATTGTTGTGGTTTTACACCGTGTTCATGGTGCGCCACGCGGCAGTTGAGTCAACAGCGCAGCGTCTAGCACTTAAACCCACGTTGCTGAAGTCCTGTGGTTCTCATTACTTCACCCGAAGAACTACAATCCCGTTGTTGATGCCAAAAGGGTCAGCCGTTTGAATAAGCCTTCTGGAAGTCACACAAGGACATTTACATCAGTGTAATACTCGGCCCTTCTAGGAAGGCTAGCGGAGCTGCAAGAGTCTCTGCGGGATGAAGAATTCTGCAGTGACAATCAAGTTTTGCATGCTGTGCGCCATATTCTCGCTGTTTTCATGCACACACCAACACAAATACACACACACATGAATGCTAATATGATGTGACTTCAGCAAGCTGTGTGCTACATAACCGAAGCTAATCCATAATGCATTTATCCCTGCGGGTTATTGACTTAGCATGTGAATCAGGCCAGAAGGCTGTCCCAACTCCACTTCAGGGTATTACACTCAAACACTTTTTACCCGACAACCTTCAATTCACGCTCATCACTTCAGTAACAGCATTTGAGGGCAAAAGCACTCTGAACTGAAGAGCAGAAATAGCCCTGACTTTTATTCAGCAAATTTCAAGCAAATGTTTTCATAGTACTTTTGTATTGTTTCAAGAGAAATGTACTTGAAAATTTTGTGTTAAAGGAATAGTCACCTAAAAATGCCATCATTTTCTCACCCTCATATTTTTGGATTAATTAAATAATTGCTTCATTTTTGGTGTCTTCCACACACTTTAAATGTCTCAATCTGCATCTAAATCTGCAAAAGGGGGAATTAAATGTAAAAATCATGTACAAATGTATAATCTTTTATTGGAAAATTAAACAGCATTTTTTCCAAACTAAAGTGCTATAAATGTACAATAAATGTTATAAAAATCACCTGTCACGTTTCCAAATCTTAGTATCGGCCTGCGAAAGTCAAACTGAACGATTACAGGGACTCATCTCAAGATCACTCGTTTAACAGTTCTTCTATTACCAAAATTATGGCAAAGTCAAGAATAGAAAATTATTACAAACATATTCAAATCAGGAATGTCAGAATCAGAATGCGTAGTTCCTGCATTAAAAACAATGTCAGTCAAAATATAACATACAATTTGCCGTTGCCATCAGGAAACAACATGCTGAACGATGTTTACTAACCCAGCAAAGTTTTTTAATTAGATGCTTTAATTAGATTCTTTTCAGCATAGAGTGTGAAATATTTCAGTCAGTTCCCTGATCATTCTGATTCAATTTCAGCGAATAAAGAACAAATTTATACTCACAAGCGTTATATATTATGTATGTTACTATCTCTGACAGACAGCGTGTTGAAGCCGCTCAGGTCTCCATTTTCTTCTTCTCAGAAAGCAATAATGAAGTCAAAACATCCGGTAGTGTGGGTTTTCCAGGTAATGGGTCCTCCCTGTACACATTATCCTCATTAACAGAAATCAGTGGTGTGATATTCAAGTGATGTGGATTTGAAAAAAAGTTCATAAATTTAAAATAAATAAATACTAAAACAATTGGATTGAAAGGAAATAATGACTTACATGAGTAATAAAATACTTTTTTAAACATTTTTACTGTTTTTTTATCAAATAAATGCAGCCTTGGTAAGTGTAAAATACTTCTTTTCAGAAACTTTTTTTTTGTTGTTGCAACATAGAAAAATTAAAGGTGAACAAGGAGAACATAAAAAACCATTTGTTTCACATAACAACATGCCATGAACAACACCCCAATAACACCATCAATAATAAAAAAACAAAAAACACCTGATTACATCGTAGAATTGTGACGCTATTAACACAAACACAATATAGCCACCTGGTTATCGCTCTTTGGTACATTGCATACCCATTAAATCCGTCACACTGCAATGAAGAGGATTTGCAGTGGCAAATGTATGCATGCATATCAAATATAACCTTTAGCTAGCTTAAGGGAAGGGAATACAGCAGTTTCTCCCTGGGACTGTGCTCGCGCAGTCTAATCCCCCTATAACTATATTTGAACAATCCTGTGTTTCTGCAGGACTGCCTGCATCTTGCGGCATGTTATTAATGCATTGGCTTCAATGAGCTATTAAATCCCACACCCTTTGATCATATTTTGGTGCTGTTTGGGTGCTAAGTACCTGTGTGAGGTTTATTTTTTTGAGTCGTCTTGTTCCCTTTTGATGTTTGTTGGCTTGTTCTGTTCACTATCAGCGTTTGAGCATCACAGGTGTATCTGAGGTCTCTGTTTGTCAGTATGGAATCTGTCAGGTCAGGACGCTGTCTGCGACTGGAAGATTTGAGATGGGAGACAGACAGTGTGGTACTGACAGCCGTCCATATGGTCCTCTGGCAGCTCGTCTCATCAGAGACACCGCTGTTATTGAGCAAATCCCAAAGCACAGGGCAACAAGAGGGGAATGCATCTGTCTCTGTGTAAACAGTACTTGAATAATAACAGAATACTGACACATTTATACACACAGGCACTTGAAGTCATTAACTTATGTGCCTACTGCTATGCATGTAATATGCAAATTTTATGACCTGCTTTAGACAGAAGAGATTCAGGTGTTAATGTGAAGGTGCAGCTTGATAAAAGTAGAACATTTGAAGAGTCATTAAAATGTCGGGTACAACGTGGCATCAAAGCATCTTGCAGTGACTGGAAAATGCAAATATGTAAGGCCTTTTCACATGGTTTGCATCAACATCGCCCAGTGCATTAAACTATATTGAGGGAAGTATCAAATTATGGCATAACTTGAGTATGCAAATTATACTTTATCAAGCTACTCATAATTTAAAGTAGTTCAAAGACAGTAAAGCTGCTTTAAAAAGTAGTGAGTTTGATACTAATATGTAATATTTCTTAAGAGAAAAGGTTTCTGAAGGATCATGTAACTTTGAAAACTGGAGTAATGGCTGCTGAAAAAAAAAAAACAGGTAGATGGAGCAATAAATTAACTGTTTCAGAGAATGATTAAAAAAAGCCTTCTTTTGAAATCAGAAATTCTCAGGCTTTCTTTTGTTTGTTGAGATAGATATATTTAATTGAAGTCTGTATCTAACCTGTATCTAATGTTAATTCATTTGTTCATTGTGCTTGAATCATTTTTTGAACCAGTTCATTTAGAAGAACTGTTCAGATGAACCAATTTACCAAAATGAATTGAACTTCCAAATACTACACATTTGAGAGGATAAATTAGAAAATCATATACTTGGTTATTGCAAAGTTGAGCTTTTTACTGAAAAATGTAGGTAAGTTAGTAATGTCTCTGCTTTTTGCTGGTGCCATTGTTGTTAAAATGAATCTCCTTGTTTGTTTGTTTTTTTTGTGCCACGGTGATGAACAGCATCCTCTTCTCTCCGGTTCCTCCTCATCTCCACCACTTCCAGACCTCAGTGACTGCACATAAGACACAGCTCACATGTATAGCACGTGTCTGTCATATTTCATACTTCAAATAACAGTTAGTCAGTCACAGGGGAAGGAAACTACACTGGACGCAGCTCAAGCTACTGTAAAAGTAAGGGATTGGAGTCCCAGAGCCTCAGATATCACATTCACTGAGCCTTTGGACTGACGTCTGTTCTTTCTCTTTTCCTTCTGTATGCTTTGAGTTGTCACATTATTTAGGCCAAACCCAACTAGTCATAACTCTATCTGGGCCGCTGAGGATTGTGTCGTTAACACTCCAGAACTGAAGCAGACGTTTTGATCCATTTATCAGTTCACAATTTCTATAAAGCCCTTTTCCTTGGATCAATATAATGCAATTGACACATTTACTATTTGACACATAAGCTATTGATGCAGTATGCGTAATTTGAAAGTTTTGTTATGTACTTGAAATGCTAGTCTCAAATCTTCAGACTTTTTACAGTCTAGCTGATGGGTTTGTGTTGCTGGTGTAAGTTTGCTTGCTATGGCCTTTACTCTCTCTTGCTGTCTCTGAAAATAGATTGAACTCTAAATGGCAGTAAAAATGTAATAAGTCATCTCTTATGGTTTCCCCAGAAGCGTTACCTCTTTTCTTACAGTTGTGTGCACTTTACTGAAGAGCAGAGCACTGTTCACGAATACATCACACAAAAAGTGTAAACTGACCTTCTTTCTTTAAAAAAATAAAACATAAACAAGACAAAGCTTTGAGGCAGTTTGTAATTGACTGTCTTTTGCTAAACAACTCGCTGTTACATTCTACACTACAACAGTGCAGGGTTAAAAGTGCTGCTAACCCCGTTTCAGAGTGACTAGCGTGAAACACGGCCTTTACTGAGGAGTTAAAAGAGACACTAAACCAGGAGTTAAGCATAGTTAAACGTTTTTCTGGCTAATCTTGTTGGACATCAGAGAGAACTTGTGGAGAAGGTTTAAGTTTATCTCTGTTTCCTTTGCACTCAAAAGAGTTGGAATCATGAATTAAACATCTCCTCATCCCTCTCTTACGCTCTCGCTCTCTGTTTGTCATCTACCTTTTGTCTTAGTGTTTATTAAAAAAAAAAAACAGAGAAAGAAACCCACACAAAAATCTCCTAGCACATGTATTGATGGATCACTCATTTTGAGAGGCAGCATTCATCTTTTCCTTTCACACTTTCCCCAGCATTATCTGTTTAGGAGTTTCTGGAAGCATCTCTGTCCGTGATACAATTGTTCATGCCGTAGTGACGATCTCATGCAGGTTTTCAATTCCTTCAAATTCCTGACCAACGTCCACCATTTAGAGTGTTTTTATCCCAAAAGGGAAATGTTGTTACAGTGGATGAGTGCATTTGTTCTCCTTTGTACCTTGGAAGCACTATGAAAGACTGCACTTTCTGTGATAAGAAAGGTAGAGGGAGTAGTTTGAGCTGGCAGACTCACAAATCACAACCATTTACATAGCCAGATTCATCAAACTTGGTGAAAGAAAGCAGCAGGAAGCAAGCATAATGTTTCTGTACACATGCTTTGATAGGATGTGAGGATCTAAGAGGGCTTCTGCCCTTCATTGTTTGTGCTGTTTTTCTGAAGCAGTAGTAAGTATGGCGCCAGATGCCGCAGCAAGCTTCGAGAAGATGATTTCTGACGTGCTTTCTGACAGGTTGTGGTCTGGCACAGTGTGCATGGAGGAAGGTGAGACTTTATCCCATGCACAGTGCTAATGTGTGTTTTTAGGGGTTTTTATATATAGAAAAGACTTGAAATAGCACAATAGGACATTAAGTCTTTTTCATCTAATTGGGATGCAGTTCCCATGGGAGCCTGCTGCACGGTCATGTTGTAATGGAGATTTATTGGATGGGATTTTTTTCAGCTCTGCTTACTCTCCGGATGCATGCTGGGACAAATAGATTGCATCGCAGCTTTAAGCCACCTTCAGATCTTGCGGAAGCTACAAAATCCATTCCTACAGGCCACTTTTAGCAAAGATCTATAGTGGAAATGTACTTCTATAGACCTGCTCCCTTGCAGAGAACATGCTAACTTTCTTGTCGCATCAGATCTACTCAGAGGAAAGTGTTTGTATATATTTAGGCATGGATTAGTGGTCATATAATGTGTGTTATTCAATATCTGATGCACATGCCGATATTGGTACAGCAGAGTGGCTGATTGTATAAGTGTACAGTACTGACCATCAGAATGTTGTAGAATAGTCATTTTAAACAAAAAATAAAAAATTGTTAATTTACCACAAATATTTAAGATTATTTCTAAAAAGAAATTAAGACATTAATTATTACTTATGGTTTGAAAGTTTGTGAATTTTGCCCTAAATTTTGTATAAAATGTAAGCAAAAGGGGGAAAAAAATGAACTTTCTGAAGTAAAATTAATAACATTTATTTAAAATTCATAACTAATATTATTTTATATATTTGCTTATTGGTATTTTTTTAAAGATATTTGGTACACATATTATTATTATTATTACTATTAATATTAAATATCTTCTAAATAGGAAAATGTGTTTAATATACTATATTTAATATATATATATATATAAGATATATATATTATATTTTAATATATATATATATATAAGTTTTAAATATTATATTTAATGTGTTTATATATAATTTTTTTAATATTTAAATACATCTTAAATAATAACAATAATTGCATATAAAATATATTATATTTTATATTATTATTATTATTATTATTATTATTATTATTATTATTATTATTATTTTATTATATTTATATCTTCTAAATAAGAAATATTAACTTTTTGTTATAAAACGTATCTGTGTATTTATATATATATATATATATATATATATATATAATTTATCCCAGTACGCAATTTTTTTTATACATTTAAACAATATAACATACTATTCAATACAATTTCAGGCAGTTACTCATAATTATTAACAGTATAAAAATCTATTTTATACATTTATACTCATAATTCCGTCCAGTATATTTGAAAACATAACGTTTACTCATGAGATTGTGTCACTCATGATTCTTCCCATTAGGCCGTTTGGTGACTAAGGACCTGATGTAGACAGCTGACTGTGCACTTGATGAGCAAATAAGCAGTAGAGGCGTAATCCATCATTTGTGAATGTGTCTGTGTATATATTCGAATAATTAGTTGAACCTGACCTGTACCACCTATTCAGATATCAACTCCTACGCTCATTAGTGCAAATCCATTTTTAATTGGATACACTGTCTGATGAGCACTATATCACTGGGCTAACGGTGTCCACTCATCACCTTTGCATATGTGTGTTTTCACATTGTCACTTGATGTTTTCTCTGTAGAAATAGGCTTTGCTTCATATCTACTGATCACCCACGCCATGTTTCCACTGGTGCAGGCATTCCTGTCCCCCTCTCTGTGTCCTCCATAATTGACACGTATGTCCTTGGATGCGGTCTGACCTTAGAGCCTCTGAGGGAAGCGTCCCAAGAGCAACTGTCATCTTTCATCACATGTGTCAAAGAGAATCGTACCCGGACGCAACTTTGAGCGATCCAGAACATCCTAACAAACCCATCCACCATGGAGGCAATCTTCAGAGATTCAGGATATGGCATTCCTCTGTCACTTACTCCCTCATACGATCATTTTCATCAGTATTGTTGAGCTGCGACTGATGGAGTAGATCTGACGCTCCAGAGACCCCGGAGATCGGCCATCTCAGGCTTTCAAAGACATTCATTTAATATTTCATGCCAGATGCAGCCTGACCTCTAGATGTGTTTCCTTAAATATGCTTCTATATAAAGTTGTCCTGTTGAGGGGAGAGAGGAACATATGTATCTGTTGCTTTGTCATGACTTTGCTCAGTAATGCAGCAAATCAAGGTAATGAGCAGACTGCACACTTTTTACTTTTTCAGTGCTAATTATGGCGCAAAAATGGCATAATTCAGTGGAATGTATTTGAATATGGAAATATGCTTCAAGTAAAAGGCAAAAGTGTAGACACACTTGACTGAATATATGTTTCTTCATGCAAAAAAAAAGTATGCAAGAAAAAAATGTTTTGTGGTTATTTATTTGGAAAGAAATTAATACTTTTATTCAACAAAGATGCATTCAATTGATCAGATGTGACAGTAATAGCATTTATAATGATACAAATGATTTCTATTTCAAATAAAAAAACCTATTAAATCTGAATAAAAACCCATTGAATCAAAAAATTTATCATGGTTTCCACAAATATTAAATAGAAAAACTCTTTTTAATAAAAAAACAAAGTTTTTTAATTAAAAAAAAAAAGTTTCTCGAGCATCAAGTCAAGTTTCAGAAAATCAAAAAAATGTTTTGTCATTACTGGAACAAATTACATTTTAAAATAAATTAAAATAGAAAACAGTTATTTTAAATTGTAATAATATTTAAAAATAATACTGTTTTTTTTTTTGGGGTGGGGGGGGTTTATCAAATAGATACAGCATTGGTGAGCGTAAAAGACTTCTTTCAAAAACATTATAAAATTAAAATCTTATGATCCCAAACTTTTGAATGGAAGTGTATAAAATATATGAAAAATATTAATTAAACTAGTTATCTATGTATTTAATTATTTGTATATTTATTTTCAGTTGAGCAGAGTAAGGGAAAAAAACAGCCAACCCAGCATAGGAACTCCTTCAGTAATGTTGGAAGTTTATTTATATATTTTTTTAAACATTTACAAACATTTTTTGGTTGTAACATAATTCCTATACTTCCATTTTCTTCTATTTCAGAGATTCAATGGCTATAGTATTGTTCTGAAATGTGGAAAATAATAATAAAGTGTGAGGACATGTCTAAAATTAATGCTGCTCTATATAAATATTAAAGATGTTGAATGAAAAATGATCATATACCAAAAGAGTTTATGAACAAACATGCAAGTAAGGTTGACTTGACATTTGTGAATGACAGACATTGGAGTTCTGTAGAAATCCGTTGCATTTCCCGCAGGAATTCTGCAGTAGCAGGCCTAGTAATGAGCATCGGCAGAAGCGAACCAAGGACTCATTGTGCGCCGTGTCATCTCCTTTTGATGTGATGTCACATTAATAATAATCGTGTGACAAAGGGTAACGACTTCTTGACAGGCCTTCGTTCCGCTCCTCTTTGCGCAGCCTAATTATTTCAGGTTTGATGGTGCGAAGTGGAGTTTGGACCTGTTCTGTCAACGTATTTGTTGCCGGTTACAGCCGAGTGAGCAAAGACACACAGGTCTTTAGAGACTACAACTTCAGTTTCCTTCACCAGTCATCTAGGCAAGGATTTATTAAAGTCATATCACCTGGGTAGCAGCATTTAGTATGCAACATGGCATAGCACCCGGCTTAATTAAATTACTGACAAGGAGTTTGACTCTTTAATTGTGTCACTATCTTCCTGATTAGAATAGGAAGATTGTTGGGGCCTCTAGGTTAATTCAAGATCATAGCCTAATGAACCCGACAGAGTTTTGCCATCATGAAGCTGGCATGCTGATGAATAGGGCGGAGATCTCTTGTTTGTTAGTTTGTGTATCCATTTATTTTGAAATAGCTTGTGGCGGTAGTGTAATTTTTTATTGTGACGTAAACTGTTGAGTAATTAGTCTGGTTATCCTGAAGATTAATCAGGTATTATGAATTCTCTGTGCATTATAGCACTGCATTTATTTGATTAAAATGACAATGAAAATTGTAATATTGTGAAACATTTTAACAACTTAAAACTGTTTTCTTTTTGAATATATTTTAAAATGTAATTTATTCCTGTCATGGCAAAGCTAGATTTTCTGCATCATTACTTCAGTCTATTATTAATACTATTAACACTATTAATAATGGTTTTCATTATTATCAGTGTTGAAAAGTTTAGTATTTAGTATCAAAGTTTAGTAATTTTTGTGGAAATCATGACCTTTTTGTCAAGATTCTTTGATTAATAGAAAATGTAAAAGAACAGCATTGTTTTAAATAGAAATCTTTTGTAACTACTGCCTCTTTTTGCTCTATTTAATGCATCTCTGCTGAACTATATAAATATATATTAGGCAGCAAAACTTCAGCATTGATAATAGTAAGAAATGTTTCTTCTCTGAAGACTGGAGATTACATTTTAAAATGTATTAAAAAAAATAGTTATTTAAAATGTTAGTATATATATATATATATATATATATATATATATATATATATATATATGATATATATATATATATATATATATATATATATATATATTTGTTATAATGTATTTTTGATCAAATAAATGTAGTCTGAACATAATCTTTCGAAAACACTGGAAAAAAATCTTAATTATTCTAAACTTTTGACTGATAATGTGTATATATATTTAGCATTTGTTTTAAAACTTTTTAGTGCTCCAATGATTCACTACTTTTTCAGTAGTTACAAATTATTACCTTTATAGCATAATACATAAGTCAAATGAAATATAGTGTGCATATGTATGTTTATACCCCTCTCAGTCTTCTGTGTTTCTCTGAGAGCTGCAAATATGTCACATCCTTCATGAATTATACGTACATAGGAAGGATGGCAGCATTTTTTAGCACCATTAACCAGCATGATCATTTCTCTCATTACTTTCTGTGGTGCCACTGTGATGGAGTCTGGGGACTCTCTAAGGAACTCTACCCTGTTAATTGCCTCATTTAAAATCAAATTCCACCCCTAGCTCTTGAAAATAAATTTGATCATTACCCAGGAGATTTTTTCCTATTTCAGAGGGCATCAATAGATCACCATATCGTTTCTTTGGCTTCAAACTTATCAATAAATCAGACCATCTGTGGAATGTAGCTGGACTCTTATCTTATTAAAAACTCATTGAAGAGGACTTATGTGTGGTTGAGCAATGATTCCTGATTATTTAGTATGGTGCTCTTCTACTAAACAACTCATCCTATCTAGCTAATTCACTTCTGTACTACAATTTAAATAGTTTGCATGTTTAAAAATTTAATTAATTTCTGTATTGCTGGATGGGGATGAGATACTTGAGTTTAAGATGAATTGATTGTGGTCTTTATTAGAGATCGACCGATAGTGGATTTTACTAATACCGATAGCAAGGTTGTACCACCCTGGCCGATACGGATTAATCAACCGATAATTTAAAAATGGATACTGAATGAAAACAAATTAGTGCTTTACTATTTATATACTAAACCACAGTGCCGCGCAGACATGGATGGATTTTTGCCGATAGGTCCAGCAATTGACAATCGGTGCCGATTAATCTGCAAAACAGATCAATTGGTCGACCTTTTGTCTTCATTATATCTAGATTTGACTGGCTGACTAAAAAGTTTGTACTTCATAATTTATCAGCTGCTGGGATATATCAGTAAAATCACACTTTTAAATACACTTTGTTAAACAGAAATAGAAAACATGTTTTAATTGTAATAATACTTTACCGTTTACTATTTTAATGTATTTTTGATACAAATACAAAGTTCTGGCATGAAACTCTAGATGGCGCAGGCTGATCTCAGTCTGATATAATAACATTGTGTTCAAATACTTGGCTTGTGCTTGCTGTAGCAGTTGCTGCATGCTTCAGAAACCCTCCACCTCCCCCAGCTCCACCTGTATAGATCTGCTATAGGGTGATTTTTATGTATGTTATAAATGGGGGTTATTTCATATATGTTATATGTGCAGCAGAAGTATTTCTTACATGCTCACAGCAGCATGTCTATGGATGTATTGGCAGTAGCAAGTCTCTACTTTCTCTTCTGCAGCAGTAATGTAGCAGATCTATTCCGCCAAGAACAAACACATTAACATTGACGTGTATATTACTACGCTTAACTCTCTGAGAGTTGTCATGGCAGAAATAAATGTAGTATGCATGAGCATAAGAGACCACCCAGGAGAGCTTATGTATGAAAAACACTGTCGAGGATTATAAAAGTGAAATTGTGAATGTCATGGGCTGTGAGGGTGAAATTATAGTAGAGCAGTGCATGACTCGTGTAGGAGGAAATCACCTCACTGCCTCAAACTACAGAGTCCCTTTGACACTGTATGTATTGTGTATCTGTCACTGTACTACTTCCTCTGAATTCGTCTGTGTGACCAACAAAACTCTTTTTGCAGACTTCATTATGCTTCAGTTAATGTGTCTGTGCCAGTTATTTACTGCTTCTTTGCCTTTTGGGACTGGTGTAGTTGTAGACAACCAGACGGAGGTATTGATTGAAGTGGGATAAATCAGCTTTGTCAATGAACTCAGAGTCCGACCGCAAACTGGCGTGAGATTAAATCAGCTTTATTCACTATGGCAGCTTTAAGTACTTGTATTAATGGCTTTAAATGCATGATGATTTTGCGTGGTGCCTGTAATTTAACTTAATGGCCATTAAAGGAATCACAGGGACAGTTTCACTTTACAGCACCTCTCGCTAACACGGCCATGATGATTATTTCTGAGAGTCCATTATTAACATCTGCTAAAAATAATCCTTTTGCCAGGGGAGGCTGCAGGCCGTTGGATGGAGGCCATGACAACGTCTGTCCGCCTGCATTAGCCATTGGCCATGGCCTTGCCAGCAGTCGTCTTGGGTGGACCCATCACTCCCTAGATTTGGTGGGTGGAGGACACTCATTGTGCAATCCTGCAGTTCGCCAGTTGTTACCTGGAGCTGCGTTGTGACGATACAGACTGTTTGAACACAGAAAAAAAAGCTAGATGTTTAGACAGCTTTGTTTTGAGGACAGCTGCGAGGGAGCTGATGAATTTGTGGTTGACTCTGTCTCCTCAGTCACTGAACCACTACATTTGTTGCAGTCTGAATGGGTGCGTTTATGTTCAAGCATTTACACAATTATGCGTAATCCAGACACAATGCAATAAAATTGTTTGTCTGTCCATAGTGAATGTGAAGTTGCTGCACTCTACACCATTCTGTCACTGTCAGTTAGAAGATGTGTATTGTTTAATGTAAGATTATGAAGAGCAGGAATTTGTAATATATTATTTAGTTGTTGTTTTATTATCATTACAAACAAAACATACCGATGATAAGTAACCTCCAGAGGGATATATACTATATATATATACACACATGAAAAATGAATCTTGATTCTTTTTGCAGTCAACTCCCAGCATCAGGGGAAAAAATATTATCAGTTTAAGCAGCACTAAATATGAATCATTGCTGTTAAGGCTTATTTGGGATGTAAAATAGTTTAGATTTAGAGGAATACTGCCTGAACGTTTCATGTACCTGAGTAGAGTCGATTCCTTTGAGTGGAATTTGACTCTCAATACTCAGTGCCTCCGAAATGAAGAATAAATTATATTTTTGGAATCAACTCAGAGCCATAGAAAAAGGTTATAAATGGTTTAACTCAAAACTCAGCATGCATAGAAGTTTACTTGTTGCCTTGGTTTGTTTTGCATGTCCATTGTGTCAGCTTATTCTTTGAATTAAATTATAATTTTTGGATCTCATAAACAGATTTCTTGCATTACTTTCATTATTATTATTATTATTATTATTATTATTATTATTATTATTATTATTATTATTATTATGTAAACCTTTGGGTTTTTCCTCATAAGCTGATGTTTGATAGTCTTTGTGCATGCAAGCACTCAGTCTGTGTGATTGTGATGTAAACTGACTCTGACGCTTGTGAAGATCTAGAAGGTTGTAGTCGTGTTGGCTGTTCTGCATGTGTGTGTGCGTGTATGTGCTGTCTGCGCACAAGTGTAGTTGTATGATCATGCATTGGATTGCCGTGCACTACTTCTGATCTTTCCTCTCTGATAAACGCTCTGAAATGCACATACACACACAGAGAAAACTTATTTCTTCTGCCCCAGTTCTGTCACGCTGCCTGTGAAGTTCCTGCGCATCGATGGGGGAAAAGGAAAAGAAACTCTTCTGATGGTGTCAACTGGCCCCATTTTATAGCGTTTAGTACAGCGCCTATGAAAACTGCACCCAACCTCCCCCACATTATACGGCACATGCCTGGCGTTTCATTTGAACTGAGAATCCCTGCTAAGTTTTAATTAATCAAAAAGCACAATGCTTATCTTATCAGCTGATCGTTTTCATTTTGATAACGGGCTGGTGGGGGGGAAGATTGATCCTCAGGAGGAATGGGCCCCTAACTGCAGGAAGGCTGATGCTTATCAGTCTGTTTGCAGAGACAGGAGAGACCAGCTGCCTTCAAGCAGTGCTGGCCCCCAGGTTCAGGGCTTAAGACACCAGCAACCTCCTGAATCCCTCCTGTCGTACTTCTTATCTCTATCAAATGCAATCTTGCTTAGATAAAAGGCATTTGTTTCGAGCCTTTATTTATCAAAGTCTGCCATTCTCTGTGATGGACTCTGAGGTGAAAAATATTCTGTAATAAATAAAAACAAAGAAATGGGCATGACAGCCATGCACTTGTTTGTATGTGTAATCTTGAGGAACGTAAACTAGACTTTTACAAGTCTAAGTTTTGCAATATTGTTTGTGCAAAACTTACTGAAATGCATAATTAATCTTTTGTGCTGTTGCAAGGCTGTTGCTATGTGGTTGCTATGGTGTTTGGTGGTTGCTAAATGGTCCAACCCAGTCTTTGTGGTCTTTTTGATTCCATGAACCCCCAAATTTGATGGTTCTCTTGCAGAAGTCCTAAAATATAAAAACAGAATATTTTATATACATAATAATTTAATATACATCAAAATAAAAGTGTTAAAACCCAATCCAATATGTTTAAAATATTATATATTAATATACATACAACATATGTGTGTGTTTATATATAGAGAGCATGAGTTTAAAGTATTATATAATAAATTAAATGACTTTTTAGAAGATATAAACACCTATTTAAACTGTGAAAAAATACATGTGTATAAGATGTTTACACAATTTAAAATTTGTGTATTCTATTATTTATTTACTTTTTTCCTCTACTTAAGTGAAAATTTAAAAACATTTATTGTGTGTGTATATGTAATATACAGAGAGAGTTTATAGTATATGTAATACTTTAATATATTTTCAATGACAAAATAAGTTAAAAAAAAAAAAAAAAACTGAAAAAAATGAGAAATATGTGTCAGATGTTTTTACACATTATGTACAATTTTTCTATGTATATACACTTTTTATGATATTTGCTGCCTGGTTTCTATGAGGTAAGAAAAGAATTCCTGCAGCAGGGTTCTGTAGATCATCAGAAACCCAAAACCCCTCAGAGTACAACCAATCTTTCTGTCAGACTTCCTCAATATCAGTGAAAATTATCAAATCTAGTCATTTTCACTGAAAGAAACATTTTCACATACACAAAGGTATTCACAATTGTAAACTCCAACTCTTCTCCAAGCCCACTGTTTCAGAGCAATAACACAATAATGGAAACCATTTTCCCTGTAACAGTTTCTGGAAAGACATTTATTTCACTTTTACCTTCATATGTTAGAGATGTTCTCGGTAATGTTGCTGGTCTGCCAGCCTGCAACGTACTGTTTACGTCCTATTTCACCACCTACTGTACAACAGAAGTGTGAAATTCAATTTCCTACTCTCTCTTTTTCCGTAGGGAGTTCGGTTGGCGAGATCCTGAGTTACCTGAAGTCATTCAGATGTTGCAGCACCAGTTTCCCTCAGTTCAGTCCAACGCAGCGGCATATTTGCAACACCTATGCTTTGGAGACAACAAGATTAAAGCTGAGGTAAATATAATTTTATATCACTGATCAAAGCACTAGTCCTTAAAGATGATGTACCTGCTTACCAAGGTACATTTGTAGGTGAAACAGAGCAAAATCTGTTTAGAAAGCTTTTTTTGTGACCATGTACAAGGTAGTTAGTGTTGAAAGTGGGATCTGAACTCCATATCTTCTGGCGCAAATTTTTTATTTCCATGGAAACTCTAGCTCAGGGATCTCCAACCCTGCTACCATCATGCAGACTTCAGTTCCAACCCTGCTCCAACACAGCTGTCTGTAATTATCAAGTAGCCCTGAACACCTCGATTAACTGGTTCAGGTGTGTTTGATTGGGAGTTGGAGCTGAAATCTGCAGGACAGTAGCTCTCCAGGAGCAGGGTTGGAGACCCCTGCTCTAGCTGTTGAATACCTACTGAACATTCTTTATTGAGATGTGTTGTTGCATGAAATTAATTATTGTACATACCGTTGACAAATAATTCACCCCTTTATTGAAATTTGATGCCAGGTCTCTGATGGTAGATCTCCCAGCAGTAAGTTTTCACAATAATGAAGAGTGCCTTGGATTGCACCAGTAATTATGCACTAATAGCACAGCCAAACAATACACGGAAAGCTGCATATTGACAGCCGTTCTCAACACAGCAGCTCTATAATTGTATCCCAGAGGCTTAAGAGAAGCTTGGAGGACAAGGAAATTAAACTTGGAGAATAAATCTGCGGGAGCAAAACAGCAACAGAGGGAGATACGAGCTAGCCGACACACTTTTAAATGATATTTAATGAACAAAAAAAACAGTGAGAGCCAAATTAGTTTATGCAGCAATGAGCTCCACTTCAAACCAGCATTTTTCTCCATCTGAATTTATTAAGAAAAGACACTAAATGAATCCCTCTGCTTTCTTTGATCCGCCCGTTCATCAGTTTCACCACACACTGAAATCTACTTGTTTCATGTTGTTCTCATAAAATATTTGAAGTAATGTTTCATCATAGCTTGATTGATTAGATTCGGGCTTATATATTGAGCTGCTCTATTGTGTGCAATTTTTTCCTTGTAAATAAACAAAAAATTGGCATATCATTTTCATCTCTGGTTCTCAGCTGTTTTTTGCTCTCTCTGTGAACAACTGGTTATAAAGTGCATTTAAAAAAAAGCAACATGTGCCAAACCATCTTCCCAAATTTATAATTACAATCATTTATAAATCTGTTGCCAACAAAAGGCAAGCTTTAAGATCTTCCTGCAGTTTTCCGGCCAAATAAAAGCTTTATGGTTTAATATTTGAAATCTAAGAAATTACAGCATTTTAATTGTATTATTTTATATTTATTTGTTGTTTAATTTTTCATAACACAAAATAATTTAAAATAAATAATTTTTGAAACCACATTACAAAAAAATTACATTAAACACTTAAAACAAAATAAGTTATTATGAAGAATGTTGGAAACCTTTTTTGTTACCATTGACATTAGCCATGTTTCCATCAACCTGTTTTTATGCCCATTATGAAGTATTGCATCAGAAATGTGCATGAATTGGACTACTCTTGTCGTTGTATGTTATGCTTTGCTGATTGAGTAGCTAGCAGTGTTTTTAAAATAGTGCATGAAATACTGTCAGAGTATTTTATTGCAGTATCCTGTCCTCACCCAACTGAATTGGTCATCCAAACGTCATTTTCTCAAAATACATTACGGAAGTCAGACGGGTTGTGAAGGCAGTTTCATATTGACATTTTTAAAGATAGATGTAAATGAACTTTAGCCAGACAGGAACTAGCACACACACTGAAGCAGACTCGGAAGGGAAAGGACAACAGCTATCAGATGACAGAGCAGTATCTCCCACAGCAGAGGTGAGGAGAATACTGATTAGCCAAGCATTTCAGCCAGACAGGCCGAGCTCTGATGTTTATTGTCTTCCTTCTGAACTTTCTGGCCAAGTGCAAAGGCAGCTCTTTCTTGTCCTCAGCTGGCCACTATTTATAGCAGGTGGCTCCAGCAAAGCTCCCCAGGTCTGTGTCTTGTGCAGGCTGCCTCTGGCTAAAGTTCAGCTTTATCAGCCCTTTTGGAGGGAAAATGTAATGCGTCAATATCCATTTGCACATGTGCTCTAGAGTCAAGAGCAAGCACTTCCGTCCTGTCTGCTCATGCCTCTAATTGAATATCTCAGTGTCTCCGCTGCTTCAGGACAATGTTAAAACTCAATTAATTTCTTAGCTGCTCAGAGTTCACAAAAAAAGGAGTTCACTTCTCAAACAAAGTGGCCACCATTGGCTCACCAGGCCTGCTTTTGCACATCTCCTCAATGTCTTCTTGATAGAGCTTGCCAGAAACATCCCCGGTTGCTGTTTTTATCCTCTGTTGTCTGTCGCTTCCAAACATCTGTTGCTTCCAAACATGCTGCGATCACGATCATTTATTGTGCTTCCTCTATATAATGTTTTGTGTACTGGGGCTGAGTTCTCAGAAGTGCGAATCTCACCACATGAATGAAACGAAGGCTTTTGTGTGGTGACGCACGTCTGTCAGCCTCTCAGGTTGAGCCGTGCCTTAGTTTTCCTGTCAGATGTGGTTAGAATATTAATGCTGTACATGCAGTACAACCCGAAAACAGGATGAGAGGTATCCTCATGGAATGGACTATTACTGTAGATCACTTCTCACCTTCAGACAAAGCCACACAAAGAAACAGGTTTGTAATCTCCATTGGAGTGAGTGGCGATGTGAAGCCGGAGCGCTGATATGTAGTGATGTACTATTCAGAAGCACATCTGCCAGGGCTGCTCCTACACTCATCTTAAGCTAATGCAGCAGGGTATTGTGTGTGCCAGTTGGCAGCGGGACAGGAAATTGGAAATTCATAGTGCAATCATTTGATGAATCTGCAGATAGACACAGGTGTGATTCTCTCTTAATAACTTAGCCCTGCTGGTTTTATGTTCAAAACGTTTTTGGCTTGCCATGTGTATTAGTCTGTAAGGGCTCAAACTACAATGAACTAAGCCGCTAAATAATAACCAAGGAAGATATTGTGATTTTTATTAACAATTAAATAAAAATGTCTTATTCTTTATTTGCTCTCATGTTATTCCAAACCTGTATGATGTTATTTGGGCTACTTTTATGGCACTTTTTTTACTTTTTGGAGCTTCGCAGTTAAAATCACAATCCACTTTCATTGTATGGAAGATTGTATGGATAGTATGAATTAATATTTAAAATTAGCTGTTACAACATTTAACATTTCTAATTTTCTTTTACTTTTCAGCTATTATTTATTTAATTTTAAATTTAGTTCAGCCTTATTTTAGTTAATAAAAATGCTTTTGAATTGTTTTAGTTTTAGTTAACAATTACAACACTGATGGAAAACAGTGGCTCAGACGTTCTGCCAAGTATGATAAAAGGTCATACGGTTTTAGAATGACATGAAGAATGGAAAACATGTTAGTTTGTGAGGTAACTATTCCTGAAAATATTATAAAATGGCACTGGATATATCAAGATGAGAACGCTGAGGGTGAGTTGATGTCAATCTGTGTTGTTTTTCCATAGCCTCTAATGAACTTGGCTGGCTTTAATTGACTGTAGTGTAGAACAGCAAAGCTCTGTTTATAGAGATTTACTCACACCTCTCAGTCTGTCTGAAGAGTGATTCATTTTCCGGCTCCCTTTAGTATTGATTTTTCAAATACACTGTTTATGGATTCAGTGCCTCCTATTTGTTCATTTATCCTCCAGATGATCTCATGGGCTGACACTAAGCAATTTTGGTGTCACTTAATACTGAATTCAGACTTTTTTTTTTCATTTATATGAGGCAGCACTACCAAATGTCAGAAGGGAAAGGTCAACATTTGGAATGTCTTCCCATGAGTTGATGCCAAGGCCACCATGTTCTCACTGACCAATAATTCTTGATTAGATCGATTGAAGTTGCATTCAAATCAGGAGCTCATGTCTAAAATTTTGAATATGAATGAATTTTCAAAGCCTCTTTCAGCTCACTGGTGTCACCAGGCATTCTGAGTCTGAATTATATATTAAGAATATATATATATATATATATATATATATTCTTCATTATTATACAAGTTTTCCTTACAAGTTTTATTTATTTGAACATTTTTCTTGTCAGGTTACATTAAAACTGACTTGAAAACTTTTTACTAGGTCATTTTGCTACTTTTCAGATGCCGTTTATGTAGATTTTACTGTTTTACCCGTGTTCCGAAGCCAGACTTTAAGTCTTAAAATATAAAAAATACACATCACCCATCACCCTCTATCTGTCTGTTTCTCTCAGATACGGCGGCAGGGTGGTATTCAGTTGTTGGTTGACCTGTTGGATCACAGAATGGCTGAAGTACACAGAAGCGCCTGTGGTGCCCTGAGGAACCTTGTTTACGGCAAAGCTAATGATGATAATAAAATCACTCTGAAAAACTGTGGTGGGATTCCTGCGCTGGTCCGTCTGCTGCGTAAGACCTCTGATGTGGAAGTCAGAGAATTGGTCACAGGTAAGAACTTCTGCTGGCATTGATATGCCTCTTTTTTCAGTTTGAGTTTTATTATAGGAATTTTTTCTGTCACAGTGTTTCCTGTCTGTGCCAGATCAGTCGTCGATTCTCTGTATATGTATGCTGTAATAATTAATTACCAGTTTCAGACTCTTTTAAAACATGAGTAATGGGGATCTTCACACCTAAACCAGTGCAGTCACACAGTTAATTTCTAATGGGTTTTGATGTTAGCAGGAGTGACATTTTCTTTTAATTATAAGTCCAGAGACCCCAAATGTGATCTGTTTCAAAGTGAAAACTCCTCTGAAATTTTTGCTTGTGGATATATTAATTATTTTCTTTTATTATTTAGAGAGCAATGGATAGTGGAGGGATGTTTGAATATTAGATGACTTCATTTCTTTAGTACTTCGATATTTCCAGACTGTCCTGACTTGTGTTGTCAAAGTACCGATGTCAGTACCAGTCCGTAGCTCTGGTAACAGATTAGGTATTATTTGGTCCTCCACGCGGTGCCAACTCAAACCAGGAGCATTTCAGAAGTGAAGTGACGGGATTCGCAAGGCCATGTGATTTGCCTGTCCGACGTTGTTTGTCTTGAGTTGAGAGTTGTCTTGAGAATGGCTAAGTTTGCTAAATGTTTATGTTTTGTCCAGTTTAATTCTGTTTCACATACCATTTCTGGCCTACTGACAAGGATATAGCATGGGCGTAAATTTAGTCTAACAGTAGGGGGGGACAATGAACCTAAAATGTCTCAGGAGCAATTTTTGAAGGGGACACAAATAATACAGCTAAAATTGAACTTGTAAGGATATGTATACACAGAGGAATGGCTTGCTACTATTACTGCCGCAGGGAGACCGTGCCAAATTAGACAACTTCAAGCTGTTGTGGTCGCGCCGTGACAGCGCTCATGTCCGTTGTAGACATTACTGTCCATCACAGTGTTGCCAAGTCCACAGTTTTCCTGTAGAATTGGGCTACTTTATCACTGTTGGCGCGGGTTTTTTTTCATGTATGCGGGTTGAAGCGACCCCAATAACGTGTATTTTGAACGTGATTTTTACCGGGGGACCCCTCGAAACACAGATAGTTTGGGCTAGTTTTGAGTAGCAATTGGGTGTGTTTTGTTATGAAAACCTGGCAACCCTTTCCCTCAAGCAGGTAACAGTATTATTGCTAACATAGCGACTCAGCGAAAAATACATTGGCATAATCTGAATTAAAGACAAAATAATCACTTCATCCGATGTTTAAGTGAATAAAATAGCCTTGACAGACTTAATTACTGGAGTTCAACAACTACTGGCTTTGTTCTCTCTCACCGGACTCCTGTGTGAGTGTAGGTGATGTAAAAGATTAATGCAGACATTTGGACCAAAGCACTGTAAGGTAGGGGAGGGGGAGGCTCAAAATGTTTCTAAACTTAAACCACATTTTTCCCCCGTTTGTGTTGTTTTACTACTTACACAATTATTAAAAGTATAAAACATTGTTATTTGCAATAACAAAATATTGCTATGTTGTTGTTTTTTTCCTTCATGTTTTAGGGATGAGGTACCGAAAAGGATATTTTCAGCAAAATAAATCACCTGTCCCCAAAAAAAACCCAAAGGCTTTGCATTCCCAAACATGTTTCTAAATTGTTTCTGTAACGGAATGGGTAGACTTTGGAACGAAGCCACGCTGGAAATGCCTGCTATGCGCTGAATTCAGATTAACATATAAATTAAAAGCATTGCACACAGGGCACTTAGAGAGACTTCCTGTCACAAATTAATCAGCAAGCTGGAAGGTCTTAAGGTCTTTGGCTGCCCAGAGGATTCTCAGCCTCTCAATCTCAAGCAAAGCAGCACATCTGAGTCATGCTTTGCCTGCCTATTTCACTGCAGAAATGTGCTGTTTTTTGACATACAGAAATTAGATGTAGCCATATGGACCCAGTCGGACCTGAGGGTCAGGTGTCCTGTCAGCCTGCTACCAGCCTCTGCTTCGCTTCAAAGGCAAGTGAAGTTTATGCAAAGCTTTTCCCAGAATGGGAACACCGGGGTGGAAGAAAGAGAGACTGGACAATTCTTTGCATCTTGAAATATGTTCAGAGATGGTTTGAATACCAATGCATTCAGTACTATCTTATCTATCACTGGAACTGCCTTTTAGTGGCTAACTTCATATCTTTTGGACAGGCAACAATTTATTAGCATTAATATAATGTTTACCTTGGTGTACCTCAAGGATCTGTTCTTGGTCCACTTTTATTTCTAATGTTCAGATCATTCAGCGTCATGGTTTTAACTTTAATAGATAAGCTGATGATACACAAATCAATCTTACTGTCCTTTCTGTCCTCAAACACAATAAGCCTTACACTGCATTTTGACATATAGTTTTCCTAAAGGAAGTGCTTAGAGGTTCTACAGACCCAATGCAAAAGATAAATAGACAAGTGTTTGGCTTTGTGAACACGAGCATGTGAGCATGTTCTTTTATGAATCACATGACTGTGGAGAACAGATGGAATATTGGTCTACAGGAACAAGAAACCCAGACAACAGAACATCCCCAGAGAAACTGTCTGAATCCTTTAGCAGCAAGAGGTTTTTGAATGCAATATGTAGTGTGATCGTATGCTGAAATTTGGGAGGTTTCATGCTTAGTTAGCCTAATTTCACTTACCACCTGGTTTTTGTCTCTTGCTGCAGTGCTCTAGCATACGGCCCAGCCCCAAACAGTGCACTTGATGTAGATGTAGATGCCTTTTTTTCAATTGCGTCCATTTACAATTTAATGTTTATAAAAGCAACTATTTTGACCAAATACAAAAAAAACAGTAATATTCTGAAATATTTCAATTTAAATTTTTCTGTTTTATTTTATATATGTTATAATGTATTTAGTGCTGTCAAATGATTAATCACGATTAATCACATCCAAAATAAAAGTTTTTGTTTACGTAATATATGCGTGTATGCTGTGTATATTTATTATGTATATATGATTACAAACACATGCATGTATACATTTAAGAAAAATATGTTATGTTTATATATTAAATATATTTATATATAATATAAAATATAAGAATATAAATATATAAATGTATATACATGTAAATATTTTCAAAATATTTACTGTATGTGTATGTATTTATATATACATAATAAATATACACAGTACACATACATATAATATGTAAACAAAAACTTTTATTTTGGATGCGATTAATCGCGATTAATCATTTGACAGCACTAAATGTATTATAAAATGTAATTTATTCATGTGATAGCAAAGCAAAATCTTCAGTTGTCATTAGTCCAGTCTTCAGTGTCACGTGATCTATCAGAAATCATTCTAATATGCTGATTTGGTTCCTAAGAGACATTTTTTATTATTCTAATCAACATTGAAAACAGCTGTGCTACTTAATATTTATATGAAAACCACGATACATTTATTTATTTATTCATTATATATTTTTTTGTAAACAGAAAGTTCAAACAAACAGCACTTATTTGAATAATACGTCTTTGATAAGATTCTAAAGGTCTTCATTGTCAATTTAATGCATCTTTGCTATATACAGTACTGTAAAAGTATTCATTTCTCTCAAAAACAAATCTTACTGAACCCAAACATTAACAGCATCTGGGATGATGGTTAGACAGTCATTGGAAAACTTAGTAGTCCTTTGTTAGAGAATAGAGCTCAGAGAGTTTAGCAGACCAGTGCCCTTAAATGATTGGTTTGGGATCTGTCTTAAAGGGTCAAATCATTGCTGTGGTCTTTAGATGTCCATTATTATTTGTGATAGATGATGATCTTAATTCTAAATTAGGAAGAAACTGTTAAATATGTAATATCTGCTGATACAATTAATTGAAAAATTGGCAGAATATATCATTGCTTCGAAGGAATGCATCAAAGGATGTAGTGCTGATGCATTGTGCATCTCTAATACTTAGGGTTTGGGGTTTGTTCAAAACCCTAACCTTATGTTTGAGCAAATAACTAAGTGATGTTTTAGCTATAAAGTTTTTCCACTGATTTATTAAAACACTGTAAATTAATGACTTTTAATAACAGTGGAAAAATTCAACTGTTTATATTTGTCTCTACCCAGTCGTGCAGTCAGGTGAAGATGTCTGTGGGATTTTTGCTCTTACAGTGAGAGACCCTGCTGAAATGAAGCAGTTTAAATCTAGGCCTGTGTTCTGCTGGCATGAGATTTGATCTTGCTCAATGTCACCACTGACGACAATTATGTCCTTGTAGTGCTCTAGCATTGAGCCTTCCTCTCTTTCTCCATCTTTCTCTCTCTCGTTCCCTCATGAGAAGCGGTCTCTGATTAGATACTCTCTCAGTTCAGCAATCAAGGTTGTTCTTCCCTTTTCAGAATGCATGCTTTTTTCAAAGACTTTAGAAAGTGAAAGTCAAGAAGAAAATGAACCACGAAAGACTACTAGAAGTAAACTGACAACAATAAGAAGCACAACCTTCATAAACGTATATATATTAAGATGCACTTTATTTTTAATTGTAAGAGTTGATGCAGTCATTAATGTGCAAGGTTTTCGGTATCATCCATTTCCAGTTATTTTTAGATGTACAAAACGTGTTATTCTGCTTGATATTGTAGTTCTTATCATATTGTTTTAGTGTATTTTTGCAATTAATAAACACATGGTTTGTAACACAAATATTTTTACGGTTTACAGGACTTTATTCCTCTGCTTATTTACATATAGTGGCTAATAAACCAAAATCTACCACATTCAGTTGCTTACTTCCACATTGAATGGTGAATGGAATTTTAAGACGGATAACTGATTATTGTGGTGAAGAGGTGAGGTGTTCATCAGAATAAGCACCATGAAATGTTTTTCGCCATCACATGCAATCAGCCACAACCGGTCCTCCTGGGCTCTGGAAATAAAGGCTCACAGCTGATGTGTATGTGTGTGTGTGTGTGTGTGTTTGAGAGCAAGAAGCTGGCAAGGTCAGCGTCATCAACTATTCAACTGCCACCTCTTCATACTGACTCATAAAAGTGCGTAGTTTCCTAAAGAATGGAGGGAGAGAGAGAGAGAGAGAATGGGGCATAGAATGAGAGGAAAAGTGAAGATAAGCAAATTGGAGAAATAGAAGTTTGGTCTGACTCATTTTGTGTGTCCTTTGTGAAGATGATGGACAGTGAGAAGGAGTGGCTGGATTGATGTTGAAGGTTGGCTT
Source organism: Cyprinus carpio (assembly GCF_018340385.1). NCBI lineage: Eukaryota > Metazoa > Chordata > Actinopteri > Cypriniformes > Cyprinidae > Cyprinus > Cyprinus carpio. The sequence goes on along the minus strand of NC_056595.1, from coordinate 15,745,618 downwards.
CGTTCTAATAGGTTGCATATGTGTTCTGCGATTAGTCATCATCGCTGTTTTTAGAGTTTGTCTTCCATTCTGACATCTGCTAATTTTTTCGTAGCATTGAGTGACACAAAGTGGCTTTTAGCAGGAAGCTCTTCACATTACAGGCAACAGCAGAACCCCTGCAAGGCCGTTCATTCGGTACAGCAGGAGGGGAGATTAAGCCAAACTTCTGTGTATGAACTGTGTATGAATCTCTCCTGAGCTCATTCATTCTCTCTCTCACCTCTTTTGAAGCTTTGATGCACAGTCCATAATTTAGAGCACAAATTATTGGTAGTAAATTCGTAACCATAAAGTTAAATAAAAATAGTTTAAATAACTGTTTATTTATTTTTATTTATTTATTTATTTTTGCTGAATTGCTATCACTAGGCCAGTGAAAAGTGGTCAATCACTGTTGTGCTTTGTTAAATCTCTTGAAATTCTGCATTTAAATGCAGCTAGTATTTTTGCGTATTTAGTCCCTTTGTCTAAAAGCTTCTGCTAAACAAATAAATATAATGTCCATTTTCAGAGTTCGTAAAGCTTCACAGAATTTGACCCTTTTCCTTGAATGTTTGTTTATAAAATATTTGAGCAAATTTGATAATGCTTCCAGCTACAAAGAGAGTTGTGTGTAGTTAAGCAACTATGGAAAAGTGAATCTAATAAAACAGGAGCATGCTAAAAGCATGCATCTATTCAAGCTACTATGCTGTTTTCTGATTAGAACATTATTGTTGTGTTTGGCAATATTTATGGTTTTATATTAGCATGAAAAGTGTCCTACAAAAATACATTTCTCTCCTTGCAGCTGCTAAACATTAGCATTTTCTGGAGATTTAGGATTAAATTAGACTTATCCTCTGTGATATAACATCTGTCAGGATAAATTACTGCCTCAGACAGTGAGCTCTCTCAGGTGAGATATTGATGAGCTCAGGATAGGCTAATTAGCTGCACACATGGCTAAATTGGTTATTTCTCATTTGCTGGATGTTTTGGTATTGACTGCTTGAAATTGACCTCCTACAGCCTTAATAAGAGTTTCATCTTGTTGCAACTTGAAATAAGCTGATGATCGATGGTGTAAGTGGCCTGGAATTTTGTAATGCTTGCTCAATATGTTCTATTATTAATTTATATTCAACACCACTGCTCAAAAGTTTGTGGTCAGTAAGATTTTTTAATTATTAGTTACTATTTATAGTTAATAATTTGTTTTAATGGTGTTTTAATAAAGTCTCCCCTACAGTAATATTGTGAACTACTATTAAAATGTATTACTCACTATCAAGTTGTTCCAAACCTGAATGGGTTTCTGTCTTCTGGTGAAAACAAAAGAAAATATTTTAAAGAATGTGGGAAGCAAAACAGTTCACGGCAGCCATTGACTTCTATAGTATTTTTTATTTTTCTCTCCATCCTGTGGAAGTCAATGGCTACCATCAACTATTTGGTTGTTTTTGAGTGAACTTTATATAATGTAATTTCTTTAATGTTAATTTTTTTTTTTTTTTTTTAACAAATCTTACTGACCCCAAACTTTTTAAATGGTAGTGTATGTACATTAAATTACATGCTGTGAAAATACTGCATCCCACAATGCAGTGTGTTTGATCTTTTATGTGTGGCAAATCACCATGGGGACATACGAAAATTAGAGCTGCCTGTGCAGGTCTTGAGATGTTTGCTTACAAAATGATGAAACCTTGTGTCGTGATGAAATTGTTAGTCAACTGTAGAATTATATGAATTTTGTCTTTGGGATCTGGAGGGAGAGACGCAGTAATTAGCATGTTTGAAAGTCTAATTAGGTGCATTGTTTCTTGTTAAAAACATGAAAATAAGCGCTTTTCTTACCAGTCATAAAGGAGATTTCTGTGTATTCACATGACTGTTATGCCCGCAGAATATGGCCGGTTGATCTCTGCTAGCTTAGGACATACCTCCCACACAAATATATGCAAATATACAGTATCTGCCTCACACTTTATCCTTCAGATCTTTCAACATACTGTAGCCGTCATCGAACTGCATATCAGAGTTATGCATATGTTAAAGAACAAAAGGTCTTGACCAAATAAATGCTAATGACTCCATCCTTTTCTTCTCCATCGTTTCTATTTGTTTATCAAATTACTGTCTGAGGCAAATATCATGTTTCTGCAAGAATGTCCATCCAAATTACTGTCTGAGGCAAATATCATGTTTCTGCAAGAATGGCTTTGACAAATCTCTAATGGCTGCAGTGATAACAATAACAGTGATGTGCTACAGTACGTGGAACCAAAGATATTAAGCCTTGGCATGTTTTTAATAGTTTGTAAAAGTTAGCTTTGTTACTGTATGTAGGCTGTTTAATTTTAGCCGACTAAGAAATTCTGTTTGTTGTAGCATTTTAATCTATTTAAAAAATGCAATCTCTCAGATCTAATCTAAAGGTTTGTGCAGTACAGAGGAGTTGTTTTATATGAATTGCATATAGTAAATCATATTACATAAGTCCTCCCTCTGAGTCTTGGCGAAGCTGTGAAGGAGTTTGGTAAAATGCTGTTAGTCCGCCATTGTAATGTGAGACCACAGGCTCTAAAGCTTGTCAAATTATGTTTGTTTTTTTTCCTCTGGTGTTCAGCTCTACATTTGTGTGGGTCTCCGAGTCTGTGTGAGACGTTGTCAAAACCTGTCTCTGGCTAGCTCAACCACAGAATTGACAATGTTCTTACCCCTCTGAAAAAGTAGTAATAGAAAAACATTATTTCTTGTGCATTGCTGCAGTCGCTTTCAAGCAGGGGTCTCGAAGTATACGCCACATAAACGTTAAAACAATAGTTCACCCAAAAATGAAAATTAGTTGAAAATTTACTCACCCCCAGGACATCCATATGTCTTCAACATAACAGATTTGGAGAAATGTAGCAGTACATCACTTGCTCACTAATGGATCCTCTGCAGTGAATGGGTGCCGTCAGAATGAGAGACAAAACAGCTGATAAAAACATCACAATAATCCACATGACTCCAGTCCATCAAATAACGTAATGTGAAGTTGAAAAGCTGAATTTTCAACTTCACATTACGTTTCTCTAAATCTGTTCTGATTAACAAACAAACTCATCTACATCTCGGATGGCCTGAGGGTGAGTACATTGTCACTAAATTTTCATTTTGGGGTAAACTATTCCTTTAATAGTTTGTCTTCAAATATGATTCACAAAGGTTGCAATTGAGATGGCTTTATCTATTTGCTATGCCAAACATTGCGCTTATGTGTTTGTCTTCTGCAGGTGTGTTGTGGAACCTGTCCTCGTGTGATGCTCTGAAGATGCCTATAATCCAGGACGCTCTAGCTGTCTTGACCAACACCGTGATTATACCCCATTCCACCTGGGACGTGTCCCCACATCAGGAGGACCGCAAGCTTCAAATGCACACATCTCAAGTACTTCGCAATGCCACCGGCTGCCTGAGGTGAGTATGTGGGTGCTTTTCTTTTAGGATGGAAGAACATTCGTTTACAGGGATAGTTCACCATAAAATGTTAATTCCTGTCATCATTTGAAAACTCTAATTTCATTCCAAACCGGTATGACTTCTGTACAATATAAAAAAATATATTTTACATAGTGTTTTTGTCTATATAATGAAAATAAATGGGCATCACAGAGTTAAAGTCATATGGGTTTGGAACAACATGACTGCAGATTGTTGTTTTGTGTGGATTGTTCACAGATCCATTTGTGCATAAATTCCCTCATTGATATGAATGTGTAGTTCTACATAAGACTGACTTAAAGTTGGAATTACACAGAAACTGTGTAATGAAGAGTGTACACTCATTTTCTGTTCGTCAAAGAAATTGATGAAAGATAAATAAAAAATTTATCCACAAAAAAATTAAGCAGCACACAGGAATAAATTACATTTTAAAATATATTCAATTATAAAACAGTCATTTTTAATTGTAATAATATTTCAAACTGTTCTTTCTAATGTATTTTTTTCAAATAAACACAGCCTTGGTGAGCATAAAAGACTTCTTTTTTAAAAACATTTAGAACCTTATCAACTCAAAACTTTTGAACAACAGCATATATTGACATGTTCATCTAAGTGGCAGCTCTTGACCTCAAAGAAATTAATGCTGACAGAAAAAGATAGACTACTTTGCACATTTTATTCACATATACATGTGAAACTAAAACCCAGATTGCATTTACAAAACAGTTCACATACGGTTCCTGTTTGGAACGCAGATGCAGTCACTACCCCAAAGATTGTAAATAGGCTGTAAAAGGCAGATCTCTCATTAAGAACAGATTGTGGTCTGAACAGTGTGGTTGTTTCTATGGCAGCTGGCCACGTGATGTAGAGAAGAGAGTTTCATATCTGGACCACTAAGAACGATGGTTCCTTTAATGAACTGACCAAAAAAAAAACAAGAGTTTGGTATTTTTACACCTCCTTCCTAATCCATACGGAAAGAGGAACAATCCTGACAAGCAATTTTCCCCAGCCACGTCTGTTCTGTTCATTCATAACTCTAGATTGCCCGCAGGTAAAACTGAATCATAACCTGTATGGCTTTGGCATGTTGAGTAAAGATTTACCATATCATTCCTGTCTCTTCTGCGTCAGGGAAGAGGACACAAAGCATCTGATTCATGATTTATGCAATAATGCATAATGATGTTTATGTGAAGTGCAAATCTAGCTTGTTGTGATTTATACATTGCTTCTTGTTGTCAAGAGTTGGTTGAAAAATAACTGAGAAAGTGTTGATTCTCTTGGGTTGAGTTTCAGTCTCACATAAGGTTTTAATCTTGTATCCATAGCAACAGCGCAGTATTAAACTACATTAAAGTCGGTGCTGTGAGAGGAACACGCTGCTTTTGTTTGCTTTCCAAGTTTCCTTTTAAGATTTCCTAAACATTGAAACTTTTTTAAGGCATACTTAGACAGATTCACAAAACTTAGCTGTTATCAATAATATTTTTACCTTCTATAAGAGATTTTTTATGTGCATGTCCTGTATGGAAATACACACTGAAATACAAATACAAACAGTCGTATAATCCTCTGATTTTAGTTTTTTTCTAAATGACAAGTCTGCTTTTGATTCCAGCAGTGAATTACCCCTCAGAGTGAGTGGCAGTGTCTTGTGTTTCAACAAATCATCTTCTGTAGGAGCGCTGTAAAGAGGCAATTACCGTCCTCCGCATTTGAGTCTGTCAGATACGCACACGCTTAAGGAAGTGTAATGTGTATCTTATGCAGACTGTGTGATTGTGGACCACACATATCCTCTACTACATTTTCATTCATTTGCACAGCTAGTTGCTTATGATAGTTTAGTAAATACATGTGCTGTGATTATTTAATCTGACGGATGAGTTTGGAAATCTAATATGGATTTTCCGAGTAATCTTTCCACAGTTCTTTCAGTGATATTTCCACAATCTTTCCAGTTCTTTTTAGTGACTCATAAACAGTAAACTATAATACAAAAGCAAAATACACAAACAAATAACTCCTATTAATAAATCAAAAAAGTAAATCAAAAACATAAAACATACAAATTCCACTAAAAAGACAAATTAATCTCAAAAGTTAATTGGCGAGACCAGAGCAAATGACTTGTATGAACAGGTTCTGTTTAGTGAATAAGAAACATACAGCAAGACCAGTGTAGTGTGATTTACAAGCAAATGATTCTTATAAACAGTTTCTGAGTGAAAAATACAGCAAGACCAGTTTATTTGATTTACAAGCAAATAACTCTTATGAACGGGTTCATTTTAGTGAATCAAAAACATACAGTGAGCCCAGTGTAGTGTGATTCAAGAACAAATGACTCATATGATGTGGTTCTTTTTAGAGAATGAAAAACATAGTAACTTGATTCATGAGCAAATGGCTCTTATGAACAGTTATTTTCAATGAATAATAAATAAAAAGCAGTACCAGTGTAGTTTGATTCACAACAAATTACTCTTATGAACATATTCCTCTTATTGAATCAAAAACATGCAGCGAGACTTATGTGGTGTGATTCATGAGCAAATGACTCGTATGTTGTTCTGATCAGTGAGTCAAAAACCTAGTGCAACCTATTGTACTTTGAACAAATCTTGAACAAATGTCCTGCAAGTTCTAGTTCTTTTTAGTGAATCAAAACATGTGTTTTGTGATCTACAAGGAAATGACTGTAATGTACAGGTTATTTTTATTAAATCAAAAACATAAGCATGATCATTGTAGTTCAGTTCACAAACAACTGACTCTTATGAACAAAACTGAATGACTCTAATGAGCCGGTAAGATGTTTTATTTAACATGTAAGCATAATGGACATTAAAACTGAAATATGCAGCATGCTTTGCTTCAAATATTTCAGGTGCCCCGAAAATATTTCATGGTTATTTTACTGAGTCATTTACATTACATTCTCGCTGTCTCTTCTGGGTATCACTTTGGAGACAGTCGAGTTGACAATTTCTCCCAATTTCTGACAATTAAATACTTCAATTCAAATTGATGATATTCGTCAGGGTGGGATTTTTTTTTTTTCACCCTTGAGGGTGGGAACACTTGAGCAAGCCATTAAAAATCAGTGAAGCAGTGTTTTTGGAATTGAGCCTCGTCCCAATGGGACTTTACACATTGCTGCTGTAAATCACTTCCACAAGCAGAAATCAAATTTCTGAAACCTGCGGGTCTCCATGGGCACAGAAATCAATCTAATAGAAAGAGATTTTCTCAGCCACAAAACACAATCCCTCATGACATCCCAAAAAGGCATCACAACATTGGATTTTCCTTCTCGCTTTCTCTGTCAGACTTCAGTGAATGGATGAATCAGCCATTTACACAGTTAAACAGCTCCATGCTCTGTTTAGATTCGGCAGCTCACCAGCTGTCAGTAGAATCTTATTCGATCCTGAACGGCTGCCCGCTCTTATGAATCTTTTCCTTTCATAATTGTGTCAGAGCTTCCCTCCATCCCTCAAATGTTGATTGAGGGATTGTTTCCGAGGCAAGATGCACTTTTCCTATAGTGAGATCAAAGAGTAAACATTATATCTTGAGTTTAGGCTGACTTATGCTCAATGTTTTCCCAAGAAACTGCATTAAAGACCTGTCATGAGTTTGTTTGTGCTCTGTGCGGAATGTTGCTGGAAATTACTAAAGCACCACTGACTCACAACCCTTTGCCTTGAATGTTTATTCATACATGATCAACAGTTCATAGCACATTTATACTTGTCAAATAAACAAAATCTGTGCCTTTTGAGAGATCTGGTGATCACAGAAACATAAGCCACATTTCCATGGATGAGATGCAGATTGTGTTTCTAGCTAATTTGCTAACTTTCAGATTGTTTGTTTATTTTGTTTTAGTTATAGCTTTTGATGAAAATATCCTCTACATTTTATTTTGTCACGCCATATTCATTTTAGTCAACTTTACTTTGACTAAAATAGCATCTGATTTTTAGCCAACAAAAATATTTTAGTTGATGGGAAAAACTGCAAAACTACCCTAAATGTTTGAATATTTCAAATATTAAATAAACGTGAAAAAATGTCCTTGTGAAAACCTGATCTTCTGAAATAATGACATTATTATATACAATGCTGTGATTTCTTTAGTTTTTTGCTACTGCTTTAGTTTGCTCACAACGTGATTTTCACATTGACTTCAAGTTCATTTTCTGCAAATGTAATTTGTAATATATTTGTAAAATATATATATAAAAGTCCATTTTTATTATCTTTGTGGCTGATAAACACTGTTTAATAGGGTTTATAAGACACTGAAGCAGCTCTCTTCTCACAGCGGGTGATTGTGTTTAGTATTTGAGCAGCTGTGGAGGTCCGTGTTGGTCTGCAGGAGGGGGAAATTGTGCTGTTGGTGCTCCAGATGTTCTGGTGCTTCTAGCTCACCTTGCCATTTGGCTTCTGTAACCGTGGTAACCACCCTACCTCTAGTGTCAGCCGACTAGAGACCTGGCACGTCTTCATTTTGGCTGCTGTCATGAAACCTCACAATTCATCTAAACAGGCAATCTGTCAAAATCTGCTTCTTGCAGACAAGGTTTAGAAATTGTTTAGCATTTAAATACTAAGTCAGTCTGACAGTGACATTTCCTCTATATTCCCAGTGGTCACCACCCGAATGAGTGTTTTGAGTTTATTTTTACAAGAGCACATTGTAGCTGTTGAATAGTTCATTTAACCAAGGCCATTAAAACACTAAAGAGCAGACGTTTCTCCTTGTAAGGAATTTTTAAGGTGTGCTTGATTGAAAACAGTGCTAATTGTGTTCAATAAGTAATTTGCTAACAAAATGTGCTAATTAATTAGATGGAGTGTGCGAGTGACAGAATTCAAATGAAATTTAAATTGAAGTGAATGAATAAGCAATAAAATCTAAAGGGCTCATTAATTGTGTCAAATTAGCTGGAGCACGTCTGACGATTCACTGTGAATCATGTGACCTCGCATAAGTCTTAAACTTCATTTATGATGCTGACTGCAGTGATTTTTCATTTGTGTTGAGTTACCAACATTGGCATTCTTGGCATGCCACTTTCTTAATTAAAATTGGATGACTGAATTATGGAAAATGAACTAACAAAATTAATTTTCAATAATTCACCAGTTTGGATTCTACCATTCCATTTATATCAACACAAATTTCAGGTTTTCATCCCTAAAGCATTCACTCTTGTTTGTAGAAATACTTTCTTATGTTGCAAATTAGCCCCAAAGTGAAATTATATAATTAATTAATTAATAGAATTAATATTACCATCAACTAATCTGTTCATCCAGCAGTTTGGAGTATACCTTGCTACAAATATACACACACTCATGCATACATACACATTGGCGCTAAAGTGGGAGAATGAAACCATTAGAGAAACCAAAGAATGCAGCTTTGGAAAATGAGTCGGTTAAAGATCTGAGCAGAAACCATCACTGCTGTTTTACAACAGGGTCTAGTGCTTATACTAAACCTCTGTTTCTTTTAGTTAAATATATGATACTTGCACTGCCTTGATTATTAAATGAGCAACCAGATGCAGTCTTGAATGAAAGTCTCGATGGTTTGAAGGTTTGGTGGTGTTGGAGTTGTGATTACGTTCTTCCGGGTTGAAGAGTGTTGAACTCCAAAGATGTTATTTTGACTCTGTGGTGGTTGGGAGAGTTTTCTCCGAGGTGTAAAGTGAAGACATGACTGTAGTTGAGGCCTGTCAGGTGCGGCTGTGCCGGCCCCGGGACTTAGTGAGTCCCACACAAGCAGCAACCAGGAGACGAAGCAGAAGATGATGAGAGAAGAGAAAGAGGTCACTGATGTAGTGGCCTGTTAACTTCTGACAAGTTCACACCTCCAAGGCATCAGTGAGCCAGTGGGAACTTCAACTTTCAGAGGGAAATTTTACAGCCCTTTGTTTGAAGGATGGCTCATTTGCATGATTATTCAGCAATGATCGTGAATCTCAGTCAGACAAACATATACATTATTAGGCCTTCTTGTAATTATTGCAGTATTATTAGCTACAGTAATGTCACCGCCTTCAGCTTCTTCCTGCTTCTGAAATTGAACTGTTTATTCTAATTTGAGAGAAGAAGTGACTGGAGTGATGCAAAGCTAGTAAGTAATAAAAGAAGTGGACATTATGTATTTGTGTTAAAAATATAATAACAATAATTTAACCCAAATATATATATATTTAATGTTAAATTAGTTATTAATTAGCCTTATTTTACTCATTTTATTTATTTATTATATTATGTAATTATATAAGTGATGCAAAGATAAAGTAATTAAAATAAGTAAGTAATAAATTAAAGTAAATAATAAAATAAAAAGACATTTTGTATTTGTGTTTTATTATTATTATTATTATATTTTTACTCAAGTGTGTATTTATTAATTATTGCCGTTGTTATTATTTATTCATTTTATTAATTCTAATATGTCAGAAGAAAGTGACTGGAGTGATGCAACGCTAATAATTAATAAAATAAATTGATATTACATAAATGTGTTTTTATTGTTGTTGTTGGTACATAATGTCAGTTTATGTATTAATGATTAGCTTTATTTTATTATTTAATATTATCAATTATTTATTCATTTTAATTATTTATTGTTTTATTATGTGAGAATAAAGTGATTGTGGAGTCACACAAAGCTAATAATTAAAAAATGGTCATTGTATTTTATTATATTTATTATATAATATTATTGTATTATATTTATATAATAATAGCATCCTTTGTAGTGTCATTATATCATGTATGGAGAGTAGTGTAATGCTCCGTTATCTCTGTTTGTTTTTCTTACACATCCTCACTCAGCACACAATGGTGCAGCACTCCTTACGTGCTTATCTTTAGGTGTCTAGCTGTTCTCTACCAGCCAAATATTCACACTGAAATGCTTTATGGACAATATCAGCCACTTTGCACTTCTGCCCTGTCAGCATCAGAGTACCCTGCGCAGCATCAGCTGAGGGGGATGTATTAAATAATTTCATCATTTTGGAATACTCCATCAAAATGATGCTCTGATAAATCAAACCGCCGCCGTCCTCTAATTGCCGCCCTCCCTCTCCCCCTCTCTGATATCAGTCCACCATGACACACCTTGAAAAGTAATGAAACAATTTCTCTTTTTCTCCTCTCGGCCGGCATGATGCATCATCTACGTTCCTGCCAAACTGCGAGCAGACCCACCCTCAGTCACATCCATCACTCACCATCACAAGTGAATCATCTCTCTGAGCTCAGTCTCAATTGCAGGGCTCCCCGTGTTCCTCAGGACACCTTTTCTTATACTGGCTGGGAAGAGTTTGATGCATTCGCAAAAACTGCTGTGAGCCAAGAGGAAATGGGAGAGGGAGGCCAAGGGAAGTGAAATGCTAATTGGTGCTGGTGTAGGCAGAAGAGGGAGAAGATGTTAGTGGTCTCTGTTTAGGGAGGAACTCAAACCCTGAGGTCTCCTCTCTTCCCATTAATGTTCTCTGTGTGCTGTTAATAGGACTTATTTGACTGTTTAATAACCCAGAATTACTACTAGATTTGGAAAGTTGTTGTGATTCACTACTGGAGTCAAAGGGTTGGATTTATATATATATATATATATCTGTTAAATTCATCTGCTTTATTTTATTCTGAATTAATTATATATATATATATATATATATATCTATCTATCTATCTATTAATCTATTCATCTATCTATCTTTATATAAATCTAAAATCTGTGATGAATTAATTATATGTATTGTTTTATTATATCATTAATTATATAATTTGCCATGACTTAAAATCTAAAATCTGTGATATTACTGCTTAAAAAGAAATGGGTATTTCTAAGGAATTTAGATAAAATATATAATCAAAAAAATAGTATCTATATAATTGTATATAACATATAAAATAATTAGGTATTGATTTAAATTTTAGATATATCATGGCAACTTAAATAAATATAAAACAAAATTATAATTTTTTTGTTTGTTTGTTTACACCTTGCATATATACTCTGTCCTTTCTAAAAGCAAACATAAAGAAACTTTTCTCATTCCTGCATCCTCCTCTCTTGTACATTGGATGAAAACTTCACAGAAAGTAATTTTTGCTTTGTCCACTGTTATATGGTGTCATCATCAATAATTCATGAAGTTTGTTCCAATTTGTTTCGGTCACAGAGGCATGTGCGCATGCAATTGTGTGGTTTACTTCTCACATTTATAAACGAGTGTACGCTATCAAAATGATCTATCGAGACGTTCCCTGTGACATTAGCAGAGGGTCCGACTTTCAATTTAAAATGAGTATAAACAGACTTTATTTTGAAATATTAGGAAGCTTGTTTCACAGACTGCTCTGTGGCAGAGATGAATTTTAAATAACTAGAAATAAATTGGAAATCTGACCAAAAGCACAGCAGCTGTGTTTTCTGACATCTGGTTTGGGTAGTCTTACTCTCTTGGTTATGAATAGTAATGTCTCATCATTTATGTCTCCTGCATATCTGTTTTATTGCATAAAGGGTAGGCAGGCGTTGGGAGCCCAGAGCTCTTCTCAGCCTGATGTGCATTAGCATAACCTTTGATTAACTATTTTCCCATATGGCCCTGGTGGTGCTTGGATGTTTAATTTCCTGCACAAAAGGCTTCCACTGAGCCTTCCTTTAAGTGAGAACAGCACCGATTCATGCCAAGAACTAAACTCAGATGTCCATGTATAAAGTGTTTTACCTCTTATTGACCTGAGTGGAGTATCAGTTGTTACATTTGTTTTATTATAGCAGTTTAAGTAGTGTTATTTTAAGTCACATAAAATGTATGAATGCATGCATTAAATATCAGACCAAGAGGCATTTATTTTAAAGAAAATACATTTTCAAGGATATATATATATATATATATATATATTATATATATATATATATATATATATATATATATATTTATATATACACACACACACACACACACACACACACACACACACACACACACACACACACACAAACACAAAAATAACTCTGGTCAAAATTCAAAAACACTTCTAAGTTATTGGTGTTAATCTGGCACCTGATGCTTATTAATCTGGCACCTGATGCTTATTTCCTTAATTATATTACAAAACTAAGTTATTGGTGTTAATCTGGCACCTGATGCTAATTTCCTTAATTATATGACAAAAACTATTTAACTAGCAGCATTCCTCTAATTTTCACTGAGATTGCAAGGAGGTGGGCTGCTCTAAAGTGACTGAAAGCCTGCAACAGGAGGTTGTCCAGATAAAGGCTAAAGGGATGCCCCTTTCAACCAATGCAAGAGAAGCTGGTCATTCCAAATCTGTGATTTTTCAAATATTGCAGCTTTACAATGATACTAATTCAAGTTCCTCAAAAAGGCTGGCTGTGCAGGTGAGACAAATTCATGAGAGGACAGGATAATGTGGAGACTCTCAATGGGGAATCGGTTCAGCACTGCAGCTGGAATTGCTTGCCAGTTATCGCTGAACAGGGTAAGGATCTGTCTCAGCAAGTTTAAGAGAATTCGCACTGAAAGTGTACTCTGCAGTGACCAAGCCGCTCAACAGCAGAAAGAATCAAAAGGCTAAGCTCACCTTTGCTGAGGAGCGTATTGTGTGGAGAGAGGAGAACTGGTTCACTTTAATGATGAGAGCGAGTTTAATTTATTTGGGTCCGATGGAAAACACTGTTCAGCGTCAAACTGAGGAAAGACTGAAGCCCAAGTGCGTAAAGAAGTCAGTGAAAGCTGGAGGAGGAAGTGTCATGGTTTGGGGGATGTGAGTTGGGCCTCTTATACAGCTACATGGCGGAGTGAATGCAAATGTTTATCAGAACCTCCTTCAGCAACATGCATCATAGTCTGTTTTTAATAATTATTATTTTATAATCTAATGTAACAGATCAGATAACTGCCAAAGCTGAAAGGACATATTTACCCAAAACAATTGTACTTAATATTATCTCAAACTGAAAACAGAAACTGTCCATTATCCATTTATAGGAGTATTGGTTGATTTTGTAAGTTTGACAAGAAGCTGATGACAGTAATCTCAATGTCACAGTCTGTCACTTATTAGACAGCTTGAATGGAAATCTGAAATTGTGATATTAATTCCTATTGTAATTATGAAAAATGTAATTTTTCATATTATATGTTTGGTCCCTGGTTTAAATGATTTTTATCTTCAGTGGGAGTGATAGCGTCATCATGTCATTTTGACTATGTCATTTTTTCTGCGCTCATCCTGATTTGACTCACACCAGCAACCACATGCTTTTCCCTCCATCTACCATTTGCGGTGGATCTTAAGAAAAGGGCGACATGACTAATTAGTGTGTTTGTTCTCACACAAGCACATTAATAACTGTCATTAATTGCCTAGAATTAAGCAAAAAATAAAAATAAAGAATGGATATCAATAAGCTCACGTCCCCCAAGCCACCCGGTCAAAGAGAGATAGGTACTTGAAGTGAGAGGTACCTTGAAGGGTTATGACTTTGTCTATCTAAGCTATAATTTATGTGAAAGATTTTCTGATGTACTACCACACACAGGTTTCCAATGCCTAACCTCATAAACATCCAATGATTTAGCACGTGACTCGTTCCTCGGGGTGTCTGTTGTAATGAAATAGTAATTTCTTCATTCAAATGAAACATGTCTGTTGTGACATGAGTGTTTCTGTAAGCCTTGCCTCCTCGCATGACTTTTGATGAAAACTTGCTCAACAAATTAGATTATAGGTCTTAAATTCCAAAGCTGAAGCTGTCAGGCCTATTGAATATTTAATGACATAATAAAGCAGGGCCATAAAGGAACTAAATAGATACGTTTGTAATTCAAACGCTCCATATGCAGGCTAAATTATGTATTTCCAATGCCTTTTCACGTATATTCATGTATTATAGAGGAGGAGGCAAGGCAGTTCCAATAAATGATACATTGCAGTTGATTCAGTTCTTGTATGGTGTGATGTATCCCGTTTCCCATTACAGTTGATGTGAGTGAATTTTTCTTATTACGAGTGGGCCGTTTTCCCAAAGGCAGTTTCATGTGGTGTGGCAAAGATACACACGTGTGTCATATTCTTTCGGTCTGACCCACAAGGGAGTTTTAGCTGAGATCAAACCCTTTTCAGTACATTGATATGATGTGAAATAGAGCCTTTAATAGAACTATGATTTGCTGTTATTGTGTGTCTAATAGACATGTGGATGGAGTTTTAATGCCTGCTGTTGTCTCATTTGCACAGAGACGTTGAATGCATTATAGCAAGTCCTAACGTGGCATGACAAGCAATAAATCTTAAATGTTTTTGTCCTAAACAGCCGTGGCCACGACAAGCAACATACATTTTGTAGAAGTCTTTTATGCTCACCAAGGCTGCATTTATTTGATGGAAAATACAATAAAAACATTAATATTATGAAATATTTTTACAATTTAAAATAAGTTTTCTATTTGGATATTATAACATCATTTATTCCTGTGATGGCAAAGATGAATTTTCAGCATCATTACTCCAGTCTTCAATGTCACATGATTCTTCAGAAATCATTCTAACATTCTGATTTGATGCTAAAAACGTTTCTTATTATTATCAATGTTGAACACGCGTTAATATTTTGTAGAAACATATTGTCACTGCCCCACAATGAAATCTCATTGGTCCCACAATCACATTTTAAACATCAAATATATTCTGATAAACCAATCTGATGAGATTTCTCAATTTCTACAGCGTTTTCTTTTTCAGCGTGGACAGAAAAATAACTTGAAACTTGCAGATGTTGTATTTGGTTAGAACACTGTGTTTGTGTTTGTAAAATAAGCCTATTACAGTCGCTCCTCGTCCATATTCAGCAGAGCGCACCTGATTGATTTTTTTCAATAAACAAAATAATCAGAATCCTTATTGGATTATCCAGTTGAAATGATGCCAATATCCATTTCTTGCTCTCCCACTGTTATACTGTCTAAAATAAACAGTCAGATATCTAGCAGTGTCAATGATTCTCCTCCTGAAGGCTAATAGATTCATGTATTAATAGATGTCAAAGGTGGGAGATTTGGAGAGATTTGTTTGAGTGACTTGTGAAATGTGAAGCATTTGCATTTTGTTTGTCACAGTGGTACAGTGTAAAGCGGGGTTGTATCCCTGGAGGGAATCTGCACCTTTGTGATTGAATCCCCCTGATTTAATGCACTCATCACTGACCTGTGCTTCCCTCTCTCCATCTCTCTCTCAGGAATGTGAGTTCGGCAGGAGAGGAGGCTCGGCGGCGGATGAGAGAATGCGAGGGTCTGACTGACACACTGCTATTCGTCATCCAGACTTCCCTCGGAAGCAGCGAGATTGATAGCAAGGTAAGCTTTCCTCCCGGGATCTGTCCATCTCCATCTGTAAGTGTCTGTGAGTGTGTGTAGAGGTTCATGGAATGTTCTGTAACAAATAAACAGCTCTGTGGTTGGCTGCTGTCTGAAGGTTGCAAAGGCTCACTCTTCTAAACGGCGTTCTTTAATCTTGATTTAACTGGCAGCCCTCCGTCAGGCCCAGCTTGCTAATAGCAGAGTGGAGGGGATGCATCCATCCTAATGAGAATTGAAGAGCAGAGCGTGTGGATGCTGGAGCGTGGCACAGTTCTTTCCCTCTGGTCATTTTCAGACTTGCGAGCATTCCAGCCTTCCCACAGTTCCCGCTGTCTGAATCCCCTCGCGGTGCACTCTCAACCACCTCTCTTCACAGTTTCCAAACTCACAGCATGGCTAATAAACCATAGGCCCGGTTTCACAGACAGGGCTTAGACTAAGCCAGGATTAGGCCATAGTTCATTTAGGACATTTAAGTATTTTTTATGAACGTACTTAGAAAAAAAACATTACTGGTGTGCATCTTGAGATAAAACGAAGGCACTGATATATTTAAAGATCAGTCAGTGCAAGTTTCTTTCAGTTGAAACAGCTCAGACTTACATTTTAGTCTAGGATTAGGTTTAAGCCTTGTCTGTGAAACCAGGGAATAGTGTACTTGAATTTCTTGTAATATTTCTTCAGGCTTTATAGGCTGTATGTAGACCGTTAAAACTTGCTCAAAGGTTTAAAGGGACAGATCACAAGACAGCTTCATCCATCCCTCTCCAGAAGTTATTAGCGATAAAGGTGTCTCTGTACTCATTTAAACTAAAGTTGTGGAAAAAAAATTGTTTGTGCTCATACATGCGCATATTATGCTGATGATGAAATTTACAGCACACACTGTATGCTTACCCTCAAGTACATGTAAAATAACAAAGTATACTTTGCAGTGCACAGCTGGTAAGCTAAGAACATTGGTGTATGTTATTAAAGGGATACTGCAGTTCTCTTACAAATGAAACATCTGTCATTAATTTGCTCATCCTCATGTCATTCCAAACATGTAAGACTTTCTTTCTAATGTAGATATTTTGAAAAAATGTTTCAACTGTCTTTGGTTGTATAATGGGTCCAGTATTGTTTTGGACCCCACTGATTTTAATTGTATGGACAAAAAAAAAGCATTGAGTCATTTTTTAAACTATCTTCATTTAAATTCTGCAAAATAAAGAATGTATACTTTGGTTTAATGCATGTGTCGCTAAAAACTGATATGCAGACTCTTCTCATTGTATACAGCTGCTCTAAAAATACAGATCGGAGCAAAAGGCCAGCCATCAGGTGTACTGAAGCACTTGAGAGTTGAAAACACTCCGATAAGCTTGGGAAGCATGTCTAGTGGGCTTCGCCACTGTGCCATTTGTCCCTATTTTACTGATACCTTTTGAATTTCGTTTAAATGTAAAAATACTAATTCTATAAGTGAACCTCCAGCCTGTGGTTACACCTTTTCTTCTTCCCTATACATGTCAGTTTAGCTCCTTTTAGAGCACTAGGCACTCATTTTCATCCATCAGTGTGCTTTAACACATTACAAACGCTCAGAAAAGCAACAGCGACCATTTTACCCATCACACTGGCTTCGAAAAAGAGCAATCACCCTAATCACTCCAATTTCTTTATGTGTGGTGATTTGCCCAGAGCTGTTTTCGCAGGTGTTGGCCCAGCAGAGCTATAATTGCTGAAAGCACACCACCCATGGTCTTAATGTGCCATTAACCTGTGGTCGGTCAAGCTCAGTCCTGTTGACTTTAGCATTTAAAATGGGGACCTTGTAAATGGCTGGCAGTAAGAGAGATGGTGTTGCCCTAAATTTCACCAGGTGCGATATTCCAGGGGAATTTCAGCAGAACTTGTTACGTTTTCCTCAAAATCATTGGAAAATGCAAGGTCAGAGGTGTCTGGCACAGAGAAAGGCTGTTGTTAAGTCAGTATGTTTCTGTACATCAGTGCAAATGCCAGTGAATAATTCTATGAGCGTTTCTCTGATGACAGTCATTATTTTCATTTGTGCAGAGCATGGTCCCTTCTTTCCTTAATGGGGAAAAAAGTAAAACATGGAGATTGAGAAAAATGCTCATTTTTCATCATCATTTTGCCAGCATTTATTTTCTATTTTCCACTGTCAAGCATTGTGCCTGCTCTGCTGTGTCTCCTTGTAATACCCTGTTAAATGGAGTGTGAGCCAATGGATTTGGCTGGTCATTTTTCCCCATCTGCGAGTATATCCTTTAATCACATTTAAATGGGAGACCGTGTCAGACATATAATTAAGTACTTTCATATACTTAGTGCCAATGCAGCCTACACTCCCAGCCAACACTCAGAGAAAGACGGAGACAGAGGAAATGAGACAGTTAGATGAAGTGAAAGGGAGATATTGAGAGAGGAAAATGCAAGGGCAAGATAGAAGAAACTAGGTCTGTAGGATGTAACCTTGCTGTCTTTGACAGGCCCTAGAGATGTCTTTCTCTAATACAGGGATCTTAAAGTCAAATCACCTTATCCACGAATTTGAGTGATACATTTTATTTTATTATTTGTATATTTTGTTATTTTCCTTTTTATTTATTTAGTAATTCATTTATTTATTTCTAATTTTATATATAAAATAAAATGCCTGTTTTTTTTAGTAGTTTGAGACGCCTTCTGTAAAGGCTGCTTTTTTTCTGAACACTTGTTAATTGTTATGACAGCATAAGGGGTGCATGCATGTGTGTGTGTGTGTGAGAGAGAGAGAGAGAGAGAGAACAAATGTGTGTTTCCTCTTGTCTCAGAACCAGCATGAGTTGGATAGATGAAGTTTGGCCTCTCTGGCCAGATGGGCTCTATCAAGAGCTCAGTGGTGCTAGACTAATACCTGCCCAATATCTGTCTCTCTCTTTCTCCGTCAGACCATAGAAAACTGTGTATGCATTTTGAGGAACCTCTCGTATCGGCTTGCAGCTGAAACGTCTCAGGGACAGCAGATGGGGACGGACGAGCTGGATGGCCTCCTGTGTAGCGATTCCAGCGGGAAGGACGGCGAGACCTCGGGCTGCTGGGGAAAGAAGAAAAAGAAGAAGAAGTCCCAGGACCAGGTGAGCCATCCAAAGCAGCATTTACAGGCTGCAATTTGACCCTCGCCTGCTGATATGTCACTCTAACACACTTTACTTGGAAATCATAGTCCAGAGTACCATGAAAGAAGCTATTTAAAGTCAACAGGAAATCAAATGTTCAGTTTTTAGCATATTTTCTTTGTTGTTGCTAGTCTTATTGTATTAATAATGTGTTGGATATATTTTTGGTGTTATCCTATATCATTATGTATGTGTATATAATGTGTAATAATATAACAATTATTATATTAACATATATATATATATATAGATAATATAACATAGATATAGATAGATAGATATATTATACAGTTTAATAATGAAAATTGCAAATAATATAACAATTACAAAAATCAAATAAATTAAAATGTTAAATAATAAAAACTCAAATACAAACAAAAATCAAAAAATCTAAAAAATAAAAAAACAAAAAATCATGTGAAAATCATTTTCACTCGTGTCACATTATGGAAGTAAAATAGCTTGTGAAAGTCAATTTGTGTTGACTGACTAAAGAAAGAAGGCTGTATTTCACAATAAAATGCTTCTCTGCTTTTGAAAGATGGCCCAGCAAAAAAAATAAGGTATTTCATATCAAACTATTAATAACACAATCAGCATATTCAACTTCCTTTTACACCCCTCGTTGCCTCAAAATAATACCAATTTATGTTTCAATGAGTTCCCCAAATAACAGATTTACACGCCGCCCTTTTATCAATTACTTCCTCTGCAAACGTAACGCTCACCACCTACACAGAGCCGCACAGTCTGACAGTGAGTTTCCCCAGTGACACGCTCTACGGCTGATAAATCACAGTGTTTGTGGGCATCAGACTAAAGGAGGGAGGAAAAAAACAACCTTTTTACAGGCGCCTCCTCCATAGCAGAGGAAACTCTTCATTAATCTCACACAGAAAAAGTCAGCCAGGAACCTCCTTGCAGACACGGAGGGGGAGCGTGAAGCTGGGAGAGCAGTTATGTAACACAACTCCCTCTGGAAATGCCCCGTTCCAGAGGAGCCATGAAGCTAATAGCTGGTAATATACTATAGCCACCGATAGCTGAATATAACTTATATACTTGCATTTGCTGCAAAAGAGATGCTCGTCACAGCAACCTCTAGTTGCTACGTGCCTAGTAAGAAGCAGTAAAACTTTAAAAGCAGTCAGAGTCAGAATAATACATCAAAGCTATGACAGCATACATTATTGTATTAAACATAGTTTGGGGATGTTTTGCGTCGTGTTTTGCATTTGAACATTCAAAGATGTATTTCCTTCACTCATTACCTCAAAACCCATATATAAGTTTGAAGATCTGTTTTAGCATTCAGTCAGATGTGACTCCTCCAATCAGATTGCCGAAAGGAAGGAGATGCAACGATACTGGAGTCGTCTATCTCCACCTCTTGGACTGTAAAGAGGGCCATTTCTCCCCATTACCTAAGGTTCCCTCTCGTATCATGTGCCGGACCTTCTCTTCAGCCGAGACGATTTGAAAGAGGACACCCGGGCCTCTGGGCAACAGAAGGCTAATGTACTCTGTTAAATCATTTATCACTAAGTGGCAGCGAGGTAGCCCAGGAAACCAGAGCGTGCTGCTGCGGCTCTGTAAGGGCAGTAGAGTGGTGTTTAGCGCAGCTAATTGACTGAGAGGAGAGAGTATGTAAACCAGAGCAATTTCAACCCACCAAGCACTGATACCCTTCTTTGAGTTTACTCTGAGAAATGGGGCATGAAGCGCTCATTATGCTCAAAGCTTGCTGACGGTAAATGGGTGAAGAGAAAGTTTTCAACAATTTGAGATGCTGTTTTATGCTCTGTTAGTTCAGAAGAAGCATTAGGATCACATTGTCATTTTTTAGATTGAGGGTAACTCTCGTTTTGAGTTTTGGAATAGCTGAAAGAGTTGCATTTGGGCAGGTTTGACTCATTTTAGATGCCCAAAAAGACACATTTTCTGACAAAAAAAACTCATGTTGCTCACCAGAGTTTAGGGACTTAATAGTAATGGGTGAATGACAGATGTGCAAGATGATGTAACGTAGAAAACTTTTAAAGTCATTCACAAAATGATCCATGTTCTTAGATACAGTATGTAGTTTTTGTTGGTTTGACACATTTTTGTATTTTCTTAGATATATTTAATATCTGTATATTTAATATCTATCTATCAAAACATGTTCATTATAGAAGAGGTGTCATAATTTTTTAATTATTTAATAGATTTGGACGTAAGCAGCATCTTTGACTCTAATGCCATCCTTAGCAAGCACCTTTTTCATTGTTAAATTATGAAAACAGTTTTGACAGCGATTGTGCAAGGCCCTCATTGTTTGCATATAGTGAAACCACAGATTAAACCAAGTCTCCTCTCAAACTCTTTCCATTTCTTCTGTGCTCACCGTATGAGAAGAGCAGCAGCCTCATGGGGGCTTCTCCACCCTCCAGCAGTTGACTGAACAACAGAGCCGCTCCTCAGAGCAGGAACGGGGGGAGAGATGAAAACAGACTCATTAATAATGAAGGGAGAGTGAGGCTGAGTGCCAGAGCTAGTTTAAGACGCTGAGGTATTTCACAAGTTGCTCTGCCTGAAAGTAGGTCAGCCTGTGAGACCAGCACTTTTCAAACTGACTCACCCACACGTCTCGAACGCACACTTACAGCTCGTCATTCCTGCCTGGTTTTGGGTGTATTCAGGGCACTATTTGTCAAGAGATCTCCTCATGTGGGGATTGTGCTTATGTGCAGGGGGTTACAATCACCTTTTGACCCATACAGAATGACAGCGATTTTATCTCAGGAGTTCGCCAGGTCAAGGTACTGATGGTTGCTAGGAAGCAGATGCCGTAATGTTATTGGTGGTCATAGCTGTAGAAAATCCTATAAAAAAAAGAGATAAATAAAAATGAAACCATTTTTCTGGATGCTAAAAGTGAACACTTTGGAGGAGAAAGTGTTTGTATAACATAAACTGAAGTAGTGCATAATATAGCATAACATGAGGAAGAGAAATGATTATTAATTCATGAATCAAACTCACTTAAAATGCGAACCATTTCTGATGCAGTTTTTTTTTTTATTATATAGATATACACTACTGTACAGAAGAGTAAACTCACATTCATTTCCCTGTCATATCACGTTTTCTTCACTGACTTCACATATTTGAATATCTGCACTTTTACATAAAGTCAAACTTTTCTCACTGTTGCTCATTGAAAATAAGTCAAGTTGCTTTGTCACTGCAGATTTCTGTGTGAATGCCCCTTTATAAGGGTTTAGATGCTGATGGCGATGGATTTCGGATCTGACTGACTTGTTTTTCTTGTAACACTCTTTGTTTCTATAGTGGGATGGTGTGGGACCGCTGCCAGATACTGCTGAGCCCCCGAAAGGGATTCAAATGCTGTGGCATCCTTCGATAGTAAAGCCTTACCTCACCCTCCTGTCTGAGTGCTCAAACCCGGACACGCTGGAGGGAGCTGCTGGGGCGCTGCAGAATCTGGCTGCTGGGAGTTGGAAGGTAAGCCCTATGGTCAGTTGCCTTGTGTACGCATCTGTCTGTGCTGGAGATATGGCTTGGTATGCAACAAATGTTGTTTAAAATACAAGAAGATTATCTCATTATTATGTGTCAGCCTTCATCATTGGGTTTTCATTTAATTATGACTCATATATATTGTATATATTGAAATTTTGTATTCATTTATTATATATATATATATATATATATATATATATATATATATATAATTTTGTATTCATTTATTTAATTTTAATAACATATATAATTTTATAAAATTATATATACAGTATGTATATGTATATATATATATATATATATATATATATATATATATGTGTGTGTGTGTGTGTGTGTGTGTGTGTGTGTGTGTGTGTGTGTGTGTGTGTGCTAAACTGGTAAACTCTAATTTGGAAAAGAATTTTGTATTCATTTATTTAATTTTAATTTTTGGTATCTGTCATAGGGCAAATGTTTACTTGCTGTAGGGTTAGGGGTATTTAAAAACATTAAAATATATTTTTTTAAATGTACAAATATATTAAAATGATTATAGTTTTATTTTTAATTATTGGTAGCTGTCTGAGTGTAAACCAATGTATTCTTAGCATTGAGGGCCTTTAAAAAATATATAATAAATAGTTCAATATTTCAATAATAAAAAAGATTAAAATGTTTAACTGTTTATTAGTTTACTTTTACACCTTTAAAGTATTACAATTCAGCATGTCACACACATTTGAATGATGCCATAATTCATCTGACTTTCTGTGTTATTACTTTCCAAGGCAGTCTGTCTTATGATTTCCAAAAAATCTCATATATTTCACTGTAGAACGTATTCTTGAAACAGAAAATTATAAATAACAGTTTTCTTTTGACTTGGTCCACCTAGCATTGGACAAACAACCACATATCAGCATGATAAGAACCCTTCAGAGCACTTTAGCTTAGCAACACTCTGGTACCTAATGTGTTTTTTTCTTCTTTTTTTAACTGAAGGTTTTATTAGCTGTTGTCAGGATCTAAATTTATTGAAAGGTGCATGAAGAAATGGTGTAAAATTGCATTTTTCCTGACCTGAAACTGGTTGCTTTCATCAGATGTTTAAACCAGTACCAACCTCCCTCTTGGCCCCTGCTTCTCTCTTTGTTCTCACATCCTTTTCACCATCTCTCAGCGACAAAAGCTTGTTTTACTTCTGTTGCTCGAGAGCTCTAATCCACCTGATGTGCTCTACAAGATCAATACGCTCAGATGGAAACAAATGCAATGGGATTGGATTGGTTTGAAGTCTCATAACAGGTTTAGACCCCGTTCAAGAAGTTAAATGAAAGCGGCGTCCATACGACCCCTCTCCACACCTACAGGGCATCAGGTTGTATTCGTGTTTGCTGTTGTGTTGAGTTTGTTGAAGAGAAAAACAGGAAAGCGGTCCAGTTTTCATAATTGGCTGCTCTGTTTGTTCATCTAGAAGAGCTGACATTGAGCCCCCATCTAATATGTGTGAACTAAGCTCTCTGTTTATGTTTTCAAAGTCCATCTCGGACAGTGGGATTATTAAATCCCACGCTGTGTGTACTACGAAATGGAAACAAAGCCCTTAACTTAAGATGGATCAAAAACACTCAAGCGTGAACTATATGCCTTCTCATCAAAAAAATCCTTTTCAATTACAGTTTCAAGGATATTTATTGTATTGCATTACAAAAATACACGTTCTACTGAACTGTGATGTTGATTTTCTCTAAATGACAGATTTACATTTCCACACACTAATTTTAAGTGCCATTTCTCTGTTCCTAAACCCAGTAAGCTGGTACTTTGCCTGATTTAACACAATTTCCTTTGAACTATACTAAATGAATAAGTGTCAGTGTCTCTCAAACTAGCAACAGATAAAGAGAGCACACTTTCGTTCAGATCAGAGTGTACTTTGCTGTTTGGTGATTATGCAACATCAAACCATGATTACAGTACCAATGTGTCAGAGGTGAATATACAGTCAATCCAAATATTATTCAGACATTCAGATTTTTTACTACTGGGTGCAGAACACTATAGTTAATTTATGTAAGTGAGGATAGCAAGATAAAGTAAACTGTGACATACCCAAAAATTCTTCATACAGTGGACTAGCAGCAAAACTGATCAAAAATGTGGGACCAAAAATTATTCAGACACTTTGACCTGTTCTGACACAGTTTAACTCTGAGTTCAAGTCATATTTTATTACCATTTTCCAAACTATAGTGAATAAAGTGTGATGTGTGAAATGTTGGAGGTGTCTGAATACATTTTGGTTTGACTGTATGCAGGTTATAAAGCATTTTAGGTTTGTGCGTTTAATGTTTTTATTATCAAAAATAATAAAAACATTAAAGTTTGTGTTTACATATTATATATGTGTGTGTACTGTGTATATTTGTATATTTAAGAAAAATATTTTATATTTAGATATAAAATATTTACATTTATATTGCCTTTGAAACTTTTAATTCTGGAGTAATTTTTTTCTAGGTTCGCAGCTTGCAAGGTTTAGAACAGAGCTTCTCTGTCATTGTGTTTTTGTCTCTTCTTTTTTTATGCACACATACAGAGGTCATCAGAAAATGAGGAATGTGAGGGGATGCCTGCTGGGCCGTATGCTGCGGTCTCCCCCTGTTACAGCAGAAGTGCAGGGTAGCAGAGAGTCTAATCTGAGCTGACACTCCGTCACTGATAAAGGCTGATCCCACAGCTGGGGTCATACATAGAGAACCATAGAGAGCTAGTATTAGTCTTTCACTGTAACCTGGGGAGTGTGATTACACTGTCAGCAGGGTGCTGATCCAAAATGAGGCACTTTACAGACATTGGTATATCCAAATATGACGATACACTTCATGGTCTCCTGAAAACTGCTGATATGTAGAGTTATATATAGTAAAGTGGCCGAATAATATCATTTGTCATATTTAGCGACTTATACCTGTTTGTTTGTTTGTGTGTGTGTGTCTCCCCTAGTGGTCAGTGTACATCCGTGCGGCGGTGAGGAAAGAGAAGGGTCTGCCAATCCTTGTGGAGCTGCTGAGGATAGACAACGACCGTGTGGTGTGTGCCGTCGCTACCGCACTCAGAAACATGGCCTTGGATGTCAGAAATAAAGAGTTAATCGGTACGGCCCTTTTTTCCTTCTCTTGACTGTCTTCTTTTATTTTATTAGTCACTGTGATTCACTTTGTTTTAAATGGTTCAAGGCCATTGGATTTGTAGTGCTCAGGGTTAACAGCTTATCTCTTTGGCTTCTCTGTAATGAAGTCCAGTCTCTTATGTTTTAGCCAGTGTGGTAAAGAGGGCCATTCGTAGCTCTCAGCTCAAAGGAAGATAACTGTCATTTTATTATTACACATTTCCTGCCCACTCATCATTTCAAATGGGTTAGCAGGCATCAGGCTGCACTTGCACATTCTAGGCTTGTGTAACTGTATTTAGAGTATACTGTATATATTTTTGTTTTTTTGGGGGGGGATTTCTTTATTGCTGACTTATTACTGAAAGTGACATGCAGCTCAAAAGTTTTGCACTTGTGTATGGAGGCTACTCAAAGGGTCGTTGTTTGATTTTTATTTGTTTTTTGTTTTTTGTTTTGTTTTGTTTTAACTTTTTTTCTCTGAATTGCGATTGCGACTTTTTATCTAACAATTCTGACTTTTTTTCTCTGAATTGCGAATCTAATAATTCGGCCTTTTTTTCTTAGAATTGCATGATGACTTTGACTAACAATGACTTTTTTTCTCTGAATTGCGAGATATAAACTATAAAATATGCAATTGCGAGATATAAACTTGTAGTTGCGAGAAAAAAAGTCAGAATTGCGAGTTTTTATCTTGCAGTTGTGACTTTGTCTCGCAATTCTGACTTTATAACTCGCAATTGTGAGTTTATATCAGAATTGTGAATTTTTTTTTTTATTTAGTGACAGAAACGGGCTTCCATATGTTTGTTTGTTTTGTTTTTATTGTTGTTGTTTTTTAGTCTTTATTGTGTAGCTAACTTTACTGAAAGTGACATGCAACTCAAAAATGTTGATGTTTTGCATGGAGGCTACTCAAATAGTTGTAATTTTTCTTTTGGATTTTGTTTTGGTTGTTTTAGTTGTTGTTTTAGTTTGGTTTGTTTTTTGTTTGGTTACTTTTTTGTTTGTTTGTTTTGTTTTGCCCATGTTTTAGTTTGGTTTTGTTTAATTTTGTTGTTGTTTGTTGTTGTTTTGTTTTATTCTGCTGACTTATTCTGTCTTTACTGTCTTTTTGTTGACTTTACTGAAAGTGAAAAAAGTTTTGGAAGTTTTTCAGAGGGTCAATCCAAATAAAACTGGCCAACTGTCTAAATCCCTTCACAAAGGGCCCTTCCTCAACACCATTAGCAAAGCTTTCATATAATTCTCACTTCAAGAAAGCAATTTTGTCATTTCTGCTCACGTGATGCCTGGTGAAACATCCTTCCAATTAATTATGTAAACTGAGGGCATTTATTTGTTACCAAACCCAAAATAAAATATAAATTTCTCATAATTCAGCCGATTTTCTTGTCTGTTTACCACAAGTGCTACAAAAAGCAGTACATAAGTTGAAATAAATTTTAAAAAGGCCAATTTTTCAATTTTAATTTATATTTAAGTTTTTTTTGCTACAAGTGTGAGGATAAATTTGAATAAGTTTTGCTACTAAGGGTAACAATAAGATACAATATATCTTTGCGTGAGGGGTTCCAGATGTGTAAACATAAGGCAGTTGAGCCCTGCACCCTTCAGAGTCCTCACTTCAAGTGCTCTGTCCTTCAGAATGAGTAGGGCATATAGTTATGTTCACTTTCAGTGGAATTCGCCCAATATCTTGTTGAGTGGTACTTCATCATGTTTCCACTGTTTAGGACAAGATTAACATGGAAGAGATGAGACTTTCATCACTTGGCACACTGCACCGCATTAGGAGAGCTCAGGTTATACCTCTGAATAGTGAGGACAATGTGTTAATGGTCTTTGTAACTTTCATGGTCATAGTTGAATAAGAATTAGCCTTTTCTGTTTCTGTAAGCATACAGTGCAGGTAGTTCCCTCATTGTTTACTCTTAGAGAAGAGATGAAGTGAGTCAAAGTGGGTCCGTTCTTATTTAGGGTAGTATAATTATACCTCTCCTCCATGACTATATCCACACCTGTCAACAATTGATATTGTTTCCTCCAAACATGTGTCAGAAGCTTTGAGGTTCCTGCGATTGGGATTTGACCTTACCTTCATACAGAGCTGCAGGTGTTTAGCATTACACTGCTTCTGAATTAGACATATTAACGAGTACATGACGCAGCATCACCATCTGAATGACAGGAAGTGGTCTGCCGCGACCCGCCGCATCAGGTGCTTAATTAGAGCTTGTTTTCTTCCTTCCTTCATCCAGTCTCACACTGATTCACACCATTTGAAATTCTCCCAGTGACATCAGCAGCAGACTATTGATCTCACCCGCTAATAAACGTGGTTTCCCTGGTGAGTCTCGCCATCTCCATGGCAACGGCTCCCCAGTCTCATTCTGCCGCTGATTTCAGGCCCCCTCTCAGCTCCCCAAACAACTGGTTTGCATTTGCCACCTGGAGTCCGCATAGATTTGCACATCATCCAAAATCATTTTAGATTATGCAGATTGTCTTCATTATACATTGCCATGGAAATGTGCTTCCTGTCTTTGTAGATTTAGCTTGTTTCTCAGTAGATTATGCAAAAATAAATTACATACAGTACATGTGATGCACAAATAAATGTATATTTTTATCAGATTGCAGAGTTTAGAGTCCATATATAGAGTACATTGAGACTCTAAATTAATTCGTATTGACAAGTGTGTGCAGTAAACACAGTCTGTGACTGGCGGCTATTCTCACACTTTGCTTTTTTAGACAGTTCAACATGGCCATCCATCAAAAGCTTTTGAGAACCACAAACAATAAACTCACTCAAGGTCCCTCTTTTTGAAACTTCTCCCACAGTCTCTTCCTTTCATCCGTGATTTATTTTACATGTTGATCACTGAATCTATATTTGAGCTCATTTTACATTTAGCTCAGGGATGAAAACTGGGCACATGAAATGCATGTAAATTGCCAATTCAATCCTGCCGTTTGATCGCATATTAAAATAAAGATTGATTGTTTGTATAAATGAATTTACCAGCCTAAGTTCAAAGCATCAGCCTATATCCTGGAGCTTTGATACTGTATGCTGACAAACAGCACATTGCAAATCATAAAATTCAGATAAGCTTCTTTGGTGTTGGATGCCTTATTTTGATTTTGTTTTTTAACATGAGGTTACAAGATAATTAATTTTGATGCATTTGAATTAAATTTGGTTTTGTGTACTTCTGAACCACATTGACATTTATAGACCCTGAGGAACAGTATAAATGTAATCTCTGTCTGCTTTGACCTTTTCTCTTTTCCAATTATTTTTCTTGCCTTTTTTGTCACTCTTCTTCTCTCCAGTATCGAGGTTGATAATATTAATGCTAAAGAGAAGTGGGAGAGAGAAGCATTTCAGGATGTTGTTAATCATAGCTCGATCTTCTTGAGAGAGAAGATTTAATTAATTTATTTTTAATCATTTTGTATTTTTATATTTATAAATATATTTATGTATCCTGTGCTTTACATTTTATTTGAAAGATTTTATGTAGTATGTGCAAAAAAAAATCACTATTTAATCTGTATTTAATATCTATAAAGTTACTTAATTATTTTATCTAAAAACGTACAATATTTTAAAAATTTTTATTTTACGCTTTCTTTTTTATTTAAATTTTCTGTTTAATAATTTTTGAAGCATTTTGCATGAATTGTTTCAATTATGAAATATAAATATGCATAACACTCAAAATGTTTTTTCCTTGAAACTCATATTCACTTCCCCAATATTTTAAAAATCTTTTTTTCATATTAAATTAAAATCATCTATTATATTTTATGATCTCATAACCATAATTAATAGCCTACATTTTCTATTCTCTTTGCTTCACTCTTTTTCTCTCCACATTCACTCTTGTTTTATCTACATGCAAGCATCAGTGTGCAATCAATCTAAAATGGCGAACTCCGTTAGCCTGCTTTGAAGTTCCTGATGTGGGTAAAATATCCAGATTTGGATATTTTTCAGTGCAGTTTTTGTTAGTTCCAGTGGCTGAATTTTAAACGTGATGTATAAAATCCCCGGAGATGCTGTTTGAGGCTTCAGCATGCACAAAATCAGGCACAGCAGGCGTGAATGAAGGCAGACACACATTAAGCATAGCACTGGATGAGCAACAGAGTAGTGTCATTTGTAATCGGAATGGCTCTCCAAACTTTCAGGTGGCTAAACTTCTCTAGGCGTTGAAATAGGAGGGTGTTGGTGTGGGCAGACGGACCGTGATGGGACACGTTCTTCAGAGGACTAGCAGACAAAGCTCGGTGGATTTGTTGGAAATGTTTGAAGTTGTGCTGTAACTTTGAGAATCAGCTTTACTTGGCTTGTTCCAAAGGTCCGACATTTCAGTTGATGGAGAGGGATTTGAAAAATTCTGATCCATCATTGAAAGTTTCATCCCGGATTTGATGACTGAAAGACTCATATCTGCCGCCCACCTGCACAAAGGATGAAAAAAGAGGGGATGTGCTCGACAGGCTGGCCTTTAGAGAAATAACTAAGTGTGTGTTTGTGCGGCTTTCCTCTCTCGCTTCAATTTGCAGCCAATCTTCCCATCTCTCACACGCTCCCTCATGCATCCGTTTGGTCATTTTTCCGTCTTCCCTTCCTTTATCTGTTTTCTCTCTCTTTCATTAGGAGATTGCCAGAGGTACGTGTCTCAAAGCAAAAGAGCTGCTTTATAATAATGACACTAGAAAATCACCACTTTATCTTTTCTGTGGCCAAATCCGGCCATTCAGTCATCTCTCTATCTGTCCCGGCCGCCACTCCACAAGGTGGCTCTGTTTGAAATTGCATCCATAGGTCTTCAGAAGAAGCTTTTTCTTTTTAATCCAATATGACAGACATCAAAGACAGTAATAGAGAGCAATATAGCTCATGAAAGCCTCACTGCTGGACGTTCTCCTTTCAAATGGTCTCCACAGTGGTTGATTTCCACTTTAATTTGCTCCCTAACCTTTAAGAATAATTTTGTTTTAAGGTCTTTCTTCAAATGCTTTGTTGTTTGTACTTCTCTTTTATGTCCAAGTCGGCTATTTTCTGCCAATGGGGTTTGAACCTGCTGTTAGCTTCGTTAAAAAAAAAAAATGTCTCTTTGGATCCATTTAAATGTTATTGCAGGATAAAAGCTCACAGAGATGCTGCCCAAAGCCTTTAACCACTGTGTGACATTTTAAACCAAGCCGAAAACCCTTAGGCCTTCATGGAACATTTTACCAACTCTCTTTGAACTCTGGCTGAGAATATTAATGCTCTTCATTTTATACAATATGGAAGGATATAATGCCATTCCAGTCATTATATGGCTTGTCAACCACCTGAACGTGTTCTTCCCAGAGAAACAGAGTTATTTTTTTCACATCAAAAAGATATATTAAAAAAAAAACTCTCAAAAAAAAATAACAAAAATTGAACACAACCTTGACTAAAACTAAATAAATAAATTGAAATAAACAAAAGGAATACATGAACAAAATTAATTAAAACTGGAAATAAAGTTTTATTTTTATAAATTTTTTTGTTTTTTATTTTTATTTAATAAGAAGGAATGCATCTTGAGCAGCAAATCAGCTTATTAGAAAGATTATGTGACACTGAAAACTGGAGTAATGGATCACAGGAATAAATGACATTTTAAAATATATTCAAATAGAAAGCAGTTATTGTACAATGTAAAAAGATTTCACAGTATTGCTACATTTTTCTGTGTTTTTGGTTAAAAAAAAAGCATCCTTGGTGAGCATAAGAGACTTCTTTCAAAAGCATTCACTCAGTGTACTACATAAAAATTCTTTAAACATTTAAACTTTTGTGTTATACAGAAAGAGCATACAGGTTTGGAATGACATGGTGGAAAAAATTCTGACACTGAACTTTCCCTTCAGTGTCCTTTATAGCGTATGTCTTCTAAATGGTCACCTAGATTTTAGTGTACATAAAAGCAGCAATAATGGAAGGATGCTCTCTCTCTCTTTGTAAATGTCTATGGGTGCGTGTGTATTTCTGGAGCTCATGATGGGCCAGAGCCGTGTAGCTGATTGCCTGTTTTGTGGGAGAATGGGCTTTTATAAGCTGGAGGGTCTGCACTTACCTCTGATTACCACTAAGCCCTCGTATTCCCAAGAGCTCGTATATGAGGCACTCTAGTGAGTCAAGGTTAGCCTTGAGTCATATACAGTCGCCAGATCTCATCGTCATGTATCAGAACCGTCCTTCCTAGTCCATAAAAAGACTCTTCATTTATCACAAGGAGTGTGAATGTGTTACTTAAAGCCCTTTTTACTTATCCACTGTTGTTTTTCATGCTCAGGCTGACTTTGAGATCTCTGCACGGATGTTCAGAATTGAACCTGTCCGAATTGCAGTAATTCGTATTCTTGAAAATCAGCAGCTTGTACTGAAGAGTCCTAAGCTTGTGATTACTCGTAATCATGCAGTTTTGTGTTTCATTATCATCATAAAGCCTAAAACTGGACTGAAAATGTCCCATACTTCACCTGTTTCACCTCTCCATGCCACTTTTCCTCTATGGGATCCTGATCACAATATGTGTCAAAAAAATTTTATTAATATTATATAAAAAAAATTACATTTTATTCTTAAAATCTTATGCTTTAACTTTTCAAGGTGATCAGACTTCATTATGATTAAGTGTGTTTTTAATTATGATTTAATGATTTTGCTCACCAAGGCTGTATTTATTTGGTCAAAATTACAGTAAAAATATTGTAAAATAACAATAAAAATATTGTTAACATTTAAAATAACTGTTTTCTTTTTTAATGTTTTAAAATATAATTTATTCATGTGACTTTCAGTAGCCATTATTTCAGTCTTCAGTGTAATATGATTTTTCAAAAATCATTGTAATATCCTGATATGCTGCTCAAGAAACGTATTATTGTCAATGCTGCAAACCGTGATATAATTACACTTAAAAGTTTGGGGTAAGTAAGGATTGAAAAAATTATAATCTTTTTAAAAACATTTGTTTTGCTTAAATTGTTACATTTTCATGTTATAGCAATATTATATCAGTTTGTAAATATAACACTGTACAGCTATAAATATATTGAAATATTTTATATACAATTATATTGATATTGATACTGATATAGTGCTGTATGTTGAAGCAGCAAGACATCCATTTATTTCACTTTGGGTGTAATGAAGAGGTTCATTGTTTAAATATTGGAGATGAACAACGAGAGATGATATCACTGATCAGTAATTTTACCAGGTTTTTATTATTCTGTAAATATCATGTTTTTCCCACAGTTCGCTGTTCAGAGAAATCTCACATCTCATTGGACTGTCTCCATATTGTCAGCTCAAGCAAGACAGACGATTTTGCCTGCAGGCACAAGATAAGGAGGCACCAATTAACTGGAAGCGTATTGGTGATAAAACGGAGCTCTTCTGCAGTATGCTTCATAAAGAAAATGATGTCTGTGTTTCTCCTTCTGAGACCATTTGGAATTAGCGGAAAGAATTGAACAGCCTTAGATTAATTTCATTAGCTGTGTGCTTCTGTGATAGAATAATAGGGTGCCAGGAGGAGAAGGACTTCTGCATTTCAAAGGTCAAAATATTGGAGCGCTTGGATAATTAAAGTGGCCGCATGAAATCTGGAAAATACTCTATTGCAAACTAGTTTCTTGTTCTTTTTGAAATTGGACGGCTATTTCACAGAAAGATCTTGTAGGCTTGTGTTCATACACCAGTTTTATCATTAATACACATGTAGACATAATAGCATTTCATGTTTTGTTCTCATTTAAATGTAAAAATTCTCTGGAGCTGCAAAACAACAACAAAAATGAAAATTGTAGACACTTGCAATACCCTCAAGCTATCTACACTTAACAAATTTACAACTAAAAAATTTAAAACTAAACATTTCCATACCA
The DNA here is from genome assembly GCF_018340385.1 of Cyprinus carpio. Classification (NCBI taxonomy): domain Eukaryota; kingdom Metazoa; phylum Chordata; class Actinopteri; order Cypriniformes; family Cyprinidae; genus Cyprinus; species Cyprinus carpio. Next base: position 15,711,866 of record NC_056595.1, on the reverse strand, counting down.
AACATTTCCTCAACTGCAAATATCTCAAGAAGCAAACAGTATAATACCCTATTTTGACATGGCAGTACCAGTATTACTGTTGTTGAGATCACGGTAATGCAAGAACTTCTACAGTCTCTTAACTGGCCCTTTGCAGGTCTGTGGAAGGAACTTGTCAAAGCAGAATTGAAAGATCATACGTAGGCCTTGCCTACAAGTGATGACATCACGTACAATCTGTTATAATGGTGTTAATTGTATGTTGGAGATTTAGTCTTCTTTTAAATACTCTTTCTCTTTATTTCTTTTAAGATTTCTAGCATATAACACAAAGTCACAATGTGTCTTTATATCTCCCAATGTGGCTTGCTATCTCATAATGTGGCATCATGTCTCAGAGTGGAACTTTTATATCTCAGATTTTGGCTTAATATCTCATAATGTCACTTACTATTTCACAGTGGAACTATATCTCACTATTTAAATGTATACATCACAATTTAAAATTAATATCTCATAGTGTGGCTTAAAATCTTAAAATATGATTTCATATCTCATAATGAGGCTTAATATATCATAATGTGACTTTATATCTCACAATATGATTATATATATATATATATATATATTTATATATATATATATATATATATATATATATATATATATATATATATATAATTATTATATTATTATTATTTGTTTTTTTTATTTATTTTTTCTTAACATTTAACCTTAACGTTATCTCACATAGGCCTGTCTTGTTTCCTGTCCTTTGTGGATGTGGATCAATGCCATTGTTTCAGACAGTTGTAATTCCAGGGTAAATTGCTGTAGTCCTCCTTTGTATGACATTAAAAGTTTGTGTAAGCAAACATTATATTTGCCACTTTGAAATGGCTTCTATACAGTATGTGGACTAAAACCTCTCTTGGCAAATTTAACCATAATATAAATAGCTCATAACGCCATAAGGGGGTGTCCCGTACACCACTGGGTGAGGAAAGAGCACTCAACATCCTGTAGCGATCATTTCGCTTATGATTGCCTGTTAATATGACCTAGTGTGTTATAGCATAAATTTGTCTCTTGTTTCACCGACACAAATGCATAAACGTAATCATATTGTTTCTCCCACTGGTCAAGTTCCTTTTTCAGTGCTGTTGAGTGTTGCCAAGTCAATTTAAATTACGCATCCCCCGCTGTTCTTTTAATGTCAGAGTTTGCACACTTTTTCATATTTTCTTTCCTTTGTTAAAGTAGCATGAGTCATATATCCACACTGCAGTCAGGATAACACCCCCTCCATAGAAATCCAGCGATGTTTAAACCGACACATCTGACACTCTTGAATTGTTGCAGCTCCTGCATTATTATACTCTAGATTAAGAATAAATTGTAGCACAATAGTCATACTGACTGTGAAAAAATGTCATCCTGACTATCATAATTATTCCAGTGCTAATCACCATATTCTCATATGCTTTTTCTGTCTATTTTTTCTCTTTGTCTAGGTAAGTATGCCATGCGAGACCTGGTGCACCGGCTCCCAGGTGGGAGCAATGCTAGCGGAAGCAGTGGGGGTACGACAAACAGCACAGCGGGTAAAACCATGTGCGATGACACTGTTACGGCTATATGTTGCGCCCTACACGAGGTCATCACCAAGAACATGGAGAACGCCAAGGCCTTACGAGACGCCGGTGGCATTGAGAAGCTCATCGGTATTGCCAGGAGTAAAGGAGATAAGTAAGTCGTCTTTTCTTTTTTTTCTTTCTTTTTATAATAGGGTTGCATCTTATCACTAACCACTAAAATTGCCTGAAGTGTGCGCTAACCAGTAGTTCGTGGCTTTGTTTTTGCTTGTGCTTTCATGTTATTTTGTTCACCAGAAACTGTGCATTACTCTTGGAGACACTTTTTTTTCAGCTACACAGTTCTACTTTTATTCCAGCACCTTTTCAATGAGATGAACATTATGAGTCAGACCTCAATAAACATTTCATGAGCTTCAAGGCTTCCACATTGTCTACAGATGTTCGGCTAAATCATATATACATCAGCAATGCATCAGACGCAAGTCGCTTTTTCAGTGCTTGCTGAACTGTAATGAAGAAAAGCAAACATGGAGGAAGAACACATTCACTTTTGCCATAATAGACAAAAAGAGCTGATGTTTGTATTGCTGCATCCTTGAGAATAAAGCTAAATGTCACGAGAGGCTGTATGTAATAAAGATTTTAACACAGTTAAGGCATATTATCTGCCATGACAATGCAGGGAAAAAAACTCACTTAGCTTTGGTAAAAATCACTGATTAACAGCCTTGACACTGGTTTATTGGTTTTGTGAATCACCAGAAGATATACAGAAGGGTCCTGATGAGATTGCAAACTGCTGTAATTTAAACCTGAATGTGAACAGGGTTTTGTTTTGCTTTGCTTTACTTTGCTTTGCTTTGCTTTGCTTTGCTTTGCTTTGCTTTGCTTTGCTTTGCTTTGCCTTGCCTTGATTTGCTTTGTTTTTGGAAACCACAACAAATTCCTTGGGTTTGTGTACATTTGCCAAATAAAGCTAATTTCTCATTCTGAAATAAATAAAAATCTATATTTTTTTCATTTTTTTCTTTTATTTTGTTGTTTGATCAGGAGGATTATAGTATAATTAAAAACATATTTAAAATGTACTGCTATTTTATATATATATATATATGTTTTTTTTTTTCTTGTTTATTTATTACATTTTTTATTGTGCCCCCTATTTATAGACTTGGTGTATTAATATAGGTGTATTCAGTTGCAATACATGGCATGTTGTTACACGCAACAGGTGTTTCAAATGTGCTTCATTCAATCATATTTTGTAATAATCATTTATTGATCAAGAATTTCTATATGCTGCTTGCTTTAGTCTCTTAGAAACAGCAAGTGTAGGAAGCCTGACAGTGAGTGATGACATTGTTAAAGACATTAGTCCGACCCTCATCAAACTGACAATTCATGCGATTGCTTTATATCCGCATCAGATATTCATACACTGTGTCCGCCCCGTTCGAGCCAATATGGCGATGACAGCTGCTTCCAGTTTCCTGCTGAGAGGTTATCAAAGGGACAAGCCACTCGGGTGCTTGTTTGTCTGGATATAGCACAAATGCAACCGGTTGATTTAGTACCGGCATGTTGCAGCAACCAGCGAGCTTGTTGTGATATGCATCAGATTTTATTACTTTTTTGATTTAAAGTGGATTTATTTGGTGCAGATTGCGATATGTGTTCAACACATCATGCATGACAAAGCAAAATAATCAACTCACTGCTCTTGACTGGATAACTTTTTTTTAATAAGTTATTTAAAAAGCAACAAATACATTTTTTAAAACTTTTTCCCAAACTATTTGGCACACAACTTTTTGCTTATTCTATGGTTTCCATTTGTGAAATCTTCACTTATGCAAACTTCACAGCAAATCTGACAGACTTTGCGGCCTTACATCACCAAATTTAGGGGTTTAATTTGAGAAAGGGCCTGACTCAACTTAAGATCTGAGCATGTTAAAATCCATGTTGAAAAATGAGGGGAGGGTCAAATTAAACATACAGCTCCACCTCTAAGAATCCATTTTGCTATTTATGAGAGGAAATGATGAAGGATGAGCAGCTTTCATTTCCTCTATTAAAGCCATGTTCACTCAAGGACAGAAAAGATTTTCCTCTAACTTCATTTCAAGTGGCAATTGTAAACTGTTCCATTGTGTCCTTTGAGCTGAAATGGATTGACTCGGCTCAGCGGAAGACAAAAGACACAGCTGTTCTATCAAATCAGCTGAAGTCAAACAATTTGTGTCATTTTTGAGAACCAAGAGATTGTTTCTTTTGTTTGTAGTGCATTGTTAATCATAACAAAAGCTGCTGTCCGTGTGAAATGTTTGCACAGAAAGCATAGAAAACCCATTCACTGCATCAAATGCTTCCACAGGAATAGGCATCTGAGCAACAGTGTACCAGGATTGGTTTCTCATTTTACTCTGTTATATTTTGGTATTGCCATTTTGATCTTAGAGTTAGGATATTCTGTAAACATTTCAAAGTGTGTTGCTTAAAAATGTGTTGTTTTAGATATCACTGTTATATTGAAGTGCTGCATATAGATCAAATAAGGTTTAACTCAGGCTTGTGTGTTCAGTTCATACAACATGCAGTATATCCCCAAAAATATTTTTCTGTGATGTCATTCATCAAAACATCAAAAGTACACTACTATTCAAAGTATGCAGTGGTAAGACTTTTTCTTCTCTTAGGCTCACAAGAGCTTACTTTGATCAAAATACAGTAAAAGCAGTTTAAAACAAAAAGTTAAAACTATTTAAAATAACTGTTTTCTATTTTAATATATTCAAAAATGTAATTTGTTCCTGTGATGGTACAGCTGAATTTTCAGCATCATTACTCCAGTCTTCAGTGTCACATGATCCTTCAGAAATCATTCTGAAATGCTGACTTGCTGCTCAAGAAACATTTCTTATTATCAATGTTGAAAACAATTGTGCTGCTTAATATTTTTTTAAGGATTCTGTGATGCTTTAATTGTATTACATATAAAAATATCATATAATTTAATAACATTCCATATTTTTTATATATATATATAGCTTTTAATTGTATTACTTTTGATATTTTTATATTGTTTAATAATATTCCTTTTAATAAATAAAGAACATATTAAGGAATGAAACAATAATATAAATATGATTTAATATACAACAGTTCTATATAATTATTAGATCAAATAGTTTACTTATTGTAATAAATCTTCCAGTAATATGCTCTTAAAAATAGATAAGATTTTAACAGATAATAATGAATGACTGTTTAAACATTTCCATTTATTGCTGTTGATTGCTGTTTTCTTCTCTCTCTTTCTCTCACACACACAGACACTCACCTAAAGTGGTAAAGGCAGCATCTCAGGTTCTCAGTAGCATGTGGCAGTACAGAGATCTCCGGAGCCTTTATAAGAAGGTAGGAGGCCTGCTTCCACTCATGACAGCTGTGTCCCATTTCATCCGTACCAACCTGAGGAATTCATTTAGCATGCTACCTGATCTCCCACTCCCACACCATTGTGTTTGAACCTTTAGAGACAATAGTTTAGAATGAAAACTGGAGAGTTTTTGTACCCCTCCTCCCCAACAAAGATGTGCGACCTACTATTTATTCAGCACAACACCTTGTAGCTGACTGAAAACATTAATCCACACAGACTAGCAAAGAATGCTCTATTGAGCAGTAACGGCTAGGCTAAAGAGATATTTCCAATCAATAAGTGCTTGTTGCACTTACTATTGTGTGTATCCGTTCAGACTCCCTTGCAGATTATTGAGGCAAACTTTGGCCTTGGCTAGCGCTGACTGCATTCAGAACATATTGTATGGTCTGAACAGCATGATGAATAGACTGATGTGAGGAGACCTTGTATGAATGTTGCCATATTTCTATGCAACAGCTATTAAAAGCAGATTTATTTTCCTTTCCAAGCACAAATTTTTAGCTAGCATTTAGGGGCATTAAATAGACAGTGTGCTCATAAATTAAATTTAATTAAGGGCAAAAGGAATTAACCTATTTACATGTAGCCAGACCTCTCTTGTTGCATTCAAACACAGTTAATGAGCAGCCAAAGTAGAGTTAAACATTAACAAGGTCAAACCAAACCAAAATGTTCCCAAATGAACTACTAGTAAGAGCATGAGATTGGAAATTTTGGGTTGTGACAGACCACCGTCCCCCACAAGCACTAGAAGCCTCTAGGCTACGAGAACACACCATTCCCGTTCGCTGAGCATTCTCCGTCCTGACAGATACGACGCTGGGTGGTGAGGGACGTCCTGGACCGAGCTCTATAATGTGCCGTTTCACTCACTTGATTCTGCAGAGCAGGCGTCACAGAATTACAGCCCACGGAGACGGCAACGGATGCCATGCTGACCTTTAGAGATGAGAAAAGGCCAAGAGCCGACTGCCTGCGCCGCTGAGATGAGTTTAGAAGTGTGTCTGTGGAAATAACGGTGCCCCCTCCCCATACTGTGTCGGAGACAGAGCACAGCAATTCACAATGCCTGTTCGAAAATGTCTGTAATATGTAATTATGGATGTTTGTGAGTTTACCCTGCTGAGCTTGTCACCATCAAATCCAATGTCGAATTACGAGCTCTAATTTCATGTGCACATACTATTAATTACCCTCTCTGTCTTTTTTAAATATTTAGAGGGTTCGACAAAAAGGTACCATGTGTAGATTATAATGAAAGGGAGTAATTAGATAGAACACCAATTCGCATTATAATAGCTGACTTAATATCTATAAATAATATCGAACAAAAGACCACAGCGCTTACAGGTTCACAGTGGCGTTGTGTTCGCATGCCGCCTTGAGGCAGGTTATCGAACGGCTGCTTTAGCTGATGCAGATAAAGTGATGAGGTCAAGGACATGGAGGACAGCCAGAGCTATAAATGCATCATCAGAGAGGCCAAAGTCGGTAAATTTACAGTAATACTTATTATATACAGTTCTCAGATTGGTTTTTGAGATATAGAGCTCCCCTATATAGTCTGGTTTTGCAAAGATTTTTAAAACCTCCCACAACCTAACCTGTTTCCTCCATCCCAGCTGAGCCCTGGAAATGTCACCAGGGATGGTATTAAGCAAAGGGCAGCAAGAAAGAGATTGCTATTATTAACATTTGCAGAGCCCCGTCTCTCATCTCATGAGTGAAAAATAAAAATTTTTCCACGTGGATGTGTCTTTCTCTCCCTCCGCTGAAATGAAAGGTGTCAATTGGATGAGTCGGGCCACCTGAGGCACAATTCTTTGTGTTTTGGGTGGTGTAATGAATGAAGCCCGAGAGAGAACAGGGAACACATGAGGGGAGGAAAGCAAAAACAAGAGGTTTGGGAAGCCAGACACCTCCCAAGGCTGTAAACAATGGCCTCGTGCCCAGTAAGCATCTGTGATCTTTTGGTTTTGATGCTTCTAGCCAGTATGGAAGGAAGTTGTGTGTTATGGAGTTTAACAGTCTTTAATAATATACTTAGTTCTGTGTGCCCTGTATTCTTTATTTTTTTCTTTATTTTTTACCATTTAAAATTTTATATATAAATTCATAGACATAAATAAATAAAATTAAATATATATATATATATATATAAATTCATAGACATATTTAATTTAAATTAATATATATACTTTACTTCCTGTTACTTATATTATCTTCCCCCAATAATCTTTCAAAAAAATTACTATACTATATATATATATATATATATACATATATATATATATATATATATATATATATATATATATATATATATAGTAACATATATAATATATATAGTAACATATATATATATATATATATATATATATAAAGCCTGAATGATTCATACATTTCAGAAAATTATTGTTTGAGTTTGTGCATTGCATTTATGCTCTAGGGAGGTTCAGATATACAGTAAACAGATTTTTTGCAACATTTGAAAATTGCTTTTTGAAACATTTTTTAGCCTATAATGCATAATTATTTATAATTTATAATTTTGCATATTAACATGTATTTAATTCATATAAAGTTGCAGCAGTTGATCTGCTTGAACAGAAATCTTTGAAGAAGTCAGACGGCTTCCAGATCCATCTACTAATAAGGTGTGTGTGTGTTTGTGAGAAAGCCCAGAAGTGCTTGGCTTGATTTACTCAGTATGACATAGAGCCGGACTAAGATGAAGTAAAGTTCTTGCCTAAGAGAAGTTGCTTATGCCATTGATCTTGAGCCTGAAGCCTCACACATGTTGTGCTGAGAGGTGTTACATTCAGCCTGGCAGCCTCCTGAGATGCAATTCCACAGTCATCCCTCCCGAATGCTCTCCACAAGGAAGTATCAGGGTAGTCAATTGCCTCAGCGACCCAAGGGAGCCAACGCAGCAAGAGCAACGCTCCTGGCTCCATCCGCCTCTGGGAGTATAATAATGAGCGCTTGCCATTGGCTTGCTTCAGTGCACATTTCCACACCAGAAGTTTTTTTTTCTATCTGACTCTTAAGCAGCATTATTGAGGAATCATGGGCAGGCAGGTTGCCATAAATGACTCATCTTTGTATGGTCTGCTTGGTCTTTTCAGTCTTGGTCTGAGTCAGAATCAGTCCTGTAATGGTGCTTCATGCGTTCAACTGGAATTAACAGAATAAATTGAGGGTTTTGGGTTAAAAAGACGCACATGCATTTACTGTTCACCAGTTTTACACCTCAAGAGCCGTTACCTTAGCACAAAAGTCCATCAATTCAAGCGCATTATTCTCTCAGACCTGATAAAGAAGAAAGAAATGAGATATGGGATGTAATGAACGCAAAAAGATTCTTTAATCACATTGAAACTCAGTCTTCCCTGAAAGTATTGTTTTCAGAGAGCAGAAAGATCTTCAAAAGAAGCATCCATCCATACTGGTATCTTCTATTACACAGCCAGCCCAAAGGCCCATTATCATAGAGAATATAGGTAAAAGTTTTCATTTCTACCTCATGTGGGAAAGTTCAAGTAACACTTAGAACAGCGTGAGTAAAAGGAAATGACAAACTCCCCTACTGAAGAGGTCTTTAGTCGACAGGCGACAAGTACCGTTTTTTCCTTGTTCCGTGCCTCTCTTCACGCACCTTGGAGCCTTCAAATACCTGTCCAATGTCATTATTTGCAACAAGCACATTAGATGGAGAGCAGTGGTTTCTCCTGCTGGAGTTTCTGCCGTGCTGGGAAAGTAGGGCAGCTTTGAACTGCACCGAGTCTGAGGGACCGACCGTTTGATCTATTCCTCACCTTTCCAGCAAAAGGAATGTCATGGAGAGGCAATTGGGATGTCAAGGGTAGTGTTCTGTGTCCCTGTTAGAGGGCTTGTTCAGTTGGCCACAAGTTTTCAGACATTCTCCTTGTTTCCTCACTGTGCATCTGTAGCCTGTTAGCACAAATCTAGCTAACAAAACTTCAGCTCCTTCATTGACCCATTCTGAGACTTTGTAAAATGTTGAGTTTAGTAATAGGATGAAATTTTCTCACTGCTTATCTTTATTGATTTTGGTGGTTTTATGCCCGGAACTATGCTCTGCAGTAATGTCCACATGAATCAGCTGTATGAATCATTTTAGCATTTCTTCAGTGAAACTGAACTTATTTATAATCTGATGAATGCTCTCAAAGGCACAGTAAGGAATTTTCACTGCTAGAGGGTGCATGTTCAAAAGAAATAAAGGCATATTTTAATGACTGAATCTGCTCATTCCGGTCATGTGTATATTGGGTAAAGCAGTCCTCTTTTATCATACTAGTTACATTTGAGTGTGTTGAAAGTTCTGTTATAATGCTACTCTGTGAGTTCGCTCGGCAGCTGCTATGAGACACTTGTTGCACACTGCAGTAAGCTACATCGATATTAGAATATCATATTAATAAATGCAGGATGGCTTGTGTTGCTAAATGGTATGCGAATAATATATTGTGTGATGCTTTATTACTGTTACTATAAATAAAACTGTATCTGATTATGCTGTGTTAGCCACTTTACAAAATAGTTTACTCTAAGGCATGGTAAAAATATGGTACTTGCAGTAAATCAAGCAAACGAGATTCAATCAAAAAAGGTGCATTCACGCCATATCGTAATTACGAACTACCAACTTAAAAAAGCATCATCTCAAAATAATCGTAATTATGACATTGCGTGAAGACTATACAGTGTTGAGCTATATAATAGAGATTAGTTTTCATGCACTAGTTAAAATTGCTTATTTCTCTGGATTTAAACATTCTTTAAAACGCATAACATAGCACTTTGTTGTTTCCAAAATAAAACCAGAAATCTTATTTCTCTGGATTTAATGACATTCCGTAGCAAAGTTAAAACATTTTCTCTGGGAAACATAATGTGGAAACATTTGGGATAATGTAAGTATACAAGTCAACAAAATATATAACTGTTCTAGTTGTATTTTTTATATTTCAATAACAAAAAAAATCTTACATATTGTGCCTTTAATATCTTATACAGGCAACTTAATCCATTCAGACACTGTATTCCAGCTTTTAGTTGTTCTTTTTAATAATGCAGTATATGAGTGTATGCTCTCAGCACACTCAGCAGACCAATTGATTGATGTTCACAGAGATATGTCATAGAGCCAGTGGCCAATGGCCTTAGTTTATCTCCTCCATCAGCCTTTCAGGTTGCTTCAGTCACACATCAAACAGGCTTTCTCCACAGCCACTGACTCCAGATCATTCGTCCATTGATTTCTGTACCTCCACCTGCCCATTGATTTTTGTAATGACTCCACACTAAGAGGCCTTAAACTAAACTGACAGGATAACAGTGGGATAATGTAGCGTACATAGATACTAAAAAAAGGATGTTGTGTTGTGCACCCTCATCTAGAAGACAAAACAAATTAATGTATGCATTATTGTAGACATTTCTCTGTTTCTTTCTTTATTTTTTCTAGGATGGCTACTCACAGTATCACTTTGTTGGCTCGGCCTCAACAATAGAGAGAGACAGACAGAGACCATACTCATCGTCACGCACTCCGTCAGTATCTCCGGTCCGGACGTCCCCTAATAACCGATCAGGTGAGTATATGTATTTATCTTTCTCAACAATGACAACACATACATTTTACATACAGTATGCAGTGCTGAAATATTGAGTTGCTGTCCAAGGTCCTGAAATCCAAGCTCTACAGTCTGGATTTGAAAAAATTACAAACAGCAGGTTGATTCTCTCTTTAACCCTGATAGAATCCTATTAAACTGATGGAGATTTCTCAGTGCATCCTGGGACTCAGGGTTAATGATCCACACTACTATTGGGGTTAGTGGATTCATGGCCGGCTGGTTGTGGTTCTAATACCTTTTCCGGTGGACTTAGCATCTCGCTGAAGCAGAAAAGTACTTTTCCCAGATTAAGAATTTGAGAGGGCCGTTGGTGGAGGAGGCTGAGTAGCAGAAGAGGGAATTTTAGGACTAATGGGTCTTTAAATGGCCGGAAGTGATGAAATGAAGTTCTTTCTTCTTTTAATGCAAAATTTTAAATATTACGTTTAGTTTTGCATAGAATTCCTTCCCAGACCATTTAGTCTGTAATGAATATATAGCCAGTGTTATCCTACAGTTTTTTTTATAATATAATATAATTTTTGTGTGTGAGTGTGTGTGTGTGTGTGTGTGTGTGTGTGTGTGTGTGTGTGTGTGTGTGTGATTTTATATTTTATTTTTTACTGTATTTTATATTTGATGATAAAAATATAATAATATTATTATTCCCAAAAAACAGAATCAGTCAGTAACAATATTGATTCCGACAAACCTTAACTACACAAAATAGTGATTGGTCTGATTTGAACATGACTGAAAATAAAATGGTGGGGTTAAGTTAATTAGATGTTAATTCATGGATTCAGTGAAGGATTCATTAGGCCGATTCTGTCAGGGTGATTCATTAAAAGACTTGGGTCATAAGTGTCATTTTATTCATTAATCGGATTAAACTAAACACATTGTTTGTTTTTACACACAGACAGGAAGGTGCGTTATCTTTGCATTTAATTCAGGCTGCAAGCTCACGTCTCATGTAAAATATAATTTAGTTTGCCATGACACTGTAGATTCAGTTGACTAGTGGTGTAGGAAATATGGCGTAGAGCAGTGCTCACATAATTCAACATGATCTCTTAAGATATTTAAGATAAACTGATTCATTGTCTGCTTGTTTTTCTCAGTTGAATCTCTGAGGTTTCCAGTCATCCACTGGCTTGCAGCTGGTTTCATGCTGTTCTGTCTGCAGGCTTTTCCTCTATGGTCTGAGCTCCAGAGTGTGTCATGAAAACGGTGAACGGTAGATTTTTGTAAGAGATCAAAGCACTCAAAGTTAGACGGAGAGAAGGAAGGTAGGGGAAAGAGAGAAATTGGTGTGTCTAAGGTCTTGTAGGCGTACCGGAGTATAGCTGTGCTCTTTGGTGCAGAGCATCAGAATGTGACAGCAGGGTTTAGCCTGTGCTACTCAATTAATATTTCCTAAGATACATGTGAGCTCAAAGCCAAAACAATACAGCAAAATTAGCAGTACTATGTAATTCATTCACTAATACCACAACCTTGTGATTTGCTGCAGCATTACAGACATGTTTTTACTGTGGGAAAAGATATTTATTTGTATACTCATTATTATTTTGTGCAACATTGTATTATCAAATTTAAAGTAATATATGTATTTATTCATTTATTTATATTGTATAGTATTTATAGTAATTAAAATTAAAACTTTTTTTTTTGCAATTGTTTCAACTTGTTTAATATGCCATGGCTAAGAGCTATAACTTAAAAAAAAATACAATTATATATTTAAGATGTGGTCGTGGACTTCTAAATATTCTCCTTTTTTTTTAAACAACATAGAACCCAAATGCAAAAAAAGAGAAAAATCCAACTTTTTATTTAAGTACATTACTTTGGTGGTAAAAAACAAAACAAAAATAACACATTTAGAAAAAAAAAACTTGAAATCATGTGTCCCACAATTATTGGCACCCCTAACAATTCCGCTGAAAAATAGGAACTTTTAATTAGTAATTCATGACCTGGGGTATAAATATGACGTTCCACAGAGGCCTAATTCTCTTACCCATTTGTCAACATGGCAAAGACAAGAGAACACACCATTCAAGTAAGGCAGATGTGTGTCGACCTTCATAAGTCAGGCAATGGCTACAAGAAAATATCCACTCGCCTTAACTTGCCCATATCTACAGTCAGAGGAATCATTAAGAAGTTTAAAACAACTGGAACAGTGACAAACAAGGCTGGAAGAGGTCCCAAGTTTATCTTGCCACAACGCACAGTGAGGAGAATGGTAAGAGAAGTTAAAAAAAAGTCCTAAGCTCACTGTCACAGAATTGCATCAAAGAGTGGCATCTTGGGGTCACAAAGTCTCCAAAACAACCATCAGACACTCTCTACATGCCAACAAGCTGTTTGGGAGGCATGCAAGGAAAAAGCCTTTTCTCACTAACACTCACAAACGTAAACGTCTGGAGTTTGCTAAGCAGCACTGGGACTTCAACTGGGATCTTGTGCTTTGGTCAGATGAGACTAAGATTGAGCTTTTTGGCAACAAACACTCTAAGCGGGTCTGGCATAAAACAAAAGATGAGTATGCCGAAAAGCACCTCATGCCCACCGTGAAGTATGGTGGAGGATCTGTGATGCTTTGGGCCATTTTCTCTTCCAAAGGCCCTGGGAACCTTGTTAGGGTGCATGGCATTTATGAACACTTTGAACTACCTGGACATTTTAAATAAAAACCTGATGGCCTCTGCCAGAAAGCTGATGATGGGTCGTCAATTTGGTCTTTCAGCAGGATAATGATCCAAAACATGTGGCAAAATCTACACAAAAATGGTTCAGCAGTCACAAAACTCAAGGTCCTCCCATGGCCATCTCAGTCCCCAGACCTCAACCCAATCGAAAACCTGTGGGGCGAGCTAAAGAGGAGAGTGCATAAGAGAGGACCCAGGACACTGGATGATCTTGAAAGATTGGTGCAAAGAAGAATGGTCAAAGATCCCTCTCTCTGTGTTCTCCAATCTTGTGAAATGTTATAGGAGGAGATTAAGGGCTGTCTTGTTGGCAAAAGGGGGTTGTACAAAGTATTATCAGGGGTGCCAATAATTGTGGGACACATGATTTCAAGTTTTTTTTTCTAAATGTGTGATTTTTTTTATCACCAAAGTAATGTACTTAAATAAAAGGTTGGATTTTTCTCTTTTTTTGCATTTGGGTTCTATGTTGTTTAAAAAAAAAAGGAACAAATCTTAAAAATCCACGACAACAACTTAAAAAGGCACTCCAAAAATTGTGAAACACACACAAAATGCTATAAATCAACTTTAGGTTTTTATTTTATTTAGCTTTTTTTTATGATTCAATAAATTAAATATTTTACAAATATAAGGTACCTATTTTCTTGCTTTATTCTCTTTTCATTGGAATTTGATGGACTCATACCAACACATAAGATTATTCATAACAAATGCATAAATCTGGTTGAAGTGCAAAAACAGCTGCACTTGATGTAACACCTGCGTAAAAAAAAAAAATCAAAACCGTAATAGATTATAAATATGATTGGATGAGCCACATTTGACATCATTGTAAAATTAGCTGCTATAACCTGAAGCACCTGCACAAAGTCATATTCTGTATTAATGCACTCAGCAGCAATGTTGCTTGGCAACATTAAACGTATAGTTAGAGCAGATACCAGCAGAGCGTCATGACACATCAAAAGTGAATCACTCCCATTATAATCAACGGATACACTAGAAGCATTCATCTTTGAATTTGCACCATGAAAGCATTCATCAGACAGTTTGCAGAGTAGATTATGGTTTTGTGCTTGGTGCATTTATGAATATATCTATGTAGAATAATAAAGTAGATAAATTCAACTAAAAAAGCCATGCAAAATGTTGCCATATTTTTTACTTTATGCTTTACAGTGTAAATCTTTTCATTGAAAAATGATTGGAAAAAGATCACTGATTTTTTTCATCATCATTTTATTAATATCAGCAGACCTCACATTAAAATTACACAGATATCAATGTTTCTGTAGCAGTCGCTCAGTTAAGTTGGAGCTCTGCCTGGTCAGTCCATCCACATCAAGGATTTTGGCATGAACTTAAATCCAGAGTTGACACGTTTTGCTCACATTTTGCTCCCTTTTATAATTTAATCACGAAGCACAGAGGTGATGCTACTAATGCCACCAAACAAGGCCTTCAGATATACTCTTATGGGATGCCAGACCCTAAGAACACAAACAGCCTTGATGTGGAGTTGCCAGCTATTAATGTAATACTGAGACACATTGAGGGAAGCAACTCAGAGCTCTTTGTTCAATTTAATAAAGTACAGTTGAGTTCATTACTGGTGTTTTAAGGACTAGTTCACCCAAAAATGAAATTTACTCACCCTTTGACCATGCAAGATGTAACTGAGTTTGTTTCTTTATCAGAACAGATTTGGAGAAATTTAGCATTACATCACTTGCTCACCAGTGTATCCTCTGCAGTGAATGGGTGCCGTCAGAATAAAAGTCCAAACAGCTGATAAAAATGCCAGAAATCTGCAAGTAATCCACACAACTCCAGTCCATCGGTTAACATCTTACGAAGCAAAAAGCTGTGTTTTTTAAGAAACAAATTCATCAAGGCATTTTAACGTTAAACCATCAATTCTAGTAAAAAATACCAGTCCATAATCCATAATAATGCTTTCTCTAGTGAAAAAGTCCATCCCCTATTGTTCTCTCACATCAAAATCCACAGACATATTTGATTAGCACTTTTTTTGTTTGATCTGCACATATTTCTTTCCTGATTCTCAAAATAGCACAGTTGAGTACACTTAGATGTCCTAAAGAAGTACTAAAGAAGAATTTTTAGTATTAATTACAAAATTAGTGCATGGAAATAGAGCACTTTAAGTACATTATGGGAGTGTACTTTTTTCTCACCAGGGAGCAAGTGATGCAATGCTAAATTTCTCCAAAACTGTTCAGATGAACAAACAAACTCATCTATGTCTTGGATGGCTGAGTAAATTTTCAGCAAATTAAAATTTTTGGGTGAAGTATTCCTTTTTTAGTGGAAATATCAAATGCACATTGTGTTAATGAGTCGAAAGTGTAAGGAAGCAATCTGTAGATCACTTCAAATACAATCTATGATGTGGCAGAGATTGAACTGTTTACCCTGACTTAAAGAGCTTTTTTATTGTCACAATTTATCATTTTTGAGAAAGAAGGGAAAGTTGGCCTTAACACTTTTTATTTGTTTTGTTTTTATAGACATACAGATTGCTAATTTCCTGTTGTAACCTAAATAACATAGTTGTTCAAGTTGACTAACATTTAACTTCAACAACAAATTAATGTCATCAGGTTTCATAGGAATTTAATTTGAAAGGAATTTATTGACAATAATAGTTTTTTTTTTTTCAAACTGTTGTGTGTATTAGCTGATATATCAGTACATATTTCTCAGAATCAAGTCTATTCAGTGCTGTAGGTAAGGAGATATATGTAAGTTTAGCAATAACCAGCTGTTCCTCTCCTAATGCCTATGTACTGTAGCTCAAACACAAAAGTCCTTTCGTTGAATTTTACAAAATCACAATGACCAAATCACAAACACATATTTTCAAAAACACATTTCAAACATAAAAAAACAATGTCCACCGAAAAATATTGTTTTCATTTTCTACCATTAAGGTAATCAACTGTTTGGTAGAGTTGCAGCTTTACCAGAAGACAATCGAATCCGAAAGCACTGTACACTGTGTTAAATGCATCAGTAGTGATTTTCTGCAAAACTGCTTTGTGTGTTCCTAAAAATCTGTATTCGTGAGGTTTATGGAAACATGACAGGAGCCTATGAGAGTCTCATCGCTTGTTGACTCCGTAACCGCTGGAGCTCCTCAATATTTAAGGCCGATAATCAGTTATGTGCATATTTTTGCAAAATAATGCTTTGTTGAGGAGCAATGATTAGATTAGAGTCATATCAAGGCAGTTTAGAGGAGGGTAAAGCACTTGCGGTTATAATCTGATTATGGGTTTGAAATAATTAGCATGCTAATGTTTCTCTTGGCCATTGTGGGTAGAGTGGTGCTTAAAGCTATTATGTGTTTTACTGGAGTGTGTGTATTGAAAGAGTGTGTGTATATGAGCCGGTTTATGTTTCATGGTCTGGGCTAATCAGTAATAGGTGTGGGTGCATGTGTGTGTATGTGGGTGTGTCGAAATCCTTCTATGCTGGCCAGAGAGGTCTTCCGTGCCCATGAGCCCTCGGGTAGCTGTGTGCTTTGGAGATAGTGCCGCTGCCCACTATCCAGGGATCCAGGCTCTATCAGACCAGGCTCTAGGAGGGCCGGAGGGGGAGTGGCGCTGATCCGGTTAGAGCATTGAGGCTGGAAGGGATTTTTAGGCACAGAGGGAAGACTCTCTCCTGATCTCTGTGACATTCATACAGCTGTTTTAAAGTGGCTAGGACAAAACACAGAGCTCATGGACAGAGAAAGAAATCAGGCCAAACAGCCCAATTATACATCAAGTGATACAGTTTAGATCAGGGGTGCTCTGTTCCTGGAGATCTACCTTCCTGCAGAATTCAACTCCAATCCACATCAATCACAACCAGTTAATTAAGATATTCAGGAGCACTTGATAATTACAGACAGGGCTGTTGAATCAGGGTTGGAACTGAATTCTGCAGGTAGGTAGATCTCCAGGACCAGGACTGGACACCTCTGGTTTAAAAAATACAATTAATCTGCTTTGTTAATAATTCTGTATGAAGAAATGTATGAACGTATATATGAAGGAATTGTGCTGTATTTGAATTAACTTTTGCACATTACTAGCATCTCCAAGGTCTCTGTCATTTCCAAAAACAAGCAATTTGTCAGTCCACACAATGACTAATGAGATTTCACAGGGGGTGGAGATACCCACCTTGCAACCACTCAGAACATTCTAACAACTGAGTAGCAACACAACCATTCAGAACACAACACTCTAGAAAATGAATAGACCTTATGTGCCAAACAAACAAGTGTGCAGCCATCATTCAAATTTTGTTTGAACTTCCGTTTTTGCGGTAGCTCTGTATATTTCTATGGCATCACTGTTGAAGATTAGCTGAAGATTGAATTAGCTGATGAAGTGGATTTACTTAGTGTAAAATCAATGAAAGTTATCATGAACATTGTAATGTTTGATTCAAGTGGATGTCATAAATGTCAGTAGACCGGGAAGATTTTCATTCATAAATCTGTTCAGATCTTACCTTCATGCTGTGGAAATACAAACCAGAAGACAGAGGTCAATGAGTGCAGCAGGGGGGGTGCTAGAGAATTTTGAACGCAGGTGCTGAGAGGGTGCTACATCATTGACGGGGAGCTGGGCAATTCAGGACTCCAGTCTTAATCTTCCTACTGGTTGCTCTTTTGCGGCTTACTTTCTCAGTTGGTAAAACAGTAACAATAAAACAGTAAGATACAATGACAAACTAGCTTACAAAACGTTTATTAACAAAAACAAATAAGACAAGACAGGCATTCACCACATGCAGTATAATGACAAATAAATTAGAACGTTTAGCAAACACTGAGGAATCAAAATAAATAAATAAAAGAGAGCCTCCATAGCATGGTAAACAGCAAAGATAAGCTTTTTTTTATAAAAAAAAAAATAGAAGAAAAAAAAGTTAAACTAAACTTGCAGCAGGTGACAGTGCTGTCACACAGGCAGAAAAAATGGTTGCAGTCTGGAGTCCTGCATTTCATAGTAAATATAACCAAAACAGGTTATTATTATTTTTTTTATATGAATAAATTAAATATAAGGAAAACTCGCCCATTCGATTTTGTAATAGGCCTATTCTTTAATTTTGTAGTCCGTATGAAAAGGTGCATTTCTGTTAAAGGCACATCGATGTGGAGATGGCGAGTCAGCGTCGGCATTCGGCAACTTCATCTTTGCACCCGACACGACTCAGAAAGCACTAGTTTATTAATAAATAATTAAAATGTCTTATTTTCCCCTGAAACATTAATAATCCTTTTGCCAGTGCTTTGAGGCAATTGCTTTATGCTCAAGCTTGAGTGCAGAATAGGCTCTAGCCTAATACGTCTGCCTATATTTTAAAGGATGGTTAATCTATTATTGCATTAATCAAATTTAATATAACGTGTGACTAATTGACTAGAAAAATCTTTGGTTGGGGGCAGGCCTACTTAGCACAAGGAAGTGCTCCATTTTTAAATAAAATGCTATAATGACATTACGAAAAGTGTGACAGCTGCAAATCACGTCATTATTGCACTGCACAAGTTATGCATGCCTTTTTTTATTATCATCTTAGTTATTAAAGGGGTCATATGATGCTGCTAAAAAGAACATTATTTTGTGTATTTGGTGTAAATCAATGTTTATGCAGTTTAAGGTTCAAAAACACGTTATTTTCCATATAATATACATTATTGTTTCACCTCTATGCCCCGCCTTTCTGAAACGCATCGATTTTTTACAAATCTCATCGTTCTGAAAAAGCGAGGTGTGCTCTGATTGGCCAGCTATCCAGTGCGTCGTGATTGGCCGAATGCCTCAATTGTGTGACGGAAATGTTACGCCCCTTAACATACTATGCTGTCTCCCAGGCCAGCAGTACGAGACTCAGTCCAGCTGCTCTGCTCATGCACATCCCATCATCTGTTCTCTTTTAGCACTTCAGTCAATGTACTGTTAGGAGTAACTGAATAATTCTGGATATTGGTTTATTTCGCGTCAGAGGGAGTGAAAGGCACATTTATAAACTGAATAACTTAAGTAATTTGTGGATTAGTGCATACTGGAGACACAAACCATTTCAAACGATTCAGTTCAATGTGGTGAACTGGTTCGACTGGTTCACTAAGAAGATCTGGTTAAATAGAAAGATTCATTTGTGATCAAATGAGAAAAAACCAATAAAATCCATTACAAACGAGGCATCTGTTGCATCCAGTGGGGACATAATTACTAATTATAATGACTTATACAGTTTTTTTACACTTTTTTATTGCGCATCGCAAACCTAAAACCAAAAACTAATTCTTCATCTGAGAAACAACAAACAAAAAGCCTACTCTACTGCTCAAAACTCGCGTTTGAATCATCATTGGCAAATTATTTCAATATAAAAAACTTACTTACAGGCTGTGAGTCAGAAGCGCCAGACTTTCCTTTCAAAGTTTGAACTGCCCAACTTTATAGAAACAGCCTTTGTGCCACAGATGCGTTGCAGGCTACTGGTTCAGGAAACAGTCCTCATCCTCCATAAAATGTGCAGCACACATCTGAATATTTGGGTTGGACTGTTCTGGAGCAGTGTTGAAATACAACTTAACCACTGATTTCTGGTCATTTTCACTTTTGGAAGGCCAAACAAAATAGTTTCGCTTTCACAACGAAACACACAGCGACTCCACAAAATGGCAGCGGCGGCAACAGCGAGAATAAAAGTTATGCCTTCTTTCTTTGTGTGAACAATCTATCAGATCTATAAAAAACCACCCACAAAAGCCAACCAAAAATTATTAGACATGTTAGAATGAACCGTTTTAGGGGGGTGTGGTTGACTCATAACTTTTATAAAGAATATCTCTTTGAATTTGAGACTTTAGTCTTTGCAACTTTACAGATCTTCTTTATGCACCAAGAGCTTGTAACACTCCAAAGAGAAAGGAAAACTTGAAATCGCATCATATGACCCCTTTAAATACAATGGGCTATGGCATGTATATAATTGATTCCAGGAAAAAATATGTGGGGATGCTATGGTCTTTCTTGGAGGTGCTGAAGCACCTGCTAGCCCCTCCCTAGCCCCGCCCATGGAGCGCAGTGCTGAAAAGGGACAGACAGGGCCACATAAAGTCTATAGCAACTTTCTAACAATAACACAGGACACATAGGGCCTGTTTACACCTGGTCACTTCATACGTTTTTTCTGATTGGATAGCTATCCGATCATGAAAAGACCAGGTGTAAATGCCCTCCGAAACGTATTAGAGACTGATATAAATCCGATCGCTTCAGGAAGTGGTCTGGGATGCATTCCAAACGAAACTGGACAAGTGTAAATGTATCTGGTTGTTGAAACAACATATGCAAATTTTACTCCTTCCCAAACTTTAAAATAATAAATGTGTGAGAGCGTGTTATATGCTATATGGTATTATAGTCAGATATGACAGCGCTAATGCTACAGGCGTTGCCACGGACAAGTAACTGAGCATCTCTTCAGCAAGCTGACGTGCAAACTTCCGCAAATGAAACTGAAAGACGCAGACGCGCAACACACAATCATCTTCATTAAAAGTAGTGTGACTAATCTATCTTTTCAGTGCTGATGCTGAGCGCTCTCTTATTGCGGGCTTTGATCTTGAAATGAGCTTATAACTAATAAAATGCAGAGCTTATCTTTTGATTTCGCTGATGTGTACTCCGTTAAATTTAAATATAGTGCGGGAATTGAAGATCAGATTTATATCCGTTTTGTGACGACACATTTATGTGACCAAGTGTAAATGGAAACGTTTTAACAAATCAGACAGATATCTGATCAGCGAAAACGCATGAAATGACCAGGTGTAAACAGGCCCATAGCAACACCATGCTGGGTAGATTACTTACAAACTGTAGTCTGTTACTGATTACAAATTACATTGAAATTAAAATTGTAGTCAGTAATATAATCAAGATTACTAATTTTAGGTAATGTAATTAATTTTAGATTACTTATGACATAACTTGTTTATAGATTTAAATGTTAAATCCAGATTACATGTAAGCAGTTACTACACTGTCATATGGTAACTTCACTCTTTTCTGTCATAACTTGACATATGACATTAATGTCATAACTGGCACTTCAAGGACAAATATGGTACCTTTTGTGTGATTTCCTGTTTATTTGAATTGGGGGTGCTGGGTAGATTGGAGCTGGCTGGTACAGGACCTGTTGGAAACATCCTTCATGCTGTCATGCTAAACAGCACTAATGATGATTAATGATGCACATCTCTGCATGTCCAGCCTCGTACAGGCAGGAAATGATGAACAAAGACAGTAAGAAGCAGAGAGAGAAATGTGTACAAAAAAAACAGAAACTGAAAAAAAGTCAACGTCAAGTCAAAGTTGGTAATAACGACATTAAGGCGGGCAGACAGAACAATATCTAAATTTAAAAAAAAGAAAGAAAATAGTTAAAACTACAAAGTGTGAAATCAGGCCGGTGTATACCCAGATGTTCAGTAAGAAGGGTTTGTGTGATGATTTGAATTGCAGCCAGCGCCCCCGCCTCACCCAGAGAGATGATCAGCCTCAAGGACAGGAAGAGCGACTACGACTCCACTGGAACCAACGCCAGTTACCATGGAAACAAAGGAGAGCACACTTCCAGAAAAGACATAATGGCAGGTAGGTCTAACTTCAGGAGGAAGAGGAAGAAGAACAGAGTTTTATTCAAAGCACTTAACAGCAAGAAAATTAGATGTCCACTTATAGAACTGTGAGTTCCACTGTTTTCTGAGCTTTTTAAAATATGTACAATAATTTTGCCTTAATTCTAAGATCTATTATTACTTCAGTGTATTGTATTTCAAAATGTGTCAGAAAAATATACAAATCAAGATTTGTTAGATATTGTAATGTTGTATTTTAATATATGTTAGGGGGAAAAAAATAACACAGTCTGGGTTTGAACTCTTGGCCAGCCACACATAAGTGTTAAAGGGCAAAATCTGTTAATGGTCCATCAAGCCTCATCCCTGACTCACGTTTGGTTAAAATAGAACTCAGAGCTCCTAGCTTCAGCCCTGCGAGAGTATCTTATTTTCACTGTCAATAAGTACAATTTCCAGAATTTTTCATAGTTGTTAGATGCTTGATTTATTAAAAAAAAAAAGATAATTCTCTGCGCATTTATACTCTCATGTTCATCCCGCAGTTCAAACCTCCTGTGGAACATCCACATTGTTCCGGAACTCATACGAGACTTCAAATGATGAGATCAAACACAACCAGGTGAGCAAAGAATCAGCCTGAGATGGCTCCGCTAGCCAGGGTCTAAGATTGCATGTCAGATGTGTCTCTGATTGTGGAAAAACGTCCTAAAATCTCACCATTTACTTTAATACAACTGTTATGCAGCTATGTTAGGATATGTCATTAGCGCTTGTTTTCAACACAAGGCAGCTGTCTTATCTACCAATCCAGAAATGTCTTGGCAAACAAAAGGCTGAAGATCTATTCATTCTTGCATAGACCCCTCAGATGTTGTTTATTTGACTTTGTGAGCCATCATGCTATGCTAATGAATTACAACTATATGCTTCCAAGTTTTTTTTTGTTTTTTGGCACTTTGGCCATATAGAAGATATAATACTTCTACTTGACAAGGTTCATCATGGTAAATTTTCTGATTTCATATGGATTAAGTTTGCCAGATGTCACTGGCACACTTCTGCACCACACCGTATGTTGAGACAGTCGACAGAAATGCTGTCCCAGACGAGCAGCTGCGATGAGGC
Source organism: Cyprinus carpio (assembly GCF_018340385.1). Taxonomy (NCBI): domain Eukaryota; kingdom Metazoa; phylum Chordata; class Actinopteri; order Cypriniformes; family Cyprinidae; genus Cyprinus; species Cyprinus carpio. Next base: position 15,688,659 of record NC_056595.1, on the reverse strand, counting down.
TGGGTACTGATAAGCCTGGCTTCCACATGGATCTTTCCTTTCTGTAGCTGGAGAGCATTCAGCTCTGAATCTTTTTCAATTAGTAACATCTCATTTTCTGCTTCAAATCAGAATCAAAAGCAGCTCTGTATGGACAGAATAATGTGAATTTAAATGGTTAGATCACTCAGAAATTAAGTTTGTGATCATTTACTCACCTCCTGTTGTTCCAAACTTGCATGGCTTGCTTCCATGGAGCATAAAAGGAGGTGTTAGGCAGAATGTTATATTATCTCATTTGTATGTCTGCATATGAAAAAGATTGTTTTTGTTTTCAAAAAAAAATTAAATGGGTCATGGGTCAGAATTTTGTACTATGTTTCTCAAGATTAGTTAAGGAAGTTTTCAAAGTTTTTGCACCAAAAAAATCCAATATTTGTAAAAATTATCATTTTCCACCCTCATTTTTACTCTCTGTGAAAACCAATACATTTTAAGGGCCATTTTAATTTTAAACACCTCTCAGAAGTAAATGCCCACTGCTGCGATTGGCTAACTTCACTGAACCATATCCATAATTAAAATAATCTGGCAGGGAGTCAGAATTCAGCACCAGCAGCATATTTAGAATAATTCACAAAACAGTTCATTGTGAAATGTGAAGAACAAACAAAAACTTTATCTCTCAGTCTCTCAGGCATGTCGTTAAAAATAAACTGAAGTCATGCATTTCTAATGCTCAGATCTTTAGGTGGCTATGCAAGGTTTTTGAAGGTGCAGTTTCTTTACATCCACCAACAAAACAACGTCTGAGCTTGAGTCTTACTCGACATCTTTATCCAACAGCAGTATCGCTTTTGTGATTGATGGACAGACATGAGTTGTTCAGAACACTTCTCCTCAGATTACGTGCGATGCATATTAAGGGGTGTCTCTTGGAGAATTGCATCACGATTTTCCCAATTTTATATCTGAGCATTTCAGAAGAGTAGAAAAGAATCATTCATATTTTAAACTGGTCAGTTAGATTTGAATTTTGAAACTTGCAATATTTTGATTCTCCGTTTCATAACACCTTTAAGTTTTCTTTGCAAAAGACATTTTGCTATAACAGCAGGAAATTATAGAGTTATGAAAGTATTTTTAAAAAAACACACCAAAAAGCAGTAAATTCATAAATACATGCATGGCCAAACATTACTGATTGATTTGTAATTTTCAACTAATTTTTACCGATGTTACCAAAAGTAAGTCATTCGTGTTATTTCAACAAAAACTCAAAACATAGCCGAGTTTAAAAAAAAAAAATGTATGTACATTATCAAAAAATGTATGATATAGCACTGGGCCATCCTTTGTTGAGCCTTGTACGATATAAAAGCACATCCGCTCAAAATCACTGTGTTTGGAAGCACAACAGCTACCCTTTCGTCCCAAATTTGAGATACAGTAAGAGACTCTATAGGGTTCTGTTAATCAACTTCACTCACAAATCCTTCTTTCACCTCAGGTCCCAGTGCTGCCCGCACCACAGGAGCCCCCGCGCAAGGACTACGAGGCATACCCCATCTATGAAAACTCCACTAGGAACTTTGAAGAGCCATTTTTTGAGGATCAGGCCCATCGTCCCCCTCCCGCCACCGATCTGAATATGCACCTCGGACTCAAGTCCACTGGGAATTATGTGGACTTCTACTCTGCCGCACGGCCCTATAGCGAACTTAACTACGAAACGAGTCACTACCCCGCATCCCCTGACTCCTGGGTTTAGGACTTGGAGCACATAGAGGCTGGGAAACTGCATGTGCATGCATATCACAAAACCTTTTTCAGAGAGTTTTGTTAGTCTAAGCTGGTTCCATGGCGAATATGAAAAAAAAAAGAAAAAGAAAGCGAGAGAGAGAGAAAAGAAGGCCTTGACAGAGAGAGAAAGAATGCGTGTGAGATGAGAGAGAGCACATACTTTAAAGAGAAGCAAAAGCTTAACCTTTGGAGTAGAAAGTGGGATATGTATTGAAAGGTATTTGAAAAGTGTAGTGGCAAAAAAAAAAAAAAAAAGAAGAAATATAGCAGAGAAAGGTGAGGTATGTAAGCACAAGAAAATTAAGTTTGTAAAATGAGCTACGGGAACAGCTTTTCACAATTTTCAAAACTTTCTTTTCATTCATTTGAAGTCACGGTGGATCAAAAGCCTTTTCTTTATACATTTTTCCCCTTTATTTTTTTTATTTTTTTTTTTTGATGTAAAGTATTTAGAGTACATTAAAGAAATGCATTACACAAGTGCATTGTGTAAATTACACAAACCACTCGATTCTTCCCATGGCTTTGGGTATATGTTTTACAGTACAAGAAAAGACAAAAAATAATAATAATCCTCAAAGAAATGTGTAAAACTTCAGTGTCCATTCCCCAAAATTACGCTCAAAAAGCAAGGATGTAAATGCCAATATTGTTCATTCTGAAAATGTGAATATGTCTGTGGCGACTAAAACAAAAGCATATGAAGACCAGAGCATAATTTCACTCTCCTTGTCAATGAAGTGCTTTCTCACTGCCTACAAAAATAGATGTAGATTTTTGACATAGATTCTTTTTTCAATTTCACTTTTTTCTTTCTTGGTGACTCAGTGTGGAATAAAAATAAATGCGGCTATTTATCATCCATACTTGCAGGAAAACTGTCTGTTTTAGACCTTGATCTCAGTTTTCTGTGCTAACTGACTGTGCCAAATTTTAAAAATCTCTTCAATCAGCACTGGGGACATTTTTGAGTTTTTCAGTTACTGCTTCAATTTGTATCTGCGTTTTTTTTTTTCTTCTTTTCATAAGTGTGTTTTACTGGAATTAAGCGACATCTAGAAAACACTGGAATACTACCAGGAGGGCAAAACTTAACTTTTCAAGCTTAATTCCCTCCAAAGATGTACAAAAAAAAAAACGTCTCTCAATGTTAGTTGAGTGTTTGCTGTATGTTGATCAGTGTTTGCTATGAGAGGCTATGTTTCTGACAGGTTGCTGCTTCTGTTTGACTTGACCAGAGATGATGAACTGCTACACTGAGATGTTAATAGAGAATGATAAATATATAAATATGAATATAAATATAGATCTATATAATTTTTATGTGCTGATGTCAGTGTCACTGAAAGCAACAAACCAGAAAAGACTTGTACAAAAAAAAAGAAAAACGATTCCGTTTACCTTCATGTTCTGATTCCAACAGAGAAAAGAGAAAATGAAACTTGAAATGTTGACCTGGTCCCAGTTGTGTTGTTACCAAGCTACTAAAATAATCATGCTGGATTTGGATGATGTTCTGATGTCAGGTCAATAAATTACTCTGTGATTTGAAGCCGTTTTCTTATATCCAGTTGACATGCCACAAAATAATCATTTTCACACCCAAACGATTGTGTGTTCAAAGCAGTTACGCCAATATTACCGCTGGTTGGACACTAGGTGGTGCTTTGGGGCAGGTTTCGCTACACAATGGCCACGCACATGCTGAAGCTAAATTCAGTTGTCAATTCACCTTTTAGTACTTTTTGCCAGAGGTGGAAGGCGTATGAAAATATTCTACTCAAGTAAAAGTACAATTACATGAACGAAATTTTACTTAAGTACAAGTAAACAAGTAAAGTACAAGTTGATGTCGGGATTTTATAAGCTGCTAGTTTTGTCCAGTGTTGCCAACTTAGCGACTTTGTCGCTAGATTTAGCGAATTTTCAGACCCCCTTAGCGACATTTTTTGGAAAAAGCGACTAGCGACAAATCTAGCGACTTTCTTGGACAAACCTTATTTAGTCTCTAAAACGCTCTGGTACTGCCGCACGAGCGCGAGGTCTCTTTTTCCCAGCTCGAAATCACAGCACAACAACTGCCCTAATCATATATCACAGAGAGGAGCAGCACTTTCAGTTAAAAAAAATTCTGTATCTTCTTACTCTATTTTACATGCGAGTATAGTCGAAATCACAGCACAACCATTGTCTTAATCGTATGTGTATTTGATTTCATTAGACAATGTCGTGAATAGGATTTTAGTGTAGATTAATATCTTTGAGAGCTGGTTATGTATTCTTAATGGAGCGCGTTTCAGTCATTATAATATTCATTCCGTTGTTTGTCAACAGAAACATTAAAATATAATAATAAAAAAAGCAGTTTTATTGCGAATTTGGCTGCATTAAAATGCAGTATGTAAACACAGGGAGGCAAGAAAATACCACGCACTTACGTCATGAATATGCTAATTAGCGTATGACGTCATCTAGCGACATTTAGCGACTTTTCAGGCGGGGTTTAGCTACTTTCCATTGAAAGAAGTTGGCAACACTGGTTTTGTCTCCCTAGGCAAACACAGCTTAGGCTACACTGCACAATAGAACATAAAAATAGCCATGGGGTTCAGTTCATTTCTTTCGAGTTCAACTTGTCTTGTCCGTCTGCATCTTTCTTGTGATTTTAGCCCCAGTTTGCTCTCCTGCCCATTATTTACTGCAGTAGTTTCCAGGGAGCGATTTCTTTTTTTTTATACTCAGTAATTAATGCGTTTTAAAATGTAGCGAAGTACAATACTTCAAAAAAAATATACTTAAGTAAAAGTAAAATACAGATTTTAAAAATTACTTGAAAAAGTAGAAGTACACAAAAAAGCTACTCAATTACAATAACGCGAGTAAATGTAATTTGTTACTTTCCACCTCTGCTTTTTGCACACACACAGTACAGTAATTTATGGGAGTGACAACCACATTCTACAGCCAAATTGACTCCTGAAAAATGCAGGTAGAGCCACATTTGCAGAAATTCTACGCTGTGTTTACAGAACCAAACTGAACAATTAGTTGTTAGATGCATTTAAATACATTTCAGAGTTGTGCAAGAAATCACAGCGAAGCAGGTACGTCTTGACTTGAAAATCCATTATAAATTCAAGTGTTATCTTGGAAATTATCAACATACCAAAATTTCACTACCTGCACATGCCTACTCTATTACCTCGATAAACTGAATTTCCTTAGTTGACATTTGCTTCTTGCGACTTCTGGTAATTTATTCACAGCTCGTTGGTTGACTTTCACTATTGTCTACAGGAAGACACATCTTTGGATCAGCCTTCGCCAGATGTGTTTGTCATTTTTTATCAGGTTAGTCATTTTATCTGCAAGCTGCCCACGCTCGCACTTGTTACTTAGCTACCCGCCTCTTACCTAGCCTTTTCCTCACTCCATCTACTGTCCGCAACTCATGGCTCTTTCAAAATTGAATTTGGCTACCCCTGTGGACAACCAGTTGCGAGCCTGCCCGGCATCCTCATCATTGCTAGGGAACCCCTATCATTTCTGTGTGGTTTTCGTGGGTTTTCAAGGAGCTTAAGAAGCCATTGATTTCCCGTTGAACTGTAGCCATTGCTTGATGCTTCCTACAAAGCTCCTGCGTCGGAGGCTAAATGTGGCCACTACACAGAGCACTGACTTGGAATTCTCTGACTCAGATGTGGAAAAAGGGGACACCGGCGTGCTCCCGGGGGCCTCCCGCAGTGCGGACTCTCTGAGCTGGGCCAATCAATGCAACACGTCCCCTTGAGGATATTTTGTTTGCTGATCCCCATTTCATCGACGGACCGCCCAGCTCCAGGGATGAGGATGATGCAGGACTTCTCAATGGCTTGGATGACAAGGAGGCCATCCCATCATCCATTGCCGCTCAGGCTAATGCATCTGCTGGCCTGCCCCAATCGGTCCTCTTTGAGTTTTGAGTCCTGCCTCTGGGCCTTATGAGAATGAGGGCGTTCATGAAGTGAATCTCTTCATCTCAGCCCATTACATGATCTCTGCCGCTCTGTTATAGTCTTCTCGTTATTGGACAAGGATGCCCCCTCGGCATGGATGGACTAGCCCACCCATGACCCAATGTGCTTCTCTACACATTTCCTCCGCTCTGCCTAATAACTCCTACTCTGGTCAGGGTGAAAGAACAGAGCCTAACTATGATGATGATAGCACCCTAGATTGCCCAAATCTCCATGGCTGGCAGAGATAATCCCTCTTCTGTATGCCCAGCAGTGGCCCCTCCCATTATGCACAGACCTCCTGTCCCAAGTGTATGGGGAAATCTACCATCCTCACCTGGAAAGGGTGGCCCTCTGGGCCTGGCTTGTGAGAGGGCAAACTTAAACACAGAGGCTCTCCCTACATGTCGTTGCTAACTATTCAGAATGCTAGAGCCTCTTCTACATGCTCCCTTTATGATTGCAAGTGGCCTGTATTTGAGGAGTGGTGCGAGGGGCACAAGCTGATATCATATCAGTGCTCATTCACTGGCATTTTTTTTTTTTTTTTGCAAGACCTTATAGATGGTAGGAATTTGCATGCACTCTCTGTTCATCCCTCATGCACTACATTGTCTCTTAGTGGAGAAAAGGTCTTTTTCAGGCCTAACCTGGATTTTATGCCAAAATGCTTCCCAGCTTTCACTTATGAGGTGCTTGAACTTTCCGCTTTTCACCCTTCTCCATTCTCCTCTGCGGAGGAACAGAGGCTAAATGCTTTATGTCCTGTTTATGCCCTGCGGATTTACATCAACAGGACCAGCCCTTTCAGGAGGAGTGATCAGCTTTTCATACTGGATACCAAACACAAGACACCAGAATACTGCTATGGTTACTGTTGAATCACAGTTTTGAGAGTGAGTTCTGTTCCATACACATAAAAAAATGATAATTTGGGGATTCACTCCTGTATTTAAATGTGGTTGTCACTCCTGAAAATATACAATGTGTATGTGGCCAATAATGTAGGTAGGGATGGGCGATACCACTTATTTTGTTTTCAATATGATAACAAATCTTTAATTTTAGTGTTGCCGATGTCAATACCCCTAAATTAAACTTTTAAATTATTACATTTATTAAAATATTAAGAGTAAAATGGCTAATGATATCCATTTAACAGTATATTTGAAAGGGATCTAACATTCAATACTAGGGCTGCCCGATTATTCGATTGTCATGAACATTTTGTTAGTAAAGCCAGTTCTGTAATCAGCAGTAAATCATCATCACATGCTTTCAGATGGAGCAGCATTTACTACACAGAGCCGTAGTTCACTAACAAGTTACGGAAAAAAATAAATAATAATAATTCACCGACAATTTTATTGCACGATTATGAAATCAAAGAAACTGTTCGCAATAATGACAGCTGTTTTCACAGCTTCTCAGTGAACTATGGCTCTGTGTAGTAAATGCTGCTCCAGAAAGCATGTGAAAATACCACATTTAATAACATATTTTTACTCCAAACTCACTTCATAACATCAGTCGAGTGTTTGAAATAAATCTTTCTGTGAGATGATGTGGCTTCTTACACAGAATAAGGCACGCAACATATTTCATAGTATTCTAAGCAGTGATAAAGGCATTGCATTATTAATATACTTTATTTTAATGAAAATTATAATAATAAGAACTCAGATAAACCATATATTGTCATAGTCCTGTGTTTATTAATCATGTTGAATCAATGAAAGCAGTTAAATCTAGTAGTTGACCGATATATCACCAAGGCCGATATATCGGCAGATATTTGTCATTTTTTAAATATCGGCATCGGCCGATAAGTTTCTCTGTTTGGTCGATGCATTTGAGGTGCGTTTTATTTTGACGGCGCGACAGACTTTTATTTTGACGGCGCTAAGAACGGCAACGCCTGAGCACATAGTGCTCTTATTCTCCCTCTTGTTCGCCATTGTCATTACCAGTTCTGTCTAAATACAGATAGAAGTCTGTCTAATAATCAGATAGAACGGTTAAACAAAGGAATTAAAAAGTACAATAAATAAAAAACAAATACAAAAAGTCTTATAACGATTGCTTTTATATTATTAGTAATAGAAAGGCAAACATTATAATACTTTCTTGTTTGCTGTCAGCATTCAGCAATACACATTTATTTCATTTAAACAAATCTTTGAATGTCTAATAACCATCTAATTTCAAAAACCTTGCAAACTTGGATTTTTCAGTCCCACTCCCGCAAGATTCTGTCCCGCGCCCGCCCGTTCCCGCAGAACTATATTTTATCTGGTCCCGCTCCCGCCCACAACTTTCATGATTTGTCCCACTCCCGCCCACAAAAGCCTGCATAAAAAAGTAATCTATATAGATTTTTTTTTTCAGTACATCAAAGAAATTTAAATGAAATGGTTCTGTAACATCTCCTAAGCTCCACAACATCCCAGCATAAACACTCCTGGTAAAATATTTGTTATTTAGGCTAAGCATCAACATTCACAAACAAATGTTATTTTTAACAGAAAAGCAAGCATGGGCTGCTGCATGCATGGATTAGCATGGCAGAATGTGAGCAGCACTTCCTTTATCACTAAACGCTGACATCTCAGTTAATCGCGATCTTATAAAGCTCCGTTATAACACAATAAATATATGCACAATGAATCTTTCACAATGTCTACACTTCGTGTGTCAAAATGAGAGGATTCGTGAGCACGCAATTTCAGCACTGCGGTGAGTAGATTCTAACTTAATCACCTCTGATTGGCCATTGCATTCCAGAAATCAACAGCTGAGTCTGTCTTTTGGCTACATTGCGCAACCCATAAAAACACGTGTCATAAATAGAAACTATGCCTAGCTTGCACGTAAATTATTTTAAAGTTAATATTAGTTGTTCTTTTTGCTTTTGTGCAACAGATAAAAAACAATTTATATGTTTTAGACACTTTATGTTTAGATAAAGTTATGTTTCTATTTTGCGGGAGTCCTGCGAGTAAATTTATTCTCCCTCATCCCGCACACATGAGTCTCTTCCCACCCGCACCCGCACTCGCCCATCAAGAGTTGTCCCGCGCCGCACCCTGTTGCGTTGGGTCCCGGCAGTACTCCTGTGGGAGTGCAGGTCTCTATATTGAATGCTGACAGAGGAGAGTTCTGCTTGAATAGAGATGCGTATGATTTCAAATTATGCTGCGTTTTATGCATTTGCCCACTGTCTTATTCATGTCATTTTCATTGTGTGCTGCATGTAAAATGAATGTTACCTAGGCTTTATTTGAAAAAATATAATTCATGTACACAAACTTCCCAAAATACTGAATGCCCTGTTGGTTACAGTGTTTACTTTCTTTTTAAAATATTTTTTTATTTAATATTTATTTATTTGTGAAAAAAACTTTGTCTAAAGTATGTTTATTTAACATTTATTTTTTAATTAATTTTCAAATGATTTCAAATTTCTTAAATATTAATTAAAATAAATAAAATTATATCGGCTTTATATCGGCCATCTGCAATCCTACTTTCCAAGATATCGGCATCAGCTGTCAAAAAACCAATATCGGTTGACCACTAGTTAAATCTTCAGCTACTGCTATAGGCATTTCCTGAGATTCTTCTGTAAGGCGTATTTGGAGTTTCAGCGCGAGAGCGCCCTCTGGCCTTTGGATGGAGATTTACTGCTGATCACAGAACCGTGCTTCACTGAAAGATACACATGACAATCACAGCTTCTGTCTAATCGTGATTTTGATTCCATTTAGATTATTGCATTTTATTAGATTATATATTAATTTACATGTGATTAAACTCAAAAAGGTTACTTTAGTGGTAACCATGGAAATCTACAAATACTATGTTCACTGTATAGTAAAACCATGATTCATTTTCAACCAGTATAACATTTCTGTATGTGGCAAGCCAAAATTGTCCACATTAAAGGGATAGTTCACCCAAAAATTAAAATTCTGTCATCATTTACTCACCCTCATGTCTTTCCAAACCTGTATGAGTTGCTTTCTTATGTTGAACATAAAAGTAGATATTTTGAAGATTGCTGGTAATCAAACAGTTGTTAGTTGCCATTGACTTCCATAGTAGGGGAAAAAAAGACTATATGAAACTATTATGTGTTTTATATATTCATAACAGCATTGTATATGTCTTTTGAACATTTGGAAACTCACCGAGTAGGATTACAAAGAACCTTTGGATACCCACAATTCCTTTTATTGATCTGCTCCTCCACCACTTCCAGCCGGGTGCGGTATTGTCAGATCCACAGCCATCTGAATGTTCCATCACCGTGATGAAAGAGACTACGGAGCGTTCCCTAGGAAACAGGAAAACAGAAGCAAAAGATGCTGGCTTTGAATCCTTCCCATAATCCATAGCTCAGCAGAGAGCACAGTTTCAGAGTATTACATCCCCAGCAGGCTTTGCATGATGTACAACAGGGGTCTCTTGTGCCGATTTAGGCTACCCAACAATTCACACATGGGCACACAGACGTGAAGAGAGGGCCTGTAACTCTTATTACCTGTAGCAAGAGAGGAAATAAATTATCACACAGAATGGATTCTCCTCTTAGAGGAGGAGGATGTGGCGGCTCATGCCTGGTGAGGCATTATGGGGATTAAGTAACAAGCACCTTAAATTTAGACCTTTGAGACGGACTCTATCTGCTCATTTCCTGTCAGTTTGAGTATTGTCATTACTTCTCTCCTTTTGGGACAGAGTTCCACCATCCAGCACAGAAGAGAGCAGGAGAGACAGAAATGAGATGTGTGTTTTGGTCTTTGGCACAAGAATGTGGGTCCTGATGGTCATGGCAGTGTAAGGGAATTTTAAAACAGATTCCGAAGTAAAAGTCATGGAAAAGCTACATATTTTTCTAGTTTTGCTCTGCCCTGTAATATTTCATCAGCTAGATATAGTAGCTGGAGTAAAACTTGCCCTCAAGAGATCGTGATAACATCAGCCTGTCTGGTGAGTGTCTTATTGGAGACATTTGTACACTAATAAGTGTCCTTGTTGAAATCTTTTTTATATTTTTTTTTTCTTGACATACAACTGGAAATCTGCCTCAGCAATTTCTAATAAAATGATTCCTAATAAGCAAGTAATCAAGAATTGATGGAAAGGTCAGAGGAAATCATTAGAATTCATTGATCACTGAAAGTCCTAAAGTCTGGGTTCAGAAAGATTTTTAATGTCTTTAAAAGAAGACTCTTATGTTCACTAAGGCTGGATTCATTTGAAAAATATTGTATTAAAAATTCAGTATTCCTGTGATGGCAAAGCTGAATTTTCAGCTGAATTTCCTGTATTCCGTGTCACGCTCCTTCAGAAATCATTCTAACATGCTGATTGCAACTGTAATTTTTTAAGGTTTCACTGATGAACAGAAAGTTCAAAAGAAGCGCAAGCATTTATTTGAAATGGAAAACTTTTGATTAAATTAATGTGTTCTTGATGAATAAATGTATTAATTTCTTTCAAAATCTTACTGACCCCTTTGAACGGTAGTGTATAAAGGCAGGAGAAATATTATATGTAATAAACTCTTAAAAGTAAAGGTTCTTTATTGGCATCTGGTTCCATGAAGAACCTTTAACATCCACAGAACCCTTCCATTGCACAAAAGATTCTTTATAATGGGAAAATGTTCTTCACACTAAGAAAAAAAAATGTTTCTTTTAAGAACTGTTCAATGAAAGGTTCTTTAGGGAACCAAAAATTGTTCTTCTGGCATCGCTATTAAACCCCTTTATTTTTAGGAGAGTATTATGTATTGTACAATATCTGTGCCTATTTTCAGGACCCTCGCTGACAAGCAAAGTACTTCTATGTGGAAAATATGGATTTTTTGGCTTCAGTCTTGCATATCACAAAACAAAATTCTCCTCATCTCGAGTCCATGATTAGTTTGTGAGTCTAGACTTACAAACATGATCAAGTCAATAATGTTAATTTAGATTAACATTATTTGTAGAATTTAATTCTGGGATATGGTAGTCTGAATGTTGGCAACTGTAGACTACTTGTCTCAGTTACAGTCACCTGTAAATGTTTCTGATTCACATGCTGAAATATTTCAATGCAACACTCAGTGTCAGGCCCTCGCTGTCTCACCCCCTCGGCTCTGTGAAGTAGTAAAATTAAATTCAGAGAGTGTGCAGAATAGCTCTATTTCCCCTGAACCAATGCAATGATTAAGTGTTCAATATGTACCAAAGTTTCATTTTCAGTGTGTGCCGCCTCACGCTGTGGGATTATAATCTAATGTGGCATGAAAATAGGTCTACAAATGAACAATGTGATCCATTTTACACCAGGGCAAATACGGCAAGAACTCAAAACCCATCTCTCTTCTATACTGTTGACACATCCATGAATTAGAGCCCAAAATGCAGATTTGACAAAATCAATTTCTGCGTGGACAAAAGTTAAACAAAAGGATCATCATCCCACTGCAGATGAAATTATTCATGAAGGGAAATTAATTTTTGTCAGGATTCATTCTGAAGTCTGAACAGACTGAACAGGGTTGTTAGTATGCATCTGTGAATGTCAGACACTACATTTTTGTGTCAGACCTGATTAAATTAGTATTATTTCCCACCAAAATGACCAAAAATTTATTTTTCATGTACAAGAGAATATGAAGAGGAGTTCAAGTCACCCCCAAAAAGTCTACTACTGTATTATGTTCCTATTTTTTATTTTCATTTATTTATTGCATTGTAACATCACTTTTTAATTTCATTTTACTCCACAATTGTCATTACTGTAATGTAAACAGGGTCTCAATCGCTTATCTATACAATGACTGGATTGCATTCTAAACTGCCGAAAGTGAAGCCACCGGAAGTATTCTTACTATTCCTATAACACTGACCTAAAATCACCCGATTTGAAGAGTATCAGTCACACAGGATTAGTTTTTAGGATATGTGTATATAAATTAATTGTTACTTCAGATGTTATCTGCAATGTTTATAGTGTTTTCAGCAGGATAAGCGATATATTGAAATCGTTTAGGTGTGTGTGTGTGAGCTGCACACTTGCAGACACAGGTAACCATTTCCTATTAATTCAATAGAACGTATGTATGGGAATACAAGGGAATACCAATATGGCGGCACAGTGGCTTTACTTTAACATTATGAGCAATCCAGTTCTATATTATAGCATATAACACATTTTTTTTTTAATTATGATTTTTGTAATAGTTACTGTATTACTGTATTGCAGTAAATTGGCTGTAGACTAAAAATTTTGTAATTTGTAAATAAAACCTTTTTGGAGTACATTTTTTTTCTACATTTTTTTTTTTAACATTGTTAAATAATAGCACAATAATAGTTGTACTATAAAAAAACAGTGACTCTTACAGTAATAAGAATTGTGGTGGGAAATGTGCTGAATATGTCCTGAAAATAAGGAGAGGGTGAAATTATATGTGGACATTTCTTGACAGGCTGTCACAAAGGAACTCAATCTCTAAAAGTCCTTCATAATAATCAGAACATTATGGTTATTAGAGCATGCAAGCTAAAGGTTACATAAAGCTCCCGTCAGTCTCCCATGATACATCCAATGTGAACATCGCAGTGCTTATTGACGGAGTCAGACATTATTGGCACAAAAATCTCAGCTCTTCAACCTGTGAGCGATATTTAATGATCAAATACTGCATCTGTCAGGCTCAGATCCGCAGCTCCTGTAGGTCCTAAACCATAACAGTTTGATTGCCTTGCACTGTAAGACACTTGTTTTATCAATCCCAGAACACACTAGACTTTAGTCACTGATGTATATCTTTCAATTATGGGATACTTCACCTACTGTACATAACATTTAATGTTACAATTGCAGAATCCTTCTCCAAAATAAATGATCATATGTTGATTTGCATGCAGGTATGGCCTTTTGCATTATTTTACCAGCTGCTTTAAAAAGTGCCATTCCATAAGGCTTGTGTGGCTTCTTTCAAAATGAAGACTCCTGTCATTTATTAAAGCATTAGTCTCCCCTCTAGTGGTCATGATTCACCTCAGTATAAATTCATCAATGCAGTTCAACATCTGCTGTGTGCACAGAGTGTGCAATAGGGCAAACATCTCAGATTTATATATTGAAAATCTGATTTATGCACTTGTGAAGAACAAGATTTGATACTGATAAACCATACTGAGAAATTGTGTTTGAATCACAGCTTTTGAATAGCCTTGGGCCAAACTCTGGTCCCTTCTATATGATATCTATATGATTCTGCATACAATAAAACAGGGGTCACTTTAATAATAATAAGGATGAAGGACAATTATCTCAAATATGCGTTCCAAAACCTTTAATGGGAGGAACCCCTTGTGTTGTGTAAATGTGTAAGACTGACATAATTCCCTTTCCCCATCAAACTTACCATTAAAATCACATTCGCTGTATTTCTGATTAGAAAAATGTTTTCTTTCCTATAGCTTTGCATCATCTTACCTCATCTCATCTGATGCTGTAGTGATCAGTGTATGAGCACCTCACTATCAGGAGTTTTTGAATAAAGCAAACAGAGTTTTCTCAAACATAATAAACCCATGTTCGGTAAGATTTTTCTATATTATATATCTGCTAAGTTTCCCAGACATTATTTTTAGCCTTCATTTAAACTTTAATCATGGCTTTTCACACTCCGCTTAACCCCGGGTTTCGTCATCCTAAACCCGCTTATAACTCCGCGCGTAAGGAACGTTTCACAAAAGCGGGTTCATGATCTATAGTGTCGGAAAACGCAATAATTTGAGTAAAAAGAGACCGTTTTATTCTTACCTTTATAGTCCGAAATGTTTATTCTGGAAAACATTCGAAACGCTCGAGGCCTTAAGTGAGGACGTCACGTGCTGCGTTCGTCCAATCACTGACATTATGTTAAAAATATGAAAATATGAACATTAAACCAGTTCTGGGTTTAGGAATATAGTGTGAAACTTCATCTTATGAATATCCAGGAATAATTTTTGATGAAATTGTAAAATTATATTAATTATATAATTAATTATATTAAATTACATCATTTAAATTATAAAATTAGCAGTTTAAACCATGAAGTATTCATTTTACTTGAGGTTTAGAATTACCCAGAGTTAACTATTTCAGGTACGAAAAGCCCCCAAGAGTGCATCGACTGGGGACCTCGTCCCAGGTGAGTATTCAGATGTTACCATCAAAATTATGTAATTAAATTATTAAATAAATAATACTGTACTGTTGATTTGTTTATGGGTGCTGTTGTTATGATGATTTATGATGTGTGTGTTCGTGATTGTGTGTGTGTGTGTGTGTGTGTGTATATATATATATATATATACACACACACACACACACACACACACACACACACAGCAATACATTTTCTTCCCTTTCTCAATCACCTGTTTCTAAAATAGGAGATGCGTGGGCTAGTGTAAATTATTAATAAAAGTAAGTTAAACGACTCTTCTACAAATGCATGCAGGTTTGTATTTTCTGATTTTCCTCTTATGTTCTATTAGACTTTCCATAGTAAAGAGGAGGAACGTCCTTTCTCAATATAAGCTCCTATTGGTTGGAGCCAACAAGCGTCATCACGCACCGTTGCCAAACAAAGGGCAGGAAAAAGCCACGTTGACGAAGTCGACAGTAGTGTGCGTTACTTTTCAGCCAGAAAACTGAAGGATTGATTTTATTTTGAAGACAACGAAGCAACTCTTTGGAAGAAGCGCTTGACAGCAACCATGTCATCGCCGCCCAAAGAGAAAATCGAGACCAAAGCTGGGCATCTTCCTGCTGGTAATGTATCTGTGCTACTGCTACTGCTACTGCTGCTGTTGTTTTTCTTTTGGGAAGTCTAGCGGATCAATCCACCAATGTGCGCCGTTTTCATCTGGAAAATGTGGTTTATAAAGTGCATCACTGTAGGTTTTGGACATTGCATAGGATCTCTTATTTAATAAATGTTATTAAATTGCAAAGTGCCACACCGGGGAAATGCTGCTATACAAGTAATTTTGGGGGGATATAGCTATGCCTTTAAAAAAAAAATAAGAGTTGTCGTTTCTATTGTGTGCTCAGGGTCATGACACCTTTCGGTGTTAAAAAAAATAATAAATAAATAAATAACATTTCGTTCTGAATTAGATTGAATAAATTGTTCCGTACTGTTTGTTTACTGAACAAAGTCACGGTAACAGGGTTGATAATTTAATAAAGCAAACCTAATAAAATATTAAATAAAGGGGAAAAAATTATTTTCCTTAAATAGTTCACGTTTTGAATGGGTGATGTTGTTATAGTAGGCCTTATTATTATTATTTTATCTATAATAACAGAGTAAAAGTTGGTATCAGCTTTTCATTGTTTACACACATGCTTATGAGAGACCTGAAAGGAAGTTCCCTTGTGCTGGATTCAGCTGATGTTAAGCTTGCAAGCATTTCACAAGTGGTCAAGAGGCAATGTATGTTAAAGCTCAAACATATTTGATTGTGACACAGCACAGGTTTTCATCAAATATTTTTTCTTTCACAATGTAATTGTGTGATTTTGGGTTGTGTTTCACTCTGTCAGCATATGTGATTCCGGTGTAAAGTCCACAAGAAATCAGATAACAGCATGTGTGTAATGGCCTATAAAGTAGGCCAAGGGGAAAAAAGATAGCATAAGATAGCACATTAAAATGGCAGCTTGTGATTAATGTTATTTGATGACATTTTATAATAAATGCAATTTTATTCACAACCAGTGTCTGGAAATAAACTCTGAACTGTTTTGGTTTATTTTTGGCAGTGAAAGCAGGAGGCATGAGGATAGTTCAGAAGCACCAGTCTGCAAATGATGCACCAGACAAGAATGACAAAGACAGTAAAGAATATGAGACTGAGATGTAAGTATGC
This sequence comes from Cyprinus carpio, assembly GCF_018340385.1. Classification (NCBI taxonomy): domain Eukaryota; kingdom Metazoa; phylum Chordata; class Actinopteri; order Cypriniformes; family Cyprinidae; genus Cyprinus; species Cyprinus carpio. The sequence goes on along the minus strand of NC_056595.1, from coordinate 15,671,948 downwards.
TGACATTCACATTAGTGCAGTATGCATTTCAATATCAGTTCACCATGTTTAAAATGAAGATACACCTCTGCACTGACAGACATCATCTACAAGCTAATCACATTCACGACTATATTTTCAGCTATAGTCTTGTCAGAATCACGATTGCTTTGTTTTTTACTGATTGATTTTAGTTATGAAGTATACTTGAAGATATTCTAGGCTCATAAGTCTTATAATTATGAGAGAGTAAAGATCAAAATACATTTCAGTTCTCATATATACATTCATAACTCCCTAGTATCTCTGTGCTCATGTTTTTACTTTCATTTCTGTTTACTTGCACTGTTCCAACCTTTTAAAACCTTTTCAGATGAACTATTTCCAGCAATAATCAGCTTCTTATCAAGACAAACAGTATTTTATGTAAATTTACCATTATTTATTGCACACTGTAACACTAAAACCTCATTCTGACAGTTCATTCTGGTGGATATTCTGAATAATATTTGAATAATAACATTGAACTGTGATTGATTGCTGTCAAACTTAGCTGTGCTAGTTTCATGCATCATAACACTTTAGTAGTCTTTCTCTTTTCACATAATAAAATAAATTAAACTGAAATCATTATTTCATGTTAATTTATTTACTTAGCAGTTGCATAATGTACATGCATAATGCATAATTTTCTCATAAAAGTTTCTATTTAAAATGTGTTTTTTTTTATTTTAAAGCTCTGAACAGAGTCACTCTGAAACGCTAAAAAAACAGCAGATCATGAGCTGCTGGTGTGTAAAAAAAAAAAAAAAACTGTGCTGAAACACAGTACATACATTTATTTAATTAAATCGCATCCTTTGCAATTTGATAATTACACTAAGCCGTATCTCGTTTCTTGTTTTTAATGTGATTTAATCATGCAGCCCTACTTCGAAATTCTAAGTAGCTAACCCAATTCTTACTTGACTGTAGTAATGCTATCAAAAGGCTGTAAAGTCTTGGTTCAACATTGAGTCTGAGTTGAACATTTGATCAGTGACACAGGTGTGCAATTCCCATATGACTGTGGGCACATGGAGAGGTTCCTGCTGAACCAAGATATAATTTTCTTAGCTTAGACACCCTCTGTTCTTTGAAGATATACCAAAATATTTATTGTGATGATGAAGTCACTGCTAGTGCCCATCTGTCTCTCGATGACTAAGAGTGAAAGTGGATATGGCAGCACACTGTCGTCTTTACACAAATTTCTGGATTGGTGAGCACATGACAGTCATTTTTGGTTGCAAACTAAATGTAACAACCTTGGGTGTGTCCGTTATGTGGCAACAGCCGGATATCCCCACATGTAATTTTTTTCCTTTTTTTTTTCATTGTGGTTGAGTGTGTTTAGATTAAATGGCTTTCTTTGAGTTTTCCCCTTGTTGCTAGGTAGCTGACTAGCTGTTAGTTGCGTAAGTGCATATGAGCAGTGCAAAAGTTTTACAGTCCTCAGATTTCCTCTTTTGCTTTTGTGTTTTGTCATAGCTGACTTGTTTTCAGCACTACTGAGGTGTGTTCACAGGGTTTGACTGCTGATTCTGGGATGCTTTATGGCTTTGTTAGCAGTCCCCTTCACCCTGGTACCAGATGACTGATCGGCTGTCCCATTACAGCTTATCTACAAGCGAGCCCTTATAAGCTCACTCAACCTGCTGCAGGAAATCCTACGAGGTGTATCATTCCTCCCAAAACATACAGCTCAGCCATTCCCCAGAGTAGACATTTCAGGGAAGACGTTGAAATGTGGATTCGGTTCCCAAGAAATGCACTGTGATGTTAGAATGTGATCCGTCCACCCACGTTATTAGGTTTGGCGTTTTCTCGCACCGCTGGCAAGCCAAGAGGAAACTCGCCATTTTCCTGTGTAGTCTCTTTGTGCTCAGTTGTTTTTCCAAAGCTTGTTTTAGTTGTTGACACCAATGAGATTCTTTGCTTGGTTATTATGGTGGTTGGTTAGTAAGTATACGTTAATTCAATCGAAATTTCTGGTGTAGTTATAGACTAATAGTATGTTATAGGCCAGTTATTTTGCCTGCTTGGCTGATAGATGTTTATTTATCCTTGTGTTGATTCATAAAACTCCCAATTTAATTGTTTTGATTATTTTTTGCTTTTTAAATAAATCTTATTAGAGGTATTTCAAGCTTTTAAAATTATTATGATTAGATTTCCATATGCAATAAAAAAAAATATAGAGATATATATAAAGAAAAATAAATATATATACATAAATAATTATATTAGCTATTTGTTGTAATTAAATTTAATTTTTTTGCATTTTTCAAGTGAATGCAAACTGAATTAAGTTACTGAATTTATTATATTAGCTATTTGTTGTAATTAAATTTAATTTTCTCTTATATCTAAATCTAAATGTAATGCATTTAATTGGTTTACATTTTTTAATACTTTTCTGTATGTTTCCGTATTATGTAACTGCAAACAATATGTTTACAATAGAATAACGGAGCAAAAATTGTGCATTCACACCATAATGGATTTAACAAAATTTGATTCTGACTTGTGAAAAGTCTTGCTCTGACTTGTACCTTGTGACTGCTTTAATCTCATTAAAAATCACTAAATATAATGCCAAAATTGTGAGCTTTTATGTCATGCAGAAACACTCAAAGTGGCAGCGACTTGAGTAGTAAACATTTTTTTGTAGTATTTCTGTTTAATAATTCTTAAATTGACTGCTGATAATGTCAAAATAATGCAAGAATAATCTGACATGAATCTGATGAAAGACAATCCAATTTAATATTTTTAAAACAGAGATGAATCACTAATGTAAGTTTAATAGTAATGCATGTGCAAAAAAAGGTATGTGTTATATTGTGGTTTTGGCTACTGATTACTCAAATTACACAGATTCATTTTGGCATTAATAGTGTTGCCATAGGAACTCATAATTCCAAATCAAAGGACATGAACACCAAATAGAAACTCAACAACAGGGAGAGACTGAAACAAAATCCTTCACAATACACAATAACAAATATAAGTAGAAAAAAATCAAAAACTCAATAACCTTATATCAGATAAGTTTAGTTTCAGGCTAGATTTGCGCAATCTTGCCTTAATAGTCATCTTAGACTCGATTTCCTTCATCTGGATTGGTTTTGTTTGGCGAAAGCTATGTGCGGTGTCCTCTGCAAACATTATTCCTTCACAACGTTCCCATACACGCCTATAAACAAATTCACAGATGTTTTTAGTGAGATCAGGATGAAGTCTAATGCTTTCATCTCAGTGTGAGAACTTCCATCTCAGAATTGGGTTTCAGTATGAAGCATTCCTGCTCTGTATTTCATCTTTTATTATAAGTATTAATACATTTTTAAGTGTGTCCAGTAACCGAATGTGCCAGACGTGCACATTCACTCTCCTATGTCACACTTCCTCCATGTGTTCTTTGCTATCAGAGATAGCCTGTAAGCAGGTGCCTTCTGATGGAAAAACTGCACATTTGTCCCAGCAAGTCAAGTCGCACTGTCTGGGGACCACCTGTCAAATGTAATTTAGTCTTCTCCGATGGATCAGAGGCCAAAATGGAATGGGTCTGAGACGCTAATGTGATGTGCTTTGCTGGTGAGCTCACTCCTTGATGTGTCCACCTGCTCATGACCCAGGAATCTCCGCTTTCTTCCCCGTCCTATCCCCATACAACTTAAAGGGTTAGTTCAGCCAAAAATGAAATTTATGTCATTAATGACTAACCCTCATGTCGTTCCAAACCCGTAAGACCTCCGTTCATCTTCGGAACACCAGTATAAGATATTTTAGATTTAGTCCGAGAGCTTTCTGTCCCTCCATTGAGAATGTATGTACGGTATACCTGTCCACGTCCAGAAAGGTAATAAAAACATCATCAAAGTAGTCCATGTGACATCAGAGGGTCTGTTAGAATTTGTGGAAGCATCGAATATACATTTTGCTCCAAAAATAACAAAAATTACGACTTTATAAGCATTTTCTTCTCTTCCGGGTCTGTTGTGAAAACGCGACTGCTGTGACTGTTGACGTACGACGCTGCTGGCGCGTCACTTCAGGTGTTGTGAACAATAACAAAACACACCCGGAAGAGCGTCGTAATGCTGAATAAAGTAGTATCAATTTTTGTTAGTTTTGGACCAAAATGTATTTTCGATGCTTCAATAAATTCTAACGGACCCTCTGATGTCACATGGACTACTTTGATGATGTTTTTATTACCTTTCTGGACGTGGACAGTATACCGTACATACATTTTCAATGGAGGGACAGAAAGCTCTCGGACTAAATCTAAAATATCTTAAACTGTGTTCCGAAGATGAACGGAGGTCTTACGGGTTTGGAACGACATGAGGGTGAGTCATTAATGACATAATTTTCATTTTGGGCTGAACTAACCCTTTAAGCCTACAGTATATTTCAACCATCCACAAACTGCCCGCATGATGTAATTTTCATCAACGGGAGTGTCCGCGGATGCTGCACATACAGCAGAGCACATGCAAGGTGAATGTTGAGACCACTAGAGTCCACTATGTGGTACTTCGCATGTCTTGAACTCGTCCGTCTGCGTTCATCTGTGGTTGAGTATACATTGAAAGATGCACAGACGAAGCTAGAGTAGCTAGAGTAGTGTTAATGACATAGTAATTATGAATAGTAATAATTGGTATTTATGAACATACGTTTTATAACAAATATTCCTAATTTTGTGACATTTGCTGGATATTTGTTTGTTTTCATAGAAATAGTCAGAATATTAGGGCATCCCAGTATGGTTTAGATGTTGTAAAGTTTTCATGAGACAGTAAGAGTGTGTTTAGCACATGGTGTGTGATTGCTAGTAACTGGCAGGCAGATTCAGGTCATTAGCTGAACCCTGGAGCAGTAGCTGTTTCTGTAGAAGCTCATAGGCTGACTTGCGATTTTTCTAACACACTGCAGTCAATTTTTGACCACTTTACAGTAACTTCATCCACTGCGCTGAGGGAAGCAACATTGCATTTCAGCTCCTTCTAAAGAGCATCCCACTGCCTCTGCTCCTCTGCGGATGAAGCGAGGGTGAAAATTAGGATGGGGTGCTGACTTAATAAACCAGCATGCAAAAAGAAAAGAAAAATTGACAGTTTGATGACAATTATTTCCATGCTAGTTTCCCTCTCTGCACTGTTTAGCGACGTGTGCTGACTCTACTGGAATAATGGGCTCTTGGTGTGTTGTTTCAGTTAATCTGCATAAATTTGCCTCATCATTTCTGTATAACTATATATTCTCTCATTATCACAAAAGTTACTTTACAACTGACCTGCCTGTCAGTCAAACCATACATGGAGCTGCATAACTAAAGTCCAAATCTGAATTCACCATCCAGTGGCTTTGAGAGAAGATCTTTTGTGCATTATTCAGATTTTTGCCTAACTGGATCCTAAAATCTGTCATAATTGTGAGTATTTTAGTTTGGCAACACGCGTTTCCTTTTTTCATCATTGGTTTTCAGCAGGAATGTGAATTTATAATATAGGAAAAACCTCAAGGGTTAGTCTCACTACCGCTAACTGTTGTATGATTATAAGGAACAGATACCAATGCCGTTTTACCCCATACCTTGGGTAATTTCAGAGGGGAAGTGCTTTTTAATCGGAATCTAATTATAGCAAGCCTTTCATCAGAGTGCTATTGTGTGTGTATCATGCCCACCTGTGTGTGGTTTTCTTAACCTATCATCAGGCCTCACAGAAAGCTCAGTAGAACTGTAACACCTCTCATTAACAAAACAGGTTGTTTTTTAAATATTTTGGTTCATTTGATTGTGGTTTCAGCCACCAATAAGAGTGTAGTACTCTAATATCTGTTTCACAAGTGCTTTCCTCTGTCCACCCCTGTATTTATATTCTGTTGATGTTGAGACTTGAGACTCAGTCTCGTTTGCTGCTGAGGCTAACCATGGAGCTTCAGGTCCTGTCCAATTTTGCTTAGTTTGCATGGCACATTCCCTCAGCTCCAGACAAGAGGCTTTTGCTGTTTCATCCCAGTTTAGCTCATCAGTAAATAAAAGCTATGGCACGTGGTTGCCATGATAACAGCAAGTTGTGAGCATCTGTGCAGACTTGTTAATTGCAGCAATCGCCTTAGCTCCTGAAGCTGAGCTTACTTGTAGCGTTCTACCCTCTACCTACACACAATCTCTCTCTCTCTCTCTCTCTCTCTCTCTCTCTCTCTCTCTCTCTCTCTCTCTCTCTCTCTCTCTCTCTCTCTCTCTCTCTCTCCCTTCTCTCTCTCTCTCTCTCTCTCTCTCTCTCTCTCTCTCTCTCTCTCTCTCTCCTCCTATATATATATATATAGATATATATATATATATGTATATATATGTGTGTATGTATGTGTGTGTGTATATATGTATATGAATGATTATCCCATTTTTAGATAGATTTGTTAGATAGATACATAGATAGCTTACTCCAGTCATCAGTATAAAATTATCCTTGCAGAAATCATTCTAATGTGCTGATTTGAAACAATGATAAAATATAATTCAAATGTTTGGGGGAAGTAAAATTAAAAAATAAATAAATAAAAAATGAAATGACACTTTTATGCACTATACATTAAATTGATCAAAAGTGACAATGTTACAAATTATTATTATTTCAGATAAATGCTGTTTTAACATTCTATGTTGGTTTTTTAACTTTCTATGTTGTTTCCTGGAAGCAAATGCATCACTGTTTCCACACAAATATTAGGCTAAGCAGTTAAAACTGTTTGAACATTAATAATAAGAACTGTTATTGATAATTAAGCATCAGTAATAATTGATAACTGAGCACCAAATCAGCATATTAGGATTTTTCTAATTTCAGAAGGATAATTGGACACTGCTGCCTTCTGTATAAATTATAGACATATCTTCTGCACAAGAAAATTCTGCCTTGGCTTTCATTTGCATGAATTCCAGTAGAGGTTCAGTTTACATGAATGTTTTTGTTCAAGATGATCAATTAAATATTTCAGTTATTGACTTTCTTATTAACCTTGTACTCTAGTTCAGCTTGTTTATCCATCAATGTTTTTGCCTAAATTAGACCCCCTTTAGGACTTATAACGTCTCTGGCCTGGTTTAAACCCAAGCACACTGCTGCCACCCTCAGGTAATGAATGGCATTGCTGAGAAAGGAATTAGAGTGAAACATGCACCTGATTAACATTTTATGTATGATAACTCTTAATCTGTACAAAAAGGAAGTGTTGGGGTCAATAATTATATCCCAAAACATAAGCTTTTGAATGACCTCAAATGAAATGGATAACATTTATCTTATCAGTTTTTATGTTCTCATCCTTTTCCATTCAGCAAATTCTAAACAAGTTATAACAATTTAGAAATATAATCCTGCTTGCTTTTTTGAATTCATTCACAGTGCGATGCAATTTTAATAACTTGGCTTCTGATCCCAAAATCTCACATTTTCTTGAAATATGGCTTTATAAAGTTTTTCCCCATAGAAAAAGGAGTGTCCCTTTAATCTGAGAATATACAGCTGTCTCTTTTTAAAGATAGGAAGCTATAAGACAGGGTGAGCCGCACCGTTATGCCTCAAAGTGAGATTATCCCTTTGGTAAGTCTCTCTCTCTCTCTCACACTGTCTTGATCTATCTTTGGAGTTTCCTTGGCTTCTCAGTGAGATGAAAGCCACAAACTTTTGACATTCTGGATTTCACAGCATTAGAGATGAAGCCCTTTCTCACAGTGCCCTCATTTATGTTCAGTCTCAAGTATGTTGTGGTAACGCTGTGATAACAATTTAATTGTCTCCTTATATAGCTCTGTTTATAGCCCTGCAGAGTGCGAGCGGTTGTGTAATGTACTATGGATGCTGTAGTATTTGACAGGGGCTACTGGAAATCAGCCAATCTTCAAACTTTCTCTTTGACATTATAAATTCTATTTCGAACATACCATTTTTCTTGTCAAGGTCAATTATCACTCTTGACCTTCTCTTCTGACGTAGTGCTTTAAGAGAAACGGTTGGCTTTGGAAAATGAATGAGAGTCATTTCTGAGGCTGACGGCTTGCACAAGCCTGGAGCCATGTTTCTGCTCTGTGCTCAGATGGTGGCGGTAAATTCACTGTCCCTCAGGAATTTTTATAGGCCGTTTTGTACCTTACCCACTGCCTGGAGCACCTGGTTTTGCGTCCGACCCATCCGTTTACTCCCCCTAGTTTCCACATGTGAATGTAGGCCTTGAGAACTGACCATCATCAGTGCCATGCAGCCTGTTGGTTAATGTTAACCAGTATGCAAATAGCTATTTAGTCTTGTTTTCTTGTTTCACTACTCAGTGATATTGAATACCATGTTAGGCTACAATTAGAAGAAGAATTATCATGCTAATCCCACTGTAATTGGTGGTCTGGTGAATGTCGAACACATGCAGAATGTGAAATCTATATGATGATGTTTTCATCAGTGCTGTAGCTAATTTGCTGCATTAGCATTCCATCCATGCATCCGATGGAGTAGTTGCTTCTTCCAGCAGAGTGTTCCAGTGGAGTAGAGGGCATCTGCTGACAGCCACGTCAGGTTTCTGATTGAGCTCAATTTTACTCAAGCTCCTGCTCCCGTAATGATGCTGCCTGTTGACCTTCAGCTAATCAGCACAGGCCTCACACTTTGATTTCATACTGCCTGACAATCTGCTGTCAGCTCGGCGTTGATAAAATAATAAAATATGTATTTGTGGATGCTGATAAATAACCCTGATGATGTTTGGTTATAAAGCATTGCTATATCTTTAGGGCTTTATGATATAGCTACTACAATACAATATCTTAATATATCTTTACTATAGTAATTAAAATCCCAGTATTAATAATTCATTAAATATTCATATTCAAAAAAAATCATAATTCAGTATATTTTTAGTTAAATTTTAATTTTTTTAAATGTATAATTTTCAAATATTAACAAAAATACAGTATCATAAATAATTGTTGATTAAATTATTAATTAAATCTAGTGATTTAAGTAAAATTCAATATCCGGGTACATTCAAAATCTGTAATGCAAGAATGTCAATCTGAGATACAGTGGGATTTGCTATGGATTCAAAGCACATTAAAAAAATTAGTTAAGTAGGTAGGGAAGATTTAGATGGAAGAAGAGGAAATCTTACTGTTGAGGCAGATGTTTATCTAACTAGCTGCTGTCTAAATTTACATACACATGTATTGGATCTCTTATGAACCGTTTGCTTTTAATTGGTTAATATGTTTGGAAACCTCATTTCATTTCACTCATATTACCAGCAAACATAAACTTTGGCCTTTACCTTCTGAGTAAATTCAGTTTAAAGGTGTCTCTGGCCTGGACACAAGGCAGCACTGTTGAGCCAAATCTGGCTGGAATCTGCGAAAGCGTTTTCCCCCCTCTAAAATATGAGTGGTGCTATTCATAATCAGAATACAGAGTTGTTTGTGTTCTCCTTGACATATTCCCCGTGGAACAATCAATAATCCTAAAAAATCAGAGTCTGATTAATATACAATCTTATTTACAATCAGTTGCTATTTGACATGAGAATGGTTTGCGTCATAAACACTTTGTCATCTGTTTTGCTTATGCGTCATTAACTAGCTCATATATTGAAATGTGTTTTTATTTTTATTTTTTTATTTTTTTTTATAAATGTGTTGCCTTCTGTTTGTAACTGTTTTTATTTTTCCCCTTAATCTCTAGCCCACCAAAGCTACCTGTTGTGGTCTCAGGAGTTGTCACTAAGGTAGGTACACATGTCCATTGATTACATCCTAACATCTAAATCTAAGGCCACGCTGTCCCTGGTCCTACATTTTGTGTTTTGATGGTCTTTACCAATTGTGCTATTAACTTTCTATTGGCTTCATCCAGAGCAACCTAGAGCTGTTCACACCAAAGACCGATGTCTTAATGTTCATCAGGCTAAATTTTCTCCTCTACTATAGGAAAAAACCTAAGACAGGATGCATATCAAGCAAGCTGTAGCGATTCATTTTAAGTCCAAATCAATTGCCAAACCCAGTTTTGTTTTAATGTCGGAATAATTTAACACAAGGTACCCTAGTATAATATACATTAATGTACATAAATAAACAGTATTATATTTTAGAATAACATTTTATAAAATCAAATATTTGCATCTGATGTGAACGGGCCTTTTTGCAATCAGAAGTAGTGCCAAATTCATTTTAAACCCATGCTGAAATTATAAATCACCCAAGCATGGCTTTATGAGACGCCAGCTTGAGGCTCAGACATGGATAGTTTGCTCCGATAAAAGCTGTTTTATTCTTGCATCACTTATTGAGATAATATCAATAGTCCGATGCGCTGGAGACCCTGTATAAGGGTTTGTCGAAGAGCTTGTCCCATAGAGTCCATTCTGCTCATTTCCAGCTCGTGCTGACCTTAATCCGCTCTGCCTCCACGGGATTGGCCATGTCTCAGGATTTATTGTTTTGATGAAGGCTGTGACATAATGCATCCATCTGTGCATGCTTATAAGGATGTGCATGCAACGTTATGAGGGAGATTTCGCTGTATTAGTATATACGGTTCTGGATGTAAACATCAGATGTCTGAGAGAACATTGTGTTAGAATATGCATTTCAAAGCATGTGACCCTAGAGGATGTCGCGATGCACATGAAGCCCTTTTACTGAGGCATTGGACTCCTTTTAATTTTGAAGTGATCTAAACAGCTTCTAGCTTCTTCTCAAGTGACACATTTTCTGCAATATTTCCTCTAAATCCTCACATCTGAGGCTCTTTTTGTCTTCTGGCAAGCTGGTAAACAGACAGAAAAAAGAAAAAGCCATGCTTGTGTTCAGTCTTGGCTCGTTACACTGTCTTGGACTGACCACCCCGTAATCTACTTCAAAAGCTTCACACATTTGCTCTGAAAGACTCTCTCATACAGATTAAAGTGATGCAGAAGAATGTCTGCGGCTGCTGCTTTCTTGCAGTAGGATTTTTATCCTCACTGGGCATCCAACAGCTGCATGATAGAAACTTCTGTGTGCCGCTTTTCTTTCGTGTTAATAGATGTGAAACTAAGGCAAAGAGCTCTCAGCTTCTCATAAAATGTAGTTTAGATTTTTCAAAAGATGGCAACTAGAAAATATATACAGACATCTTTGTTGTTTGACAATATGAATCATCATAATTAAGCAACATCACAATCGAATACTGGATATAATATTCTAAATGGCACAAATGTGAGTGTGATATTCCTTAGAAACTTCTTTTTATTATTATTTAAGCAAAAAAAAATTACACAATGACATTCAATTTAATTTAAATAATTTTCACATTTAAGTTCCTTGATCAGTTTATAAACCCTGGGCTATTATTGAGTAACTTTGTTCTTGTTCCATCTAAATATTATTTAAGCAAAAAAAACTATTAAAAAAAAAAACAACGCTTCCAACGCTTAAACTAGTTAACTACTTTAGTTAACATGAACTAACAAGGAACAATACTTCTATATCATTTATTAATCTTAGTTAATGTTAATTTAAACATTTATTAATGCAGTATTAAAATCAAAAGTTGTGCTTGTTAACATTCGTTAATGCAATAGGCCTACTATAATAAATGCAATGAACGACTCTATTTTCAGTAACTAACATTAACAAAGATTAATAAATACTGTAATAATTGTATTGTTCATTGTTTGTTCATGTTAGTTAATACATTAATGGAACCTTATTGTAAAGTGTTACCTTTATTTTTATAGACCATTTTGAATTAGATTTTTATATTTTTTGTTTTTATTTAAATTTTACTTCAAGTTTAATTTTATGCTGTTGTCATTTTTTTTTTTTTTTTTATTACTATAAGATAAATTTTAGTTTCAGTTTTAGTTCCGTTTAAGTTTGTATTTATTATTTTATATATTAGGAATTTTAGTGCTTCAACTTATTTCTGTTGCCAAAAACATTTCTAATTTTCATTTTCATTTTTTTTTTTTTTTTTTTTTTTTTTTTTTTTTGTCCTAACAAAAACCTCAACTTCATCTCAATTTAAAATAAAAGAAATAAATTTAAATTTTAGTTGATGATAAACCCTGGATCACAGACAGTGGTCATTAGTACTGGGCTGCGTTTCCCAAAAGCATTGTAAGTCTAAGTAGATCGTAGAACCATTGCCATCAATACTTTGCTTACAATGCTTTTGAGAAACGCAGCCCTGGTTGACAAGACCACTCTTGAAACACCCTTTGGCCGATTAGATTAGATAACCAGTTTTGTCAATTAATGGTGTGATTGACTGCACACAAAGCATTGGCCATGTCACTTATCATATGCACATATTATAATTAGCTGTGTTGCTATTGGTTGTCCTTCTCAGGGGGATAAAGACTTCACCCCTGCTGCTGCCCAGGTGGCTCATCAGAAACCTGTGCCCGCAGTACAGAAGCTGCCTCCAGCCCACCACATCAACCAGCACATCCACCAGCCCCGGAAGTGAGCCTTCACACAACTCTAGACCACCCCGCCCTGCTCAGGTTGCCAGGAATCTCTTGCTGTCAAGCATTCCGTACGCCCCTCCCCCAACCCCCTTCCTTCTGTGCCTGCAAGTGTCCGGTTTCCACCAGTATCATGACAAATGTTCCATTTCCTGATTCTTACTTGTAGATCATTGAAACACTAAAATTGAAATCTCCACTGCAAATCACTAATCAGAAACATGTTAATTATGTGGGTTCACTTCATGGGGGATGCGCATGGAGCTGTGTTTTATTGTTTTAATTTTGTTTTACATAAATAGTTCCAGAGAGATGTAAGTTGTATAATTTTTTTTTCTTTTCTTTTTTGAAGTCGGTGAATGTTGTATATTAAGCATTAGGTACTATGTGTGGCTATCCGAATAAAGAGTTCATATAAAACCACACATGCCTTTTTGCTCTTAGAAACACATTCAAAAGCTAGACTTGCATTACCTGATGGAAATAACAGTGCTTTCGCAAACGAGTAGTAACATGTAAGGCTGAAATGATTTACAAAACTGTAATAGGGAATCTGTGTGCTTTGGGTTGAATTAATCTTAGACATTTTTGGAGAATAAATTTCCCAGAAAAATTAGCAGTTATTGAAAAATTGCAAATGAATGTTGAAAATGTAGAGGGGTAAATCCTATAGTAATGCCATTTGTGTGTGTGTGTGTATATATATATATATATATATATCACAATATACAAACATAAAATATACATTATTTTCTATCATCTTAAATTTTACATAATTTTTTTATTGTATTGAAGAAATTGCAGACATTTGAGGAGAATAAAAAACAAATTGAAATAATTTTGCTTACGAAAAAATCATATATATATATATATATATATATATATATATATATACATACAGTATGTGTGTGTGTGTGTTAGGAAGACTTCAAGGTCTTCAAAACAATGTTTTATGCCATTTTGAGCTGTTCATGACAGTGATCTGAACTAAATTGTAGGAATTTGTGGAGAGTTAAAAAGTAGAGGGATTTCAGTACTAATGCACAGGAATTAAAAAATTAAAATAAACAATTGCCATATCTTTTTTGTCCTATTAAATATTATTAATGAGGTTAGTAAGTATATGCTCTCATCTCTGCAGGAAAAGTTCATGTGTAATCCCATGGCCTACTTTTCATGGTCCGTGAACTCGCAGAGAGTGGCAAAGCCCGTCAGCTTCCTGTTCTGTTCCGTCTCTGCTCATGCAGCGCTGAGCCAACAAACCTAATGCCACTCAGGATTTGCCCCATTCTCTTCCTCTTTCATTATCTCATGTTCTCAAGCTCTCCTCCTGTCCCGCTCCGTTCACTTTGTGTTCCACTCAGGTGTTGATAAGACCCAGCAGCTGCCGCAAACTTCAGGTTGTTCCCACAGCGTGTTCTGGACCCAAAGCAGCAAGATTTCTGCGGTACGTGCAATTAGAACACCAGCTGGCCAAACCTGCTGTTCCTTCTCGGGCAAGGTGAACCTCAAAAGTATGAGTGGCAGCTAAACCCTTACGAAATGTCACGTTTCAGGTCAAGGTTGTACTTTTCCACAAAATGATATCTGGAAATTGAGCACTGGATTTGTAGCCAGTTCAGAGTTTCCCGTACCCTGGGGTCTATCAGACATTCAGGCCTTCGCAGTGTATTTGTCTTTGATAGGTTATCAGCGCTGCAGCAGATCCCACATCAGTATTTTGGTTCTCCAGCAGAGGGCACTTCATTCTTCTTCATACAATGTTGTCCTGAGGCAAGTGCTGACCTTGCAAGACTGACAAGTCCCTCAGCGTCTGTCAGCTCATGCCAGTGACCTCAATAGCTTAATAAAGTCTGTGCTTCACCTTTACTCCTGCTCAAAGTTCAACAAATGGAGTCACACTTTGTTATCATAAAGCAGTTTTTATTCCAAAATTACAATGAGATTCTTCTTCCAAGCAGTGCTGGTCAATACTTTTGGTTAGTTACTTAGTACAAGCTAAAGTAGTTTAAAAGCAGTGTTATTTTAAGATAACAGGGTGACCTGACATTAGGTCAGTGCTGGTCTTGACATCTTTATGAAATAAGCTGTCTGTGTGTGTTTTGTGTGGTCTGAGTGTTGGACACCGAGGCACAGTGGTGCTGTTGAGATGACGTGATGGTCAGTGAGACATTTCAAACTGATATCACTACAAATTCTTTAATTAAACATTGTATTATTCTGCATATAGGAGTGTTCATACCTGAGATTTGTTGTGATATGTAACTGTTTCCAGCTCTATAATAATTCACGGCTAATATTTAGCTAATTAAATCATACAGAATAATTCACGGCAAAAATACACCTAATAAAAAAAAACATTACAAATACACCAATATACAAGACCGTTACAAAGTTTTGGGTTGGTAATATGTTTTGAAAGAAGTCTCTTATGCTCACCAAGGCTGCATTTGTTTGATCAAAAATGTGAAATACAATTACTATATATATATATATATATATATATATATATATAATATATATATTATATATATATATATTATATATATATATATATATATATATATATATATAAGTTATTCCTGTGATGGCAAAGCTGGCAGCTATTACTCTTTTGTGTCACTTACTACTCAGTGTCACATGGTCCTTCAGAAATCATTCTAATATGTTGATTTGCTGTTCAAGATTAATTTATTATCAATGTTGAAACCTTGATACATATTTTTCCGGATTCTTTGATGAATACAAAGTTCATAAGAAAAGCATTTCTTGTAAATAGAAATCTTTTGTTACATTATAAAAGTCTTCACTGTCACTTTTGATCAATTTAATGCATCCTTGCTACTTAAAATTATTATTAATTTATTACTATTTATTTCTTTAAAACAAATCTCACTTACCATAAACTTTGAACTGTAGTGTAAATTATATATATATTTTTAAACCTGTATTAAATTGTGTTGTCTTTCATTTGAACTTAAATGTAGAACTATTTAATTTGACATGCAAAGAAATGTTTAGCCTTTTTTAAACGCATCTCTCCATCACAGGCAGCTGTGTAATTTTGGCCCTTGATACACAAAAGCCAATCATTTAGTGTGCAAGCATGACACATCTTACCCCACTCTAGTAGCAAATACCATTTTCTAATATATAATGCATTGTTTTTTTTTTTTGAACAGTAATAGTTTCAGAACATGGTCGTTGACGTAATCAACTTAGAGTGCTTTAGTAGTATAAATATTAAAATACACATACAGAAGAAAAAAAATCTAATGATATCACTACCTCTTCTTCCATCTTTCATTACTTGCTGGTGATTGTCTGTTGCATTTGTCTCTGAAATGTGTGCAAATACAGGCATGGCTGCTGCCGAAATACCCTCAACATCTACAATGTTTATAAAAATACTTTTAAAATGAGGTATTGAAAAAGTATGTTAAATACATTCACAATGCTACTGCTAAATCTGAGACGATGCTAGCATTTGGACAACTCTAAAAGTCAAAGAATCTTATTTTAAGAATGTAAACATAAAGTAGCATCTGGTTTTAGTAGTGTACCAATATTAGCTGATCTGGTTGGCTCTTTTCCTGATGCACAAACACATGAAATGGAATTAAAGGAGCTGTTCACTTTAAACCATTCACATTTTAAATAGGAGCTGAGATGCATTTAACATTATAAACATTAGTCTTCTTTAAAAAAAAACAACAACAACAATAAATAGTAGAATAAATTGGAATCAGATATCAAAATTGCATTTCAAGTATTAAATGGTGAACAGTATGTTTGCACACACTTATTTCTTTTTTCCCATAGTGAGTTGTCTCTTTGTTATGGCCTCCAGTCTTTTCCTTTCCGCCTCCTCTGCTTTCTTTCGCTCCTCTTTCAGTTCTTTATATCTCCACTTTGGTATCTGGAGGAACTGGTCATCTTTACTGCTGCTTTTCCGCCGCACTTTTTCCGGCATGTAGGTTGGCGTAGGTGCCTTGGTAATCCTCAGCTTGGGCACCACCAGACCTGGCCTAACGCTGCTCCTCCTCAGCAGGTGTAAGGGCAGCAGACTGGCCCTGCGGATGGTCGGCGAGGAAGACGAGGAGCCATCTGATTGGACCTGGGGTTGCAGACTTGCACGACGATCTTTTGATTTGGGCACCAGCAGGACACGAGAGTTCTTGAAGAGACGTTTGTAGTTCTCAAGGCGCTCGGGTTCCAGACTTTTCAGCTGCTCGATTCGTTGTTTTTTTAGTATCTCCTGAACAGA
Organism: Cyprinus carpio; assembly: GCF_018340385.1. Lineage (NCBI taxonomy): Eukaryota > Metazoa > Chordata > Actinopteri > Cypriniformes > Cyprinidae > Cyprinus > Cyprinus carpio. Next base: position 15,655,153 of record NC_056595.1, on the reverse strand, counting down.
GTAACGGCGTTTTCCAATGCACGGTGGGCTGCCGGGACACACCGTTCGACATGTCGTTGCAATGAACGGGCTCCCCAGTGATGTTGTCATGCGCACCATGTGATCCAGAACCCCGTCGTCTGAAGCCTCCGTGACGTTGCTGATGTCAAAGAAGTCACGCAGTGTCTGTGAAATTTTCTGAATGCAGCCTTTGGGTGTCTGAGTTTTGGCCACCAGTGCAGGTAGAAGGGGCCACTCAGGCCGATAGGAGTCGCAGAACTGATCCGCACACGGCTGCTGCATCAGCCGCGTCATGGCGAACACAGTGTCATAGCGGCTTGTGAAGATGGCCCACTCTCGCGCAGTGAACTTCCTCCCGTTGTCCCTGGCATATATGTCAGCTCCTGATCAAGAAAGCAGATTTTTGCCATATAAAAAGCAGCTTTTGCCATACAACAACAAACACATGGCTTGTTCACTACATTCTTTCACTACATGTCTTCTTAAGCCATACAGCATTTAAGATATTCACAGATTTTCAGGGGATAAATGATAATGATAATAATATATATTTTTAATAAATATTATTTGTATGAATAATGTTATACATACCATAAAAATTATTTTAGATTTTTTTTTATAATAATAATAATAAAGAACAATAACAAACTTGATCATAAATATTTTTTCATAAAAAAAAATATTTTTTGGGTGGCACATTTTATATATAAAATGTAGCTTCACAGGTCAGAATATAAAAATCACTTTTAGATAAAAAACATAGCAAAATTAAATAAAATATGAAAGAAATATTAATGATAATATTTTTGTAATAAGTATTTTTATTCATATGGCACACATCATACAAAAACTGCAGCTTCACAGGTCAGAATATAAAATAGTTTTAGGAAAAATAAAATATAGCAAAAAAATGAAAGAATAAAATATGAGAAAAGAAAGTAACAAGCAACAAAGGCAAAATAAAAGCAAAAAATAATAATAATAATAATGTTCTGTTCCTCACACTTTTGTGTGACTATTGTTTGACTTCAGAAGATTTGTAATATTGTTTTATGAACTCCCATTGTATGGCAAGAGCTGCATTTTTATTCCACAGAAAAAATAACAGCATATGGATTCAGAATGGCATAAGAGTAAATAAATAATGATACAGTTTTCAATTTTGGGAGAACTATCCCTTTAAAATCAGTTAGTAAATCTGTGGTATGATTATGTCTGTAGTGTATCCTTCTCTTGTAGCTAATCACATAACAGCTGCTTTATATTGTAGTGTTTCCTAGCATTTCTGTCAGTCTGTTGTACAGTGATCTGAGGTTTGAGTACCTGCCAGCATCAGGGCTCTGACACATTCCACTCGACCCTGTATAGCAGCTTTCATCAGAGCGGTGAAACCGTGGCAGTTCCTCTTCTCGATGTCAAGCCCGGGAAAGTAGTTGAGTAGGTAGTTAGTGATTGTGATGTGACCTGCAATTGTTGAGCTCAGTCAGTTGTTGAATATGCAACAGCATTTCTAGGACACTCAGAAGTTCATTTCTAGTAGTATTTGGAAGTTTTCGCACTCATCCATTTATTCTGAATGTTGAGACACTAGTTACTTAAACGTTTACGGTTATCTAAATGTAAATATGTGCAGGTTGTGATTTGGATTGAGGCTGTCTGATCGCTCTTACCCGCCTGGGCAGCAGTGGTGAGGGCTGTATTACCCTCATTGTCCTGCCAATTCACATCCAGGTGAGGACACTGGGAGAGAGCAGTCACCACATCCACATACCCTTGGTAGCATGCCACTATTAGTCCAGTCTGCAAAGTCAACACACACAAGGCATTACTGTCAAGAAGTTTCCACCCCGGCCAAGAACATTTAAAATAAAATAAAAACAGTCAAAAAATACAAAAACACACACAAAAAAAAAAATTCAGATTTTAAAATTTAATTGCCATTTTGATTTGGAAATATATATATATATATATATATATAAAAACACATTTAAAATACACAAATAAAACACATAGAAGGTTAAATAAAATATATATATAGTACATTAAATATCTCAACTCTAAAGCTGTAAACTACACAAAGAACCCTGTTGGTAGGTACATTTCTATAATATTACAGGTTAAATAAAAATATAATGAATATTTAACACAGTGCATATATTTAACAAAATTTTCCTCTCCAGAGTTCATTTTTCTAGCTAACCATCAACTTATGGACATTGAATGGAGGTAAATGTAACATTATATGATGACACATTGTTTACAGTTAAAACAGATTTTTTGCAATTACAAGAGATGTTATATATTTCTGTAAGTTGTTCAACAACCTTCAACAATAACCTACTCTAACACAGCAGACTACACAAAACACACACATTACATTGATTTATTAATTACATTTCACAATAAAACTGAGAGAATTTGAGACCAGAGACTTTGCTTCATATAAAAAGAAGCAAAACACAAAGTGCAATTACCAGATGGGAGCTTGTGTTCAAGCATCAACAGAAAACAGCATTGACTTAAAGGTTGTTTTTCAGATTTAAGAATTATCAAACGATGCTCGTTTAAAACTGATTAAATGATATTGTTAATCCAGCCTTATCAGTTAGATAACTGGAAGAAATCAGGATAACCGCTGTTTACTAGAGGTGTGAATATTTGGGTAGCGAATCTTTTTAAGAATGATTTTTGCAAATTCTGAATAATTCAATTCAGTTTACAGTGAGATTCGATTCGATTTTGATTGATGATTGGATTCTGCATTTTTAAGTGTATTCACAGGATCAAACTGTGTTTACCAAGGAAAATTTTTGGTTTGCACCTCAATGAAATGACAAAGATAGTCATATCATCTGCTGATCTGGGTGTGTGAATTATGAATTCTAATCTGGCTTGAAGCAGGCACCTTCAAACCTGAAAATGTACAGAATTGCAATTATTTCACAGTGTTATTGGCATGATGAAGCAGTGCGGCTGATTTTGGGGGGTTTTCTGAAGGCGCCTGGCTTGTCTGTTTCTCTCTTCACAGTCAGTCTGGCCTATTTAAGTGTGAACAGTAACAGTGTGTCAGCAGCATCTCATCACACTGACACACAGCTGGAGGCTGCAGACTAAAAATAAACCCTGGGCAAGCTAATTTTAAATGGCTATGACAATAAGAGAAAGATGCTTCCAGTTGCTGCACATCAGATGATGGTGAAAGTGTGTGTTTAAAAGGTGACATATTTAATTCTATTGATGTTTAACATACAGACACATTAGTGAGCCATTAGTAGGTCAGTTTCCAGCTGCAAACACTTAGGCTCTGTGATTATCAAAAATGTTGGTTTGTTTGTCTGAGAATCCCATGTTTGGGTTTGTGCAACGAATGGAAAAAAGGGGTGACTGTTTGATTGGATCATTGTCATTTGCTAATTGCTGTGATTTCATATGTTGACTACATTATGTTACACCTATGAACAAAATATTTAAAGGTTGGATCAGGTAGAAATTAAGCCTTAGGTAGTAGAGAAATAGTTCATCCAAAAACAAAAATCCTGTCATTCTTTACTCAAGCTTCTCTTTTTCAAACACTCATTTATTGTCGGAGAAGTCCTTTCGTAAGCAACTGGCCAAAATTTAATTTTCAGTGAAACTAGAAAAACAGATCAATTCAATTTGCGAATGAATTTCTCGTGAGAATCTTTCTTGTGTTCAACTGAGTGATTCAGTGCTCCAGTCACAGCAGTTCACGAGAAGGAATGGTTTTCTGTGAATAATGGCTTCGATTTAAGTCGAGTCATCACACAAAAATATCATATTAAAAGTATTTTGCATAAAGTATTTAGTATCACTGTCATCAAGACACAACTCATTCATACAGGTAGATTTATTAAGACATGAAAATTAAATTTAGGGCACAACCTGTTTCTCTTAGTCTGCATCTTTATATCAAATATACTCAGCTTGGTTTTAATACAAATGTAGACATGTGTTGGGGTAATCTGTGGCCTGGTTGATTCTTAAAATAGAAAGGATTAGCCTTGTGAGCCATTGAATGTAAAAGGAGTTACAGGATTTGTCCTCCAGTTCAGCTTTGACAATAAAGACAAAACACAGCATCTATGATCATTCTAAAAAAAGAACAGAACTGCTTGCTATGCATATCATATTTGTGAGTGTGAAATGCAAAGTTCTTTACTACGCACTAAAACTAAACATCAGTAGTATTCTATGTACTTTGAACATTAGATTACTTTTTGTGCACTGCTAGAAGTTTTTAGAAATTTTTAGGATGAATAGTAATATATGTCAGACTGGTAGGACAAACCCTGAAACAGGCTGGCCTCAAGACGTGTGACAGGAGCAAGGTGGCCTGGATTTGATCATTTAATGTCAGTCTGGCTGTGAAGGATTGGAGTCGAGGAAAACAGGTCAGTGGGTAACATCCATCCATTTTTTTTTTTCTTCACATAGACTGAACTCCTATAGCAAAAGTAGTTGCATGGTAAACAGGATGTTAGGGGTCATGAGTATGTATGAAAGTAATGGAAAATACAGATGGGCTTGAAAATGCAGATGTTATGCATCCTGTAATGATATTAACAGTTCACTCCCAAGAGGCTTTTAAATCAACAGCAATAAGATATTTGTCTGATGCTTTGTAACGTAAGACTAGCAATATTAATTAATGAAGTATTATGACATTAAAGACATAACATGTTATACAGCGATTAGTTCTTTTCTACAAATTTGTGATGTTCCAACTGTTCTGGGATGTCTCTGTCTTCTGCCACTCTGCAGCATTCCAGTGCTAATATGTAAGCTTAGAAGAAATTTCTACATGGTGTAATGCTGTTAATAAGAACATTAGTCAGTTTTTAGTAGTTGCTTTTATGTGCATTTTCTTAAGTATAACAACAAAAATACAGTAAAGACTGAAATATTTGTACAATTTAAAATATCTGTTTTCTATTTTAAAATGCATGTATTCCTTTGATGGAAAATATGAATTTTCAGCAGTCAGTCTTCAATGTCACAATTCTTCAGAAATTATTCTGATATGCTGATTTGTTGGTCAAATTATTATTGGTTCAGTTAATAATAATAATTATTCTTATTATTATCGATGTTGAAAACATATTTTTGCTACTTAAAGTGATAGTGATACATTTTTTGTGACACTTTGATGAATAGAAAGTTCAATGAACAGCATTTATTTGAAATTGCAATATTTTGTAACATTATACAAATGTCTTAACTGTCAGCTTTGATCAACTGTATTCTTGCTGAAGTATTAAATTCTTCAAGAAAAAAAAAATAACTTTCTTACACCAAACTCTTGATGTATCTCAGTTTCCACAAATCCTCATAAGTCTTCTTCATAATCATAAATGTTTTAGCACCAAATCAGCATACAGTATTAGAATGATTTCTGAAGGAGTAATGGCTGCTAAAAATTGAGCTTTGCATCGCAAGAATAAATTGTATTTTTAAATTGTATTCAAATTGGGGCAATTATTTAAAATTGTAATAACATGTCACAATATTTTGCTTTTTACTGTATTACTGTATTTTTTTGTCAAGTCATTTTGCCCAGGAAGAGATGTAATGCTCTCTGACTAATGACCACATTTACAGCATTACACCATGCAGAGATGGTCTCAAAAGAATAGAGCACATGCTGGAACTATTAGTGGGAAAATCCCATGCCTGTTGCTCTGAACTGTCCTGTAGAAGAGTGATGAGAGATGAGATAAGAGATGCGCCTGTGTGACGTGCTCTTGAGGTTCCTCAGAGGAATTCTACAGTCTCATCTCACTACATCTCTGTCTGTTAAGCTACCAGGAACGGATTAGCCATGCTATCATATCAGCGCTCTTTATTGATTTTACATTTTTTAAACACATTCTCTTGAATCTAAGCTTTTAACTTGTAATATGATATATTCTGAACTGTTGAGGCCCCAAGCTCTGGGAGGTGATGTCATTTGGGGACTCATTTTTGTGTGGAATGACCAGGTTTGTGCTAGAAAGAGAAAAGGCAAGAGGCTTGTTCTTGTGACTGTGGAACTCCATTATTAAACCCTCAAGGCCTTCAAATTATTTTTGCATTACCCGTATACACTTTGCACAATGTGTTTCGCATTTAGCTTTTATATAATGTAATTATCCCACCTCACATGCCTTAGAGGTCACAGCAGCCTGCCAGAATCAACCCTGAAACTTCATGTTTTTGATTTTCATATAAAATCGATTGTGTAACTGACTTTATGACATTTGTAATCTTTTTGTTACTGGAATATTATAAATCTACCACATTCATACCACAATATGTATAAGACGTGTTGGGTTTTGTTGGATCAGTGTGTTAATACCATGCAGTTATTGTGACTATCACAATTAAACTAGGTAAGAATGAAGAAGATAGATGGTTGAGACTTTAAATAAATAATGTGGTCAGCCTTTGCATTTCTCAATTTTTTACCACAAATCCTTAACAACTAAGAAACAACATCGTGTTCTCCAAGTTTGTGCTCTGCATTTACGAATAAATTCATACATGTTCAAACAAGTTCGATGAGGTGAGATGAGATGTTAAAAGGATAGTTCACCCAAAAATTAAAATTCGCTGTTAATTTATTCACCCTCAGGCCATCCAAGATGTAGGTGTTTCTTCAGAAGAACATTAAAGAAGATTTTTAGCTGAAATCATGATTCTTGGTGCTTCATAAAATGTCAATGGCTACCATCATGTTGAGATTGAAGAAGAATATCAGGCAACACTAAATATTTGAAATATCAAAATATCTATCTGACAATATATGATTGGTCTGTACAAGAAACTGAACATTATTTACAACATTATTACCTGTAATCCTTAGCCTCAGGCAAATGGTCCGAGTGAAGTCCGGTTCACAATCAAATAATTATTTTATCCAGTTTACCAAATGAGACTGAATATCTAAATCATTTTACAGCTCAAGCCAGAAAAGATCTACAAGTTGCTCAATCATAACTCACTTTTGGACTTGGCCGACAGTCACTCCAAATCGAAATGAGCCAATATACCAGTGTATATGATCCCAAATGATGGTTTTTGCCAATTCATTTAGCACTTCAGTTACTCCAACTGTACACTGAACTGGGGAAACTGTTCAGACTCAGACTGGAGAACCCATGTGCTGCTGATACGAGCATGCGTTAACCGAGCACTTGAACGAAGGGGCCAAATAAAAGTTTTTATGGTTTCTCATGGTAAAAAGGTGAGTTGTTAGTTAAATCAGTTCATATGCTTTAGACATATGCATATTACATATTAGTAAATATATGCGTTTCACATCATTATTGGGTGCTTTAATGTTATAATAGCTTATACGTTATGTCATTGTGTACGTAACGAACTGGTGAATTGTTGTTTGAACAGTTGTTTGAACCAGTTCATTGAAATTAACTGTCTGAAAGAACCTGTAAAAAATCTAACGTCCCCATTTGCCTGAGGCCAGTGAAGTTCAGTTTCTTGCACAGACTGATCATTTTGCTTCAGAGGACCTCAATCAGGGCTGGACTGGGACAAAAAATCGCCCTGGCATTTTTTGGTCCAGGCGGCCCACCACCACTTCGAGAGAGAGAGTCAAAAGTTTTTGTACAGTAAGATTTTTTTTTAATGTTTTTTAAAGAATTCTCTTCTGCTCATCAAGCCTGCGTTTATTTGATCCAAAATACAGCAAAAGAAGTAAAATTGTGAAATATTTTTATTATTCAAAATAACTGTTTTCTATTTGAATATATTTTAAAATGTAATTTATTCCTGCGATTTCAAAGCTGAATTTTTAGCATCATTACTCCAGTCACATGATCCTTCAGAAATCATTCAAATATTCTGATTTGCTGCAAAAAAAAAAAACATTTATTATTATTATGTTGAAAACAGCTGAGTATAATTTTTTCAGGTTTCTTTGATGAATAGAAAGTTCAGATGAACAGCATTTATCTGTAATAGAATTTTTGTAACATTATAAATGTTTTTATCATCACTTTTGATCAATTTAAAGCATCCTTGCTAAATAAAAGTATTAATTTCTATCACCCCCCCAACCCCCAAAAAAATAAAAAAAATGATACTGACTCCAATCTTTTGAATAGTATATGTATAAATGTTACAAAATAATGTATAATCCCATGGATCCGACAATATAATGTCTTTTTTCATTTAAATCTAGCTTTTTCGCATTGGCCCATGGAAACCTCTATGAACACACTTGATTTGACTTGGCCAAAAAATTGCGGGGGACTATTTTACATTTTATTAAAAAGTATTTACGTATTATACACTCATGGCGCATGCACACATTAGGATACATTAGATGCCTGCCTCTGTTGCGAGTCCCTAACAAGCACTTTACTAATTTAACTACTCTCTTTTCCTCCTGCCTGGCTCTTTGACCCGCATCACTCACCGCAGAGCAAGCCTGTTCTTGATAGAACTACTGTGAAAACATTAGAAAAGACAACGAGGAAGAAGCTGGGGTGAAGAGATCTTTATATAGGCGGAGCAAAATACTTCATCGCGCTGTCTATAGCGCAGTGTGATTGGATGTTTACACTGTCAATACAAGAGACAAACTAATGGGCCACTGGCTGCTGGCTGTCCTTGCTTGATTGTCCTTGAAAAAAAGTGTTAATTTTGTGTTGCCTGAAATGCCTGAATATTTTTATTTTTATTTTATTTATTTTTTTACTCTCGAAGTACCGGTAGCCATTGGCTTGCATTTTTATGAATCAAACTTTTCTTCTACTGAAGAAAAAAAGGCCTGTTCACACCGGGACGAATTTCGCGCGCGATATTCGACGACGTTTAACGCCTCGTGACTAAACCAAGGGCGCCAATGTGCGTGTGCACACCGACGCGAAAAACGCCACGCGTTAAAAGCGTCATTTTCTAAAAAACGCCTCGGGTTCGTTTTTTTGCTTTGACGCGTCGCGTCAAAAACTATACGACCAATGAGAATGGCGCTTTGCACACGTGTCTGGAGCTTCTGAAGTTACAGTAAAACACAACTTGGGGCGCTCAAAACACAAAACTGTCTTGCTGAGCACACATACCTAACGGCGAAGAAGATATACGCCAAGTAGCGTCTACACTGCCGGGAAGAAATAAGACGAAGAAGATGCAAGGCAAGATTTAATGTAGAGTTGCTGGTCTCGTGGTGTCGGAACACAAAGAACTATATGACAAACGCGACAGCGATTACAAAAATCTTGATTTAGTATTTCTAGTATTTATGTTTTTTACATTAAGCGCCATCTAATGTCAGGGAAATGAATTTGCATGTTCACTCGGCTCATCGTCAGCGAAAATCGCTTGGGTTGTGAACACAAAAAAACGCGTTTCAAACGCTACATCTTAAAAAAAAATATAACCAACAAATTAAATGCAATAACCTTTATTCTTCTACTGAAGAAAAAAAGTAACCTACATCTTGGATGGCCTGAGGTTGAGTAAATTAACTGCAAATTTTCGTTTTTAGGTGAACTATCCCTTTAACTGAGCCGGACAGATCCGAAAAGATCCGCTTTCTCTGACCGAGTCGCACACCCCTGATTCAATTCAATTCGTAAATTAATCGTTCAGACCAGTTTTGTTCAATTGTTTAAATGGGAAAAACCCTCCTCAAGAGAACGATTCGTTCACATCTTTGTTACACACTTCGCCTTTACCTGTAACATAGCATGCGATACAGAATGCGTATTAATACTTAAATATTCATTCAGTTTGTGTCTTTTATTCCTAAGCTTACTTACTCTATTGTTTTTGTCCGTCTCCTGGACGTCTTCCTCCGTAACACCTTGTCTAATCATGAGTTTGACAATAAGCGCGTTGTTGTTACAACATGCTTGGAAAAGGGACAGCGGTGCAGGACTCTCCGGGGAAGGGGTTCTCTCGGAGTCAACAAAGTCATCGTCCGGCGGATAGAAGGAGTCATCTGAGACGATACTCCTGGTATCCGGCAGTTCAGAGAAGTCATCCAACTCCTCGAAGTCCTCATCCAACTCAACCGAGCCAAGATATTCATCATAATCTTCATCGTCCACGCGATCAGGTGATTCCTCCAAGATAGTGGGACAGATCTGGGCGCTTTTATCATGTTTAAATGGTTTAACCCTCCCTGGAGATGATCCTCCGCCATCCCTGCTGTCCGTTATCAGAACCATTTAACCCCAATAGTATAAAATCCTCAAGTCATGCGGATCAAACTCCTCCTGCTCTTCTTCGGCTGCATTTAGGTAGCGTACGTTAAAATCATAGATGCCCAACGAGCAAAAATGCTATTTTAAAAAGCGTTTAATCTCCAAACTGAGGTTCAAGTCTTCTTTTGGGTATCCGCGACTTCATTTTCCTCCACTCATAGAAAGCAAGTGCAATTGGTGTCCATGTAATAATAACGTACCGTAGTTTTATCAGCACATTTTGATAACTGCTGTATCTATAAGGCCACTGTCAGTGTAGTGTTCCTCAGCAGCACGCGGCGACGATCAGAAGCGCATATGGAAACCGAAAACTCCCGAAAATGTGTAGCTTATTTGCAGTTCCATGTAATGTGAAAGTCTTCAGAATGTCGCAATTTGTTTCCTGGAGAAACTTTTCAGATATTGTGATGTTCCAAACAAACAGCATAGAGGGTGGACATTCCCCGCAGATGATAAAAGAGAAGTAGACGCGTGCGCTACAAAACTCTGCCTCCATAATCCGATTAGATGCCCTCCTCTCTCTCTCTCACACACACACACACACACGCGCGTGCACACACTACTTTTTTCCCTCCCTCTGAATATTTTTGCATATATGGGTCAATGACATTTTCTTCTTGCCTAAACTATTAGTTATTGAAAAATACACTAAAATACTAATATTTATTAGAAATTACAATAAACACTTTTCTCTCATGAAAAGTGAATTTCTTTTATTATTAAGATATTTTAGTAGGTCATAATTGTCTAAGTGATGTTATTGTAGTTTGTTATTAAAAAATAAAAATTAAAAGAGCTACAGCGAAAGAAAAAAACATTTTGGAAATCTTCTTTTTCTGCCATATATAAAATTTATATTTAATGATTTTATTTCTAATTTATATTTAATGGCTTTTATAAAATTTACATTTATACATTTTTAAATATTAAATATATAAATCTTCTTAATTTAATTTCTTTAATCTATTTTTTGTATCATATGAACAAGTGAACACAAAGCAGCTGAAACTTGTTTTTTCTGGAAAGTACAAAGTTTTGTTTGCCATCAACGTGGGTTTTTTTCTCTGTTTACAGTGCTTGCGCCTGTGTTGGGGATGTCCCCGTGTGACAGTAGTACCAGAGTAATTAATCAACTTTCCAGCACTTGTGGTTCTTTTTTAGACTTCACATATAACAAAACCTTAGATGGTCTCAGTCATCTTAGCTTTCTTCGCTACAGTTCTTTTTTTTAAATGATGTCATTCACATTTCAATTCTGATAACAAGTACAGCACTTTCAATTTCAGATTTACACCTTTTTTAGGAAAGTTACACCACACAAACGTTGTGTGCTAATGTGTGTGCTCTATTACAAGCTAAAGCTTTTTCCACAGTCCTCAGACACAATCACTCCCTTTTCCTTCGAGTTCTAAGATAAGTGCCCATTGCTGTGACTAATCAGTGAGTCATTTAGCCCCAAACAGGAGCTTGTGCTCCAACCCCTTAACTTGCAGCTGTGATCTTATCAGTCAAACATACATACAGCGCAGCAGTCCACACTGCTTTGCTTGTGTTCGACCGTTACACATCTGTTATAGAGGAAGTACTGTTGGTTTTAAAAACAAGTAAACTGTACTGCCAAAAATTAGTCATTATCTAACTGCCAAAGCATGACTGTCTTGTTACGGCCAGTGACACAGTGGCATTTCTGAAGAATTTTACTCACCATTCTAAAAAAAAAAAAGAAAGTGAAAGTGAAGTGACATACAGCCAAGTACGGTGACCCATACTCAGAATTCGTGCTCTGCATTTAACACACACACACCGTGAACACACACCCGGAGCAGTGGGCAGCCATTTATGCTGTGGCACCCGTGGAGCAGTTGGGGGTTCGGTGCCTTGGTCGAGGGCACCTCAGTTGTGGTATTGCTGGCCCGAGACTCGAACCCACAACCTTAGGGTTAGGAGTCAAACTCTCTAACCATTAGGCCACAACTTCCCCCTTCTATCCTGGATATTCTACTATATATCCTGGATATTCTATACGGTAGCCCTCTAATATTAATTATAATACAGTTATACAATTGACAGCATTTGTGGCATACTGCTGATTACCACAAAAATATTAATTTCCACTTGTCCTTTTAAATAAATAAATTAATTAAAAAATCTGGGTTACAGTTAGGTGCTTACAATGGAAGTGAATGAGGCCAATCCATAAACAAAATACTTACTGTTTCAGTATTATAGCCACAAGATATGAACGGCATGAATGTTAACATGATTTTAGGGGGGGGATTGCTTACTAGCCTTTTCTGTAAAGTTATATAAAATTTTACAACTTCCAATTATACAACCAAACACCACAAACCCTAAACCCCCTAAATGGCTGTTAAAAAAGATTATTAAAATAACTTTACAGCTCAAATAATAAACCAATTTCAACAGAAGCATGACTGTAAGTGCTAATAGGTTGGGGGTTTTATAACCAACTGTCATCTCTCTTAGAAATGCTAGATGCCATGCTGCTCCCTGGCTACTTCGGCTTAGACAATTACATTAGCTCAGCACTCTGGCCTGCTTAGGTAAATAAAGCCTCAGAAGCCGATCAAGAAGGGAGAGCTTCGTGCTGAGTAAAGTTTATATGGTATCTACTGTAAATCATCCAAAAGCACTTAAAACAGATCATTGACCAGCAAGCTTTGATAATAACAGTCCTGGTGAGATGATGTCTGTATCAAACGATTTTTGAGTCACTTTCTAATTTAAAACAGTTTTAAATTGTTATGCTTGCTGAAAATATTTTTTCATAAAAAAGCTAATGGGACTGTATCATAATTCAGAAAAGGCTGTCAATCTAAAATTAGCTTGATTACTGATGGGTCAGTCAGTTCATTTCAGAGACAGTGTTGAGAATAGCCTTCATTAACAGGTCTGTGAAGGTTGAGTAGCTCTTTTGGGTTCCAAATTAGTGCACAGCCTCTTCTCATCCTCAAAAGGGTAATTAATCAGACTAACTGAGTGACTGGTGAATGTTGCTGTGCCACTGCTTCTCTAAAACACAAGACAAAAGTGCAATACAATGCAAGGAAAAAATGTGATTTAGTAGTTCATCTCTGTTTCTAATATAAAAAGATTACATATGAGTGTTTGAAGTACATACAGAATATGGTTTCTTTCAAATAGAAGCACATGAAAACCACAGTGAGGTAATGGGGTTTTGAAAACCCCAACCTATAGTATCAATGGAAAAACTGTAAATCAAAATCAAAACTGAAAGTTCATTATGCTTGCATAAGGACCTAATATTCCAGTGGCCTTGTTTTGTCTTCTTTCACTTTTGCAACATTATTCCAGGCAAGCTAGATTTGAGATTCAAAGATTTATTTGGGTGAAATAATCAAATCCCATCATAATATACAGGATAAAGAGGGCAAACACAAGACACAGTAACTAGGATCAATAGTTTTCGAGTGTGTTGTGAGATATCACCGCCTGAGGACCATTTGTACTGGATTTTACTCAGCACTATGGGGGCTTGTAAAATTTGACGGTTGCACCATTCCTCCTTGGCATTCTCTGAAAGCAGGAAAAACAAAGTTTCCAATTAAATGTCTACAAATGGCATGTGTAATCGATTTTTTCATCATGACAGGAGATTGCTACATCCAAGTTTACTGGACCGGATCTTCTGAAACAACTGTTCTTGCTTTTTAATTGTTTACTAACATCCTCTTTTCAATTCTCTTTTACTTTGATTTCCCTAAAAAACAAAACAACACAAATTTCAAAATTCTTTATCCTCACCTCTAAAACTCAAATATTGACTCTCTAAAATGCGTTCAAACATTTGCATATTCACAGGAATGGACTGTTTTTTTCTCTAGAGATCCTGTTTCTAGGAATCCTAATAGATATTAGCATTTGTATGACATTTTAATAAAGATCAGTAAATGTGATAAGAATCAGCTTTCAAGAATTCTTTTGAATTGGAGTTTAATTTTTAGTTGTCTCATCACCTTGAAGTTCTGAGCTTCTTCATGTACACAGAAGCAAACATTTACTTTGCTTCTGTGTTTGTTGAGAGTTTAAAAAAACACAGTGGTAAGGTTGGTTTGGTTTAGTGGTATCAGTGACTGGTACACGCATGCAGACATGCAAAGCAGCAGAAAAAGACTTACCTGTTTTCCTCTTGTTACAGTTACACCAAAAAAATGAAAAAACCCAAACGTTCATGTCATTACATACCTGTGTTTCGATGGAAAGAACGCTAAAAAAAAATCAAACTAAACACAAAAGACGATCTTTTGAAAAATCAACTGTGTTTTGATGGAAAGAACGTTAAAAGCATCTGACACTTTTATTTTTTTATATTTTCTTTTGTGTCCCACAAAAGAATGAATTTTCGTTTTTTGGGTGAGCTATCCCATTAAATAACATTATTGTTTAAGAAATTATCTAATTATATCATGGGTGTTTTATTTTTAATACTTACAGGCCCTATCTAGTACACTATAACAACTGGGACAGTCCATGTCCATTTTTTAAGTTCATAATTTAAATAACATTGGTTACAAAAGTGTAAATTGGAATTTTTCCATTTCAGCCTTTAAAAGTGCTGAGAACCAGAAACATGTTGTCCTTCCAAGCAGAACTGGTAACTACAAAGCACCTAGTGATGTATTGTCTGCATGGCAATTAAATAGACTAAATTAATGTTTGTACTTAAAAAATCTAAGACTTACAAAGAGGTTGATTTATAACATGTCGTAAAGTCATACAGCAGAAATGCCAGTTATATAATCTGGGACAGACAAATATATAACAATATTGTACATAGGCTTTTGACCAGAATGTTAACTATTAAGATGAATTGGTGGTCACGATAAATGATCCAAGCAAAGTTTTTTTTTTCGGTTCTAAGAAATAAACAACAGGCAGCTTTATATTTTCACAGGTGTAAATTCTGCCTCAAGGAGCAATGTCAAGGCAATTAATTTTATTCCTTTTTACTTGTACTCCTAAAAGACCTCTTTGGCAACAAAGGTAAAACAGAAAAGAAATTATCACCTTCAAAAATGTGTCTAAGTGATTGAGTATTTCACATTTTTTGCTCCACAATTGGGCACCTTTGATCATATCATTTTTCTTTAGTTTTTTTTTCCAGGGCCATTAAACTTGTAGCATTAAAAATACTAGTTTAAAGACTTTAAGACAGTGTTTTACGGTAAGTTAAGCTGAATGCATTTGTGTGTGTGTGTGTGTGTGTGTGTGTACTCACGCATACTCCTCTAAACTATGCAAGAAGCTGTCGATCTGTTCTTTAGGAATTTCTCCATCCAGATGGGCCAAGTATGTGTATAGACTCTGAAATGTGTCAAAAGGAATCTGGGCTGCACCACTCTCGGGGTCCTCTGTTAGTATTTCACATGCATGTTTCAAAGCACTTGTGATGGTCTGTGGGAACAGTACAATAGACATTCTTTCAAAACATACACTTTTTCGACATTGTTTAGCAAACTTTGAATCAATTGCACCTATCATTCAGTGTCTTTGTGAATCTTTATTTCTTGTTGAACACCTTGAAATTGGAAACCAATTAAAATCCAACACTGCCATCTAGAGCCAGTTAGTAGAATTACATTTCCAACATCTCAAATGAAGTCACCACCACACAATATAATTAAAGGAATAGATCAATTTTAAGATCTACTGAAAATCTAAAAATTTCCTCGCCCTCAGACCATCCAAGATGTTGATGAGTTTGTTTTTTTTCATCAGAACAGATTTGGATCGATTTAGCATTACATCACTTGCACACCACTGGATCCTCTGCAGTGAATGGGTGCCATCAAAATGAGAAAAGCTGATGAAAACATAAGTAATCAACACGGCTAAAGTCCATAATTTAATGTCTTGTGAGATGAAAAGCTGCATGTTTTAAATACACAAATCCATCATTAAGGTGTTTTAACTTCAAACCGTTGATTCCATAACTCCATAATTATGGATTATGAGCTCATATTCTGGCCAGAAATTATGGTTTAAATGCCTTAATGACGGACTGGAGTCCCACAGATTACTTGTGGATTACTGTAATGTTTGTTTTCAGCAGTTTGAACTCTAATTCTGATGGCACCCATTCACTGCAGAGGATCTATTGGTGAGCAAGTGATGTAACGCTAAATTTCTCTTCCGATGAGGAAACAAACTCCTCTACATCTTGGATGGCCTGAGGGTGAGTTAATTTCCAACAAATTCTCATTTTTTTGGATGAACAATTCTTTTAATGTACTGTTAAATACAGTTAGATATTTATAGCCGCTCACCCCACCCAAAGCACTGCATCCTAAAGCAAAAAACTGCATCCAAATGATATTTTCACTGAAGCTGCCAAGAGCAAGGATTGTGTCAAGCTGTTCAGTAGGTAAGCACAGGCCTTTCCACTTCTGAAGAAGCTCCTCTTTTGTAATGGTTTCTTTTGGTGCGAACTACAAGCGAGAGAAATGTCATTAATATTCACAAATATATATCTGCTGTACTGTGTACTTTAAAACATACAAAAGAGCTACAGTGGATCACACCTGTTGATGAAGGATCTTTAGAAGGCCTGATGTAAGCCCTGTGTCTGTTTTCTGAGTTGCCACTGGCATTTCCAGCCTCTCCTTGACTGGAAGGTCCTGACCTTTTGATAATGCTGAGAAATAGCTGAAAGAGAAAGCAGTTTTATTGTTGTTATTTCTCTTTATTATAGATTCCATTGCAATATAAAGCATACATTATATATAATGCGAAACTTCTTAAAAAAGCAACACTTACTCAGCTGCCCATTGCAGCACATCATGTGGCTGTGTCTTGATTGCAGCTTTTGTGAACTGCTTTAAAATATCAGGCAGCTCTGGAGGGATGTTGATCTGCTGAGCGCAGTACATTGTTTCAGGAGGAGGCATCACTTCCGCTTGTATTTTAAGATAATTACAGGGAGAAGGTGAACACAAAAGAGCACAAAAGGGACATTTGGAAGTCAGAATATCATTAAGTACATGCAATACGAAAATGGTGCTACACACTAATACATGACTGGAAACTTGTGTTACTTTAATTTGCTACTACAGCACAGGCTTGCTTCAAGTTGAACTAAATAACATTTAATCTAAACACACAAAAGAACCTACCGTTTTAAGGTTATTTTAAACACAGAGTTGTAGTTAAGTCCTTCTTTGTAAATATGGCCTAATATAATGTACCATATGTATACTATATAGTAATATTTCTTATTTTGTCATTTTATACGACAGCAGCGACTTGCACCCCTGTGTTTTTCATAGCAACGGGTTGTTTGTGAGCATCACCTAGAAACCAAAAAGACCTCCGAGATCTGATTGGCCAATGCCAGTAAAGAGGGCGTAAACTAGCGCTTTTGTTGCCATGTCCAGTTATTTTAAGTTTGTTTTTTCCGCTTATAAATGTGGATTGTTTAAAATAATAATAATAAATAAACAAATAAATAAATAACGGTCTTTATATTTTGCTATTGCTTGGCTCCTCATCCAATAATGCGCTAATCTGATGCTTTTGCTTGAGAGATATTTTAATCGATGTAAACTGTGTGAAAAATCATTAATGCTAATTAAAATGTTAATATTTTATGTAAGAAAAATAACTATTAAAAATAAATTATTTTGAAGGGGTTAGCCTCGATTCATTATCGTTTTATTTAATATTTCTAAAGCAATCGCTTATTTTGGTTGTTTTGTTTTAATTGAGTTGAATAAAACCTCCATATCACCAAACAATCAAAATCGTAAATCTTCATTTAAACACAACACTATTTTAAAATCAACTTTTATAATTTAGTAGGCTATATTTGCAATATTATTTTAATCGTCTTCTACAAACATAGCACACAGTTAAGGAAGGATTGATTAGAAAGTTGCATGTCCTTATAAATATTTATGAGACAATTGGACTTCCGAGAAAGTAGCCTACAGCCCGCGTTTACAGCCTATGCAAAGTGAAAGCTTGCTTAAAGGTCGTGTAAAGGTTGCCTACATGTTGTTTCAGTGTTCAGCTGTGTTTAGCCTATAGTTTTCTTAGCCTAACTACATACCTGAGGTCTTTGCAATACAATGGATGTTGAAAAGTATTTGGCACGTATCGGCTGTTCGGGACCATGTCCTCCGACACTGGAGACGTTGCGATACGTTCACCTGAATCACTTAATGACAGTTCCCTTTGAGAATCTCACCATTCATATCGGAGAGCGGGTCAGACTCGAGTTGCCACTTTTATATGAAAAAATCGTCCTCATGCGCCGTGGAGGATTCTGCTATGAGAATAATGGGCTCTTCTCGTGGCTTCTGTCTCAGATGGGCTTCGACCTGACTATTCTCTCCGCACAGGTCAGGAATCAGTTCACCGGTGCTTACGGACCTCCGTTTGACCACTTCATCATGATGGTCAAGCTGGATGGACACAGATGGCTCTGTGATGTAGGGTTTGGATCCGGATTCCAGCTCCCTCTCTCTCTTGAGACCGACGGTCCTCAAGTCCAGAGCCACGGAGTGTATCGCCTCAGATCTCAGGGGAACTTAATTTTCATGGAAATGAAATCTGTGACTGAAGTATCAGGGGTTGGAGAAGAATGTTGGACGGGACTGTACAAATTCACTCTGGAGCCACGTGAAAGAGATGATTTCAGAGCCATGTGTGGTTACCATCAGAGTTCTGCTAGCTCGATTTTCTTCTGCAAGTCTCTCTGTTCACTCTTACTGCCCACTGGAAGAATCACAATCATGGGCCGCAGATTGATTATAACCAGTCTGTCCTCGGTGGATGGACAACAAGCTACAAAAACCACAACAGATCTTTCAGATGAAGAAATCACAGAGCTGTTGAGAGAAAAGTTTGGGATTGTTCTTCATTCTCCACTGACTCCAAAAGATGTTGAGATTATACCACCACCAGTTACTTACTGATTGTTTGTTAAGTCTCTCTTGCTTTTTAAGTATGTCTATAGATTTTTTCTTCTCTCCATTAAACACACAAGGCAGAAATATTAAATTACAAATTAAATTACTTTGTACTCTTGTATATATGCTATTACTCAGGCCATGAATGTAATTGTAATTATTTATAGGTCTATGTAGATTAAGCTGTTAGCTTTGAAGTGCCTTTTCCAATTAGTAAAATGATTTTAAGTACATTTATCTTTAAGCATCAGGCAAATTATGTATTTAAGTGTTAATAAAGTAATAACATTTTGAATTAAAATTAAGTTACTGAAATTTTGTTGATGTGTTAAGAAAATGCATGCAATTCCAGTAAAGGTGTGAGCTTCATTGTTCCAGTGTTATTATAGTATTCTCTATATACTATTAGTATTTATTAATATTTAGAATTGGCTTATATATATATATTTATATATATATATATATAATATATATATATATATATATATATATATAGTATATATATATATATATAATGAGACAGTAGTTTTACCCGTATAGTTGAGACAGCAGTAAGTTTTATTAGGAGTTCCTGCTTTGCACCTGGATCCTGTTCTCTTATCAATGCCCTGATCAGTTTGGTATTTGCTATATTTATTGTGTTGGTTATGTTTACTGTGCACTGTATAAATTTACTTCTGCACATAAATATACACTGCAGCAGTAAGCATTTGGACCAACCTGAAAAAGAGAGCTACACCTGACTTGCACTGTGAAAACTCCAGACATTTTTCAACAACTCAGTGACTTTTAGGTCTTACTGATGGTTCTTATTGTATTTCCAGAATTTTCTATACCAGTGTTGTCGCATTCTCTAGTACTTTCCTGTGCCACTATACAATGATCAATTTTTTAAGTTGCATTAGTTTTTAAAAACTTCACAGGCTTATGATTTCATAAACCTCATTGATAAGAGTCTGCCCCATGTTATCATGAACCTAGTCTGGACATAAACAAAGGGATATTCTGCAAAGTACAGTCATCTCCAGGAAAGTTATACATTGCATTCTGTGTATCTATGACTGTGAGGAAAGCCTGAAGGTGTTATCTTATGCATAAACTATGACTGTGAGGAAAGCCTGAAGGTGTTATCTTATGCATAATCATTGGCCGTATAAGAGAATTCTAGCCCCAACAGGAGTTAAACATGAATGGGAAAAGAATGGTCACATGTAAAATAAAAAGGGATATCTTTGTCTTCATTTTTGAAGATAATATGCTTACAGTAAGTCTCTTTTGGGGGGGGGGGATATATTTGGAAAGCTTTTTTTTAACTAAATTACATGTTTTTAAGGTTTTCATTAAACTCAGGCATACAAGCTGACTTTGCAATATATATATATACTAAAATGATTCATATAAGAGTAGGGGAATATATAGCATTACTACTGGATTTAGTGGGGCCCTTCACACCTTTCACCCCACTAGCAATGGCCCTGCATATAATCAAATAGGAGACATCACTTTTTCTTTTCCTTTTTTAGATTTTAAATTTGGATAAAAGACTATTAAATAAGATAAGATACTCTGGCATTCAAACTACAGAATATGACTGAAATATAAGGATGAATAAAAGCTCTACTGTAACTTCATCTCAGAGTAAATTGCCTATAGGGATGGCTCACAACCATTTCTTAGTTTAAATAATAATTTAATCCTTAAATAAAATGCTTTTAACTACTCTGTGGGTATTATTCATATTAATAAACAGCAATTTACTCTGCGTATACTCTGACTAGTCCCTCCCTGAACACTGTAACTTCAGGACAGCTCACTCTTCGGCAGACATTTTCAGGAGATTCTCCTTATCGATCCTGAAAAGTCGCCATCCCTCCTGCAGCGAGAGGTCGGAAGCCCCACGTCGCTTGTAAAAGTCAATGGATGCTTTGTTGGACTCAGCCACGATGAAATGCATGCTGCTGCACCGATTCGTCACCGCTGTCTGCAGGTGGAAACAGAACTGTTTATGGTTGCGTCTAGATGTGTAAAGCATAAAATCATTTAAAGACAACATAAAACACATTTCTGTGGTCTATTTTGAATTTGAAACTACTTGCTAATACTAAATTTGTGTCAGGGATTTCATAGTTTTGTATCCATTTTTTGTGTGTTAATGATGCTAACACATACAACAAATGTAAACAGGATGACTTACATCACTGAGGGTTTTCAGGATTTCAGACCCAATTCCAAAACCTGTGAGGCATGAAACTGGTCAAGGGAAATTAGGAAACACCTAGTTTCTTAAAAGACACCTTAATAACACACCCTTACCTCTGTACTCTTTCATTACATAAAAATCTTCAAGGTACAGCAGTTTGCCAATCCAAGGGTCATAGGTGAAATAGTACATGGCAAATCCAATCACAGAATAACCTGTAAGTGAACGCTGCTGTCTTACACAATTGCATTACATGCTTGTGCATGAAAGTAAGAATAATAATAAAAAAATTAAAAAAAAACTTATAAATCGTTCAACATCACATTTTGTTTCTATTGGTCTACTTATAAACAGTCAATTTCGCTATTCAACAGGTTGAAGTTCACTAAAGATCATCTTTGTCTTGATATTTACCCTCGACTTTCTGATGCTCGGCTAGCACGTCTGCGACCACACAGTGATAAAACGGGTGGTCTCCGAATCCGTCCTCCAGCAGATCTGAACACACAACTTTTATTGTCATTCCAGGGCGGGCCAACTACTTATCAAATTTAACATTTGATATACTGTGTAATTTTACCTTTCTCAGTTAATATAACTTGATCTTCCATTTCTTCATACTTGGCGAGTTCCTTCAGAAACAAAAAAAAAAATGCTGACTTAAACTCAACTTAACTTAACGCAGGACAATAAAACAATACAAAAACCTATCAATATATATCGCGATATTTAATTTTTTTTTAAATAACGCTGATATTATTTTAGATTTTTTAAACACATTTCCGATATTCCGATATTTCGATAGGCTATACATTACCAGTGCTTTCCATACATTGATTTATTTGTGGCGTTTGACTTCGTTAAATAAACATGAGCACTGCACAGTCATAACACGTCGCGGGTGTTTTATACATATACAGTAAAAGTTTTATATGAATGTATCTCTGAAGGGAACCGACTGTCTTCAGCTGACGTTTTAATTTTTATCTTAAAAGCGCCTCCTGCTGGCAGATAATTAATTTGCATTTTCAATAAGCCCGTCTCCAGCAACATTTACAGTTTTTGTTGTTGTTCATTTTTTTGTTTTCTGCAGCGACTTCTGGGCACTTTTCATACCCTTTTTTCTGGCTGAAGCACATTTGTTTCCATCTATAAGAATAATCAGCCTACACTACCAGTCAAAAGTTTTTGAACAGTAAGATTTGTAATTTTTTATTTTTTTTAGAATTCTCTTCTGCTCATTAAGCCTGAATTTATTTGATCCAAAATACATACAAAAAAGTGTAGAATTTATTTCTATTTGAATAGATTTTAAAATGTAATGTATTACATTTGATCTATTTGAACGTCAAGTTCTGTAGGCGGTGGGCCTAGGGCTTGTTTTCATGCAGGGTCATATTTGGACACTATCAATGTCCTGATATCTTTAATTTATCTCTAATTTAACATGAATGTAAAAATCATAAAAGGTGTGACAATAACTTTTAATATAATAACATGGGACAGCACACCAAATAAAAGTTTCAAAGTTTCAACAGCATATTCTGCTACCATAAATAATGTGCTTCAAATATAGGCTACACATGCAATTAAACCGGTGTGAAATCTACCTTTATGAGTCGCAATATGTCAGGCACGTCTTTTGGCTCCGCTTTACGCAAATTAAAATTGGCCATTTTCTTAGTTTACTCTTTTTCTCTTTTCT
This sequence comes from Cyprinus carpio, assembly GCF_018340385.1. Classification (NCBI taxonomy): domain Eukaryota; kingdom Metazoa; phylum Chordata; class Actinopteri; order Cypriniformes; family Cyprinidae; genus Cyprinus; species Cyprinus carpio. The sequence continues at coordinate 15,632,068 of NC_056595.1, read as the reverse complement.
CACTAGTCTTCTATATGTGAAGAGAAGCAAAAATTCTTTCTTCATACGCTTTCCAGAATATTACCCTCCGCTGTTTATTGTAATGACGTTTTCTCCGATTGCGGACCAATAGCAGTTGTCCATTAGAGCTACGTCATGGCGCACCGTTATTATTCGCTCATGCTGGTGCATAACGTCAAAGAACTTAACGTTATATATATATATATATATATATATATATATATATATATATATATATATATATATATATATATATATATATATATATATATATATATATATATCAGTGGGATCAAAACTTTTGTTCTTTTGAAAGACATTTCCACCCGAGTAATGTAAAAGACGTGTAAATCCGTGTAAACTTTGTTTTGAAGACCACATTTAAACATTTTTGTCTCGCTTCCAAAACATAACGGCTGTAATTACGGTAGAATCTTTTTCTATGCGCCTTTAAAACTGTTATTACGGTAGACTAGCCGCGCCTACTTTCCAGGAAGTGAAAATCACTGTCAGTTAAGAAATCTGTCATCTGTGCAAGAAGCGAGCTGGTGTAAGTCTCACGAAATCATTGTTGTTATACAATAAAGTGGTGAGCCAAGAACAAGGAAGATGTTTTCTCCGCGGTGAGTTTTACATTTCTGTCTTGCGTCACGCATTTGTTGTGAACTCATCATTTGTGAGTCATCCAGACCAGCCTGGTCTCTCAATAGGATCTTTTTTATACATAGTTTCTTAAGTTAAGAGTTCCATACTTTTTTATTTTACCATTAGCAGTTTTGTGAAGTAAAGTTTTCAAGTAAGCTCTCTCCTCCCGTGTCTTTGCTTTATGTAAAGGGTCCTAAAGTCTGCATCGTCGTTAATGTGCAGAGGGCTTTCCACGGGTCAAATGTGCCGACAAGGGAAAGCACCAGATATGGCTGATGGTAATTATAAAATAAATAAAATAAAATGTTTTATTTTTTAACCTAGTCAGTGTAAGGCAATGAAATATTGTCAGTGAGTGTACTAGTTATTACGGTGAAACGTTTGAGATCTTACTTGCCTTCTCATTCAGGATGAATTAGGCTGAATGCAGGTAAAATGCGACTTAAGTTGAATCATCTGTTAAGTAATATGTCTTTATTCTTAAATATGTTACTAAAGGCAACAATAAAATGTCCCTCTTTACCTGTATTCACTCTCCCTTTACATACAGATGCTTTGTTGCATGTGCATTTTGATGTAAAACGTATTGAATTGTGTTTGTGTGTGTGCATATATTTATTTATTTATTTATAACGATAACACTTTTTAAGTGTTATTGTTATGGTATGTATGGATGTTATCACTTCATCACTGCTGACAGATGTGGCCAGAAATGTAATTAGTAATGTCTGGCTAGAACTGAAATAAATAATGTCTTCATAATTTAAATAATTTAGTAATTCACATGAAATTATTGCCTAATTATATACAGTATATATACATATATATATATATATATATATATATATATATATATATATAAAATATATACATATAAACACACACACACACACACACACACTGTAATCATTAGCCTATAATAATTTAATAATTTCCCATCAGTGTGTGTACCAAGTCCTGACTTGTTTTTATGTCCCCACAGGAAACACATTTTTACTTGTGAGCAATGGTAAAATGAAAGAACATTTACTTTCTTTGATATTCTTATGTGTCTTCATAAACACTATCCTGCTGTTATTTCATGGTTTATGTGCATGAAGTTCTTTGTACTTTCACATCTAGTGTTTTTTCTTCAAATGCCTTCACCCTGTGTGCGGCCTGTTCATGCAGACTAGCCTCGGTTCCTTTCTAACACACTGTTTCTGTTGACTAGTTTTTTTCTGTGTCTCCGTATTATACTATGGGATGATACAAATGCTGCTTTGCTTTTCATTCCAACACTACTCTTAAGTACATACATTATTTGATATCCCAGTACATCTTTAAAGCTCCATTTTGTTCCTCCTTGTTTTCCCAGTTCGCAACAGGCTGCGGGAGATAGTTGGAGCGTCCACCAACTGGAAGTATGTTACTGTATTAACACTTGTGTTATTATGTTATTCCTTCTGCAGAATTGTCACCAGTATGTTACTACCCATTTTGCATAAAATGTTGTATTTTCTCTGTTTTGTTGTACAGAGATCATCAGCAAGCATTAGCTGAGCGTGCATCACTAAGCCAGTATCTTGCTCAGAGTCAAGATGAACTTCCTGCAAAGACAATGAAGGACAGTGCAGTCGAGGCGCATCTTCCTCTGGGTTCCCAGCCTGCCTTGAGAGAGAAATACCTCAACTATCACAACAGTGTCAGGTGCTAAAACACCACCACTTCTCAAATTATTAATTGTGATTACATTTATGCATGTCATTATTACATAATCGTTCAAACGCACAATTACAAAAAAAAAAGTCCACTTACAGTGCTTAAGATGTGTATTTTTTTATTATTTCTACAGGTTATTTTAAGGGTTTTCCATGGTTTTAATTTTAGTCTTAGTATAACATAATAATATCATGCATATTTTTCCTTTTTTTATTTAAAGAAGGAACCAAACCAATGTATAGTTGACATTTGAGGCTTAATGCTATAGAAAAGCAGTGAAAGTTTTTCCGGAAGAGTGTTTTCAGCTTGTTTATTTTCATATAAAAATATGGCATGCAGTTGCTTCAGACAATGGTATAAAGCTATTCAAAACATAATTCGGTGTAAATTGACATTATCATAATTAATAATCGCAATTACAGTTTCAAGGGAATAATCGACAATTATGGTTTTTGTCATAATCGTGCAGGACTACACTGCAGCATAAGTTCCTGGTTGCTTGTCTGTTCTAAAATTAGTAGCATTCAGAAATATCAAACTTCGCAACCAGTCATTTTTGAATATTCATTCTGATCCGAGTACATTTTCTTTTGTTTAAATACCTTTTTCTCAACAGGTTTGGAAGGATTTTGGAGGACCTGGACAGTTTAGCAGGTAATAAATACATCTTAAAAATATAGGTTCCAAAAGGGGGTTCTTTATTTTTTAAATAGGAGATGTAGATAATCACAGCAGTATTGGCTGATCATAACTCGCTCTGTCTGCTTATCACATACAGTTTCATTCTTGTCTCTTAGTGCTCATCTGTTATTCTCACACATGGAATAAGGAGCTGAAAAGATCTCCACTGTCTATCGTCACCGCCCTAGTGGACAAAATCGGTATTACTTCTTGAATTAGTAGACTTCTTTTTTTTTTTTTTTTTTTTTTTTGGTTTTATTAATTTATAAAATGTTGTTTTATTACTTCACAGACCTGAGAAAAAACATCATCTACCCCGACTGTGACATTAAGTTCACAGGTCATGTGACATGGGTTGGCAAAACCTCAATAGAAGCTAAAATGCATATGTCTCAGGTATTCCTAAAGTCTGTTTATGAAACAGGTATTATATGTTGCACATAAAAGTGTCATTGAACTTAAACCAACCATTTTCACAGTATCATGATGGGGCGTACACCAATGTATTAGATGCCACATTTGTAATGGTGGCTCGAGATCCTGAAAACAAAAGGTAAGTTTAAACCTGTTGGTATGATCGACAAGCTATGATTGCTGTATTGTGTCTGTAAATGTGTACTGGCTATGTTCTGTTTTTCCAGGGCAGCTTTTATAAACCCACTCAAACTAGAGAGTCCAGAGGAAGAAGCAATTTTTCAACAAGGAGAGAGTGAGTAGCACTTTTGTTTGTCAGTAATCACAATTGCTACTTCAATTTGAAGCATTTAGAGCAAGACCGATGCTCTTTATATTGATCAGTTAACAAGACGAGGCGTGTGGAGCTGAGCACAGCGTCTCTTCTGAAAGTGGCCCCTACAGCTGAGGAGAGAACTCTCATTCACAATCTGTTCCTCAACACTCTAGACACACAGTCAGATTTATTGACACTACACAGTTATAAATCTGTGCCTTTATTTTTTGCCCATTTCTTAACAATATTTACCTTCTTCCTTTAGAACTGTCAGCTTTCGGAGTCGTATTTTACCACCTAACTCCGTATGGATGGAAGATTGCAAAATGAAAGGGCTTGAGATTTGCCATCCACAAGTAAGTATTTTTTGCAATACTTAATCGATGCAACTGACAGCGTAAATTAGTACATTTGCGTAATGTGCACTGACTTATTCTTTACATTATACAGGAAAGAAATATCTTTAACCGGATATTTGGTGGTTTTTTGATGAGAAAAGCCTATGAACTTGGCTGGGCGAATGCCTGTGCATTTGTGTAAGAGATCCCCCTTTTTCTATCTATTGAATATTTACTGTAAAGAAGTCTTTTCATTCCTTTACATGGCTGTATTTGGATCTTTCAGTGGTTGCAGACCAATGCTGGTTGCTGTAGATGACATCATATTTCGAAAGCCAGTAGAAATTGGCTCTTTGCTATTGCTGTCCTCACAGGTTTCTAAATTGTTAAATATCAAATGCATTCATTTGTAGCCATTTTTTCCCCCTTCAGAATAAGATTGATGATAATACTGTGTTGTCAGGTTTGTTACACAGAAGGGATGCACATCCAGGTCAGGGTTCACACAGAGGTGCTTGACCCATTGACCCGGCAACACAGCACCACAAATGTATTTCACTTCACTTTTTGCATTCAGAACGACATACCATCTGTTGTACCACAGAGCTATGGAGGTCAGATACAGATTTTCACAAATATTGTTACTAATGTATTAATGGTATTACCTGTAACCTAATATTGTTGCCATTTGCAGAGTCTATGCTTTACCTGGATGGAAAGAGGCACTTTGATGAGACCATGAGGAGCCAAGGTTGAGCATCTAGGATTTGCAGGGATGAAACTTCTCATTTTTTAGTTCCGTTCATTTCATATTCATAATATTTTTTATTGTTTGCTGCATTTTACATAAATGTAAAATATTCTTTTTCACAATTTTAAACTTACAGTGGGAGAGGAGCATTTTGTGAAATGGTTTTGCAGTGAAAGGTGTTTTTTTGATTGTGGTAATATTGAACCTATTTAGTCATTAAGACTTATAACAGACCATGTTCTGTTTGCACTACAATGCCATTCGTAAGGAGATATGACAAGACTCTTAAACCAAGAGATTTTGGTTGTACTGTTACTGATCTGAATGCAGCCAAAGTGATTCATGAACAACTGGTACCTTGGAAAAGGATATACAGTAATTGCACAAATTCTAAGAATAAGTCCTGTCTTCCTTCCTTGATCTCCTCAAAAGGAAACAAGGATATCTGAAACTTGAGATCATATTATGAGAGCACTGCCTCACCAAACACTCCAAAAACTTTACCTAACACTTTTGGTCTAGAGTGCACAGTATGAATAGGTTTTGATGTTACATCTGCAAATGTTTCAGAATGCTGACAAATTGGCTTGTATATAAACATCCGTTTTTGCATTATTATTTTAAATGCAACAAAGAACCATGGACTTTTGCAAAAGATGGTAGTATGAACCTAGAATGGACTCTGTAAGAAGTTAACATGTAAAAAAAAAAAAAAAAATTATATGAAAGGAAGTAGGTTCAGGGAGATTTATGATGCCTTTCATGTACAGACTCCCTGTACCACAATGACCAATGAATGCATGCCTTTTCAATGTTTTTGTTCACAAAATATGTTTACCATCATTTATTTTTTTTAAATACTTGTATTATTTAACATTTGTATGAGTATTCTTGTTTGTTTCTTATAAATACAAGACATTAAATATGCATATTAGTGGACTAACATCTACCTTATGTGTAATGCACATTTCAGAGCTGTATTCTCTTTATTTATTCCATGAGCGAAAGTGTCCAATGCGATTTGTCTGGTCATGTGATCTTAACAGTGGTCCCAGTGAGGCGACCCTCTCCATGTAAAATAAATCAAAGTAAAAATTGTATTAGGGTGCTTATGACTGGAGTCTTCATCTCATGTGTGTACCATTTAAACATTTTTGTACTATTCTTTTATTTGTTTAAAACATTGTACTGAGGAAACAGTCAGTGAGCAATCTCAAGCGTTGTCCTGACAGTAGGTGCCACCGAGTGACAAACTCCTGAAATTGCAAGTGTGACAGATAGCTACTACATCAAGAAGCTGTTATATTTGGTCATGTTGAGACAGCGAGTAAATATGTTTTTTCCTACTTATTTTGTATATATCTCATATATCAATCTAGAGCATGTGTAATTTTATGCCAGCAAGTTAGGTTTCATCTCTATTGCTCAATGATCTCTTGAAAAAAAGTTCTAAACAATAATACGTTAGAAACTGGCCGTCTGTTTGTTGTTCGTTAAAAGTGCGTACTTAACAATTAGTATTAGTAATTAGAAAGTGAAATAATACTGTCTGCAAATTCAGATCTGTCTTTAATTTGAAGAAAGTTCCTGCTGTTCTACAACGTGATGAGAGAAGAGCAATAAAATGTGTCCACGGTGAGTGTTGCATCTGTATCTTCTGACTCGAATGTAATCTAAGACACGTGTCTTGTTAATGCATTTTTCATCCTTAGCAGTCTCTCTCATGACTCTTATTTCCATTTCAGCTCACTTTTGTATAGGGTCCTGAAGTCTGCAGTGTTCTTCACATGCAGGAAGTTTTCATGTGCAGGGAAGGTTACTTATATGGCTGAAGGTAACTGCTGGAATAGACAAGTTATGCAGTACTCCCTTTTGAATATGTTTCATAAAAATATATAGCAGTCCTTTCAAATCCATTGCTAATAATTAAAGACATTTATTGTTTTCCCACCAATAATGACGGGAACTTCTTGGAGGATGATGTATTTTTTTCTTGTAAGCAATGGTGAACTGGAAGAAATGTAAATTTCCTTGCCTATTTTTTATTAATTCTGAATGCATATTGAGGTCTTGGAAGTTATTCTTAGACTCCCTTAATGTCTGCATGTATCCGCTCTCCTGTTATTATTTAAAGGTGTAGCCTTGAGTATTTCTGATGTTTTTCATTTTTTAAATGCTTTTCCCTTTTGTGACCTTTTACATTGCCTTAAATTAGCAGCCTGCTGAAGCAGTCCTGTCTTTGTCTTCTGCTTCCTGTTTTGCCATGTGTGTCCATTAACCACATTTTCCGCTTCAGCTTTATTTTCTTAAAGGATTAGTTCACTTCCAGAATAAAAATTTCCTGACAATTTACTCACCCCCATGTTGTCCAAGATGTTCATGTCTTTCTGTCTTCAGGCGCAAAGAAATTAAGTTTTTTGAGGAAAACATTCCAGGATTTTACTCCATATATTTATTTATTTTTTGTTCACAGTTTGCAACAGGCTGAGAGAAATAGTCGGTGCATCTACCAACTAGCAGTATGTTCCTGATGTAACATATTACGATCATTAAACATTATGCAAATCAATTAAAAGTTCAGCTGGACAAATCTCTGAACTGGACGTACATCCCTTCTGTGTAACAAACCTGATTAAGAGATCACAAATTTGTTAGTGTGAATGACATCTAAATAAGCTGAAACACCAAAACTTACTAACCTGAGAAGACAGGAGGATTAAAGAACCGATGTCTGAGACACAATAACAATAGCATATGAATAGATAATTAATAAAAAGTAAAGTATGAATACATATATGTAATTTAATATCTAATAAATCTGAGTGGAAATAAAATATGAATGAGCACTAACATCTGTTATTCTCACACATGGAATGAGAAGCTGCAAGGATCTCCACTGTCTATTGACTATTGGCCTAGTGGACAAGATTGGTATTGCATCATTTATTCACAAAGATTATTCAGAAGGCTACTTCATTCATTCATATTTTATTTCCACTCCTTGAAAAGGATGTCCCAGCTATTGTCCCACAGAGCTCTGGAGGTTAAAAAATATATTTTTTATAAATACATATATTATTATAAATAAGTAATATATTAATAATTATTTGTAATTGTAATATTTTTATGTAATGCAATAAAATATTTTTAAGCAATATATATACACTTTTTTATGTTCTATTTAAAATGATTTGTAACTTCAGAGTCTATGCTGTACCTGGATGGAAAGAGGCACTTTGATGGGACAGTGAGGAACCAGTGTTGAGCATTCTAGGATGAAATACTGTACCTGACAAAACTTCACTAACATCCATCACTACAGTTACATGAGTGTGTATAAAAGATTCTGGTTTAATTTTCAAAATGTCTTCCCTGCAGCTCTTACATGCATGCATTTGATACATTCAGTAATCAATTATTTCATTTATATACAAATGTAAAAAACCCTGTGACTACACTAAAACAACCATCCACTCAATTCTTTGTCTATATGCCATTTTCCCCTTCCTTTTCCATCAGCTCATAACATTGTAGTTCTACACCATCCCCATTTAATTGTGATTTCCAGGCCTAAAAAAGCCATAACAATTTAATAAAATCTTAAGAAGGCACGGACATTTCGATAGCAACTATACATTTCCCTGTTTGCACCTATATTTCATTGTCTAGAAATAGTTTTTGAGTGTTAAAATGCTTATCCAGTAAAACAAGCAACTGGAAAAGTCTTGTAAATTTGGTCAGAAATTGGATAGAGATGCTCTGACCTTATTCTTTCAGTCAGAGATGCAATTCAGATTTTGTAGTTGCTCAAACTATCATAATCTTTAAAAGGATATTTAAAATGTTTCTGAGTAGTACAGCTCAGGGTTATGCAACGTTAAAACAAACAAAAAAAAAGTGAAGGGGAGATTTGAATGTGTAATTTGCAGTATATTTGGCAACACTGCAAAACGCGCGATGGAGGATTTCAATGCCGTTGTTAACATGGCAACCCGTATGCTCTCGCGTTATTTCCGCGGTGGGTGGCGAGACAGCATGGCAGCGGCGGTGTTGAGGCGTTGTTGGAGCGGACTTTTGCAGAACTCGGGCAATAGAGCTGTCGCCACTATCAGGTCGAAGATTTTCGAGGGTCAGTACAAGTAAACTTATAAAAAGCTGCATTTAGATAACAAAAATAGAAGCTCCGCTTGTTAAAAACTAGACAAATGAAGGGGGTGTGGCATGAAAACGCCTGAGGGGAGTGGGATTCTCCGCATAACACTGCACATAATCTCCAAAAACTGTAGAAAGCGTGACAGAGGAGCTCTTTTATACATTTAAAACTAATTGATACTGAAAATTCAGCTTTTAAATCACAGGAATAAATTACACTTTTAAAATATAATATTTCTGTTTAATGTTTTTAATGTATTTATTTTTTTTCAATACTGAGCACAGTCTTTTGAACACTAGTACAAGAATTGCAGAACTATGAACTCTAAAGCCCTGTTGACGTGTTTATTTGCAGGAGTTAGACAGAAATCTACAGTACAGTACATATCACGGCCAGATCATCCAAAGCTGGCCTATCAGAGAGTGAAGGGAAAGAGTCCTGGTGTTGTGTTCCTGCCTGGATATGGGTCCAACATGAGCGGAGAGAAGGCAGAGGCCCTGGGGGAGTTCTGCAGGTCACTAGGTCATGCCTACCTGAGGTTTGTGTCTGTTAATCATTCACAGATATGTGCAGTGGGGTTCAGATATCTGAGACTCAGTGTAAACAATGTAAAAAGTAACTGGAATTAAAAAAAAAAAAGTTTAATAAATGTTATGATGTTAATTATTTAAGATTATGTATTATCTAGGCCACTAATCGATTATGCAAATTTGTGACACAGATCATGTTACTTTTTGTACAGATGGTCAGATTTTCTTTTTTGATGCTAAATAGTCTCTTTGGATCATGAACATGATCATCAGGTTTTACGTAATTTGTTGAGTTGAACTGGTTAAAAAACAAAACAAAATAGAAGAATTTTCCTTGCTCAGATTTTTGGACTCACTTTAAATGCTGATGACAGTAATTTGAATCATGCATAGTTTGATTTTTTTTTTTAAGAGCTTAAACTGCTTGGCCCAGATTTTTTCCCCAGCAATCAAATAATGTCCCAATAGTGTGTGTTGAAATGCTCTAGGTGAAAGTTCACACAAAACTTTTTTACGTGGATTTACAGGTTCGATTACTCTGGTCATGGAGCTTCTGAGGGTGTTTTTTCAGAAGGCACCATTGGAACATGGAAAAAAGACGTCCTGTTCATGTTAGATGAACTTGCTGAAGGTTCCCAGGTAAGACTAGAAAGACTAAACCAGCTGGAGAAGTGCCAGCGTTTGTGTTTTTCAGAAGACTTTTTAAAAAGTAAAAATGACTTCTATAAAATGAAATACAGGTGTTTTTTTCTCATTTTTGAATAAATATGTTCAATGCATAGTTCACCTCAAAAGGAAAATCCCCCCTCATGTCAATGCAAACCTCTGAGTTTCTTTCTTCTGTGTAACCAAACAGTTGCTGGTCCCCATTGATTTCCATATTATGGAAAATACTGTTGAAGTCAATGGGGACCAGAAACTGTTTGGTTAAGCATATTCCTCAAAATATCTTCTTTTATGTTCAGCAAAACAAAGAAATTCATGCAGGTTTGGAACAAACTCAGTAAATGATCACATAATTTTCATTTCTGGGTGAACTATCCTTTTAATTCTTAATTGATTTTAAAGAGTGACCACTAGAGGTCACTAATAATTTATGCCCCTGAACACTGGTTTCGACTGTAATGTTGTGTCCTAGATTCTTGTTGGCTCCAGTATGGGTGGCTGGCTGATGCTTTTGGCTGCTATAGCTCGCCCGGAGAAGACAAAAGCCTTGGTGGGGATTTCCACAGCAGCAGATCATTTTGTTACAGCCTTTAAGACACTTCCTATAGAGGTGAGATGCAGCTGAAGTAGCTTGACATGCTTTAGTGTTTGGAATCATCTTGCTGATAAATGTGTCTCAAATGTTGGGGTATTGATATTCAAAAATCAGTCAGAGAGTTCACGTATGTTATTCAGGTGAGAAAAGAGTGTGAGGACAAGGGTGTATGGACAATCCCCACGAAAAGTAATGAGGAGGGCATGTACACTGTGAGTATGGACTTCCTGCGTGAGGCGGAGAACCACTGCATCCTACAGAGCCCCATCCCTATCACCTGCCCCGTACGTCTCATTCACGGCCTGAAAGATGAGGACGTGCCCTGGCACATCTCCATGCAAGTAGCTGAGCGTGTGCTGAGCCCTGACGTGGACGTCATTCTGCGGCGCCACGGCCAGCACCGCATGGCTGAGAAAGATGACATCAAGCTCATTGTCTACACCATCGATGACCTCATAGACAAGCTTACCACCATGGTGTGAAACACCGTTTGGGATGGGGTTACCAAGCAACCAGCCTTAGCCCCCCTCTCCCACTTTCTTTGCCAGACACTGCTTCCAGTTTTGTTGTGCAAGACAAGAATGATGAAAAAGGTGAACTGTGGGAGGACAAAGTCTTTTCTCTTCATGTCTTTTACATGTTTACCACAATGCTGTGCCATTAAACCTTTTAGGTAAAGCTGCTGTTTGTCTAGCAAAAGGATTGTCTAGATCTTCTGTGCCTTTTTTACCATATTTCACACTGTTTTATGGAAATAAAGCCTATATATCAATATGCAGTACTTTGATGTAATTAAACACTCAATTCCTTAAAGGAATATTCCAATATATTCAATGTTAAGCTCAGTGGACAGCAATGGTTTTAAATTATATACACGCCCTTTTCATGGAATTTCATACCCGCTCACCAAATTTACTCGACGTTTGAGGGCAAGCATTGGAAAGAAAATAGAAAAACTTGTATTTAAATCTAATTTAAATCTTGAATTTGAGCTTTAAAACTGTAAAGCTGATTACATAATTTTATTGCCTTTTTGAGTTTTAGGGTTTATGGCATTGTGTTGTCACTCATGACAAAGAAGTTGGATATAACTTTACTAACTTAATTGTTTTTTCCCCCTTCCTTGCCATACTAAACTTATTCCAAAAAAAAAGATTCCAAATTGAGCTCATTCATTTGCTTTTTTTAAATGCACATTTGTTGTAATCAATTTTAGACCACAAACACTGTAGACTGAGTATAGTATAAGGTATAAGGAATTCCAATATAAGGAATTAGTGGTGTGTTTAGGCCTACTATTGCATTAAACCACCTGAACATCCCACTAAGCATGTTATATCAAAGCTGACCTTTCAGTTCTCTCCTGCCCTATGCATTCTCTGTTTGTTTGGAGGACTGTGCCACTGCTCCAGAAACAGCTTGATTGTTAATTATTTTTTACTTTTTATTTTTTAACATGACTAGACGCGAATAAGAATGTGACTACATAATTCAGGTGTCATTTAAATATGTAATTGCTCAATAGAAGAGCTTGCTAGTATTATATAAGCTGCCTTATATTTTGGTGTTTAGCCTACACTTCCAAACTACTATAAAGTACAATGTAATTTAATGCAATCTTAGGGGTATGTCGTTATTAGCAATTACATAAGATTAAAATTCCTCAGTTTACTCGCTTAGGTCTACTTATATATATAAAAAAAAAAAAAAAAAACCTTTAGGCTATTTAGCAGTAAAAGTAGTTTTAAGCCACGGTCAAAGATTTCAGTAATTATTTTAGCAGTAGATTACTTGTTTTTACTGTTTATCACGTGCTGCTCTCTTTTTTCTGCAGAATTTGCATGCATTAGCAATGCATCTTAATCTAATTGTAAATAGATTACTAACAAAAACAAAGATTACTGATCAAAATGAAACATTTTTTGTTGTTGTTGTTGTTGTTGTTTATACATTTTTCCTTCTTAAATCTGCAATTAAGAAAACGCACTTACCGTTACAGTGAGTTATTAATAAATATATATAAAATCTTATTTTTAACATAGTTGTACCCAAGAAAAGTTAAATATTGTTTATTGGAATATAATCTGATTCTGTTCTATAGTTTCTATTTTGTGTCCAATTTGTCATCTATTCCCGACGTTTACGAATTACACTTCCGAAAATGCTCAGCTCATGAATGTTAATTAAGTCACGCCGAGGCTACTGGTAACTTTCCACCAGCGTCCTTCTACGTAAGCTAATTAATATTCATAAGCCAACCCATGCCGCCCAGTAGCCCCTCACTGCAGAACACAAGCCGGACAGCGCGCTCGAAGCCACGCCCCGTCCCCCACCGCATGGATGTTTTAGTCCAGCATCTCTGAGCGCTGACCACAGGAAAGATTTGACCTCGATGCACAGGAGAACGACACGCACATACTGATTGCAGTAAGTGAATCTTTATTCTTGACAAAACGATTTGTATGATGATATCGCAAGTAGAATTAAATAATTATTAGTAACTGTTTGAATGTAGTAGTTTTAAACTAATTTGGGCTAAATATACACATGCAGTTTCTTTTTGCGTCTGCACGCTCTGCTTGATTATAAAGAAATGTAGAATGTCTGTCTTTTAGATTATTATTATATGTTAACAATTGGTTTAGATTTTTAGATATTTAGTTTTTACTTTAAAGTCACGCATGGGAACAGAAGCATGGACCACACCCCGGTCAATATTACCCCTTGTCAGTCCACGTGTTCATATATACAAATTTATATATGATAGTCTGTATCATAATACAGGAATATTAAATTCATATTTACAATATGTTAATTGTTGTGTGAATTAATATTTACAATAAGTTAGACACAATTAATGTAACAAAAAAAAAAAAACATCAGAAAGAACAATAGCTAAAGGGAAAATTATAATGCCTTATATTTTCTTCCCTTTGTAGTAGAAATTCAGCTAGTGTAAATTTGTTGTTGTCTTAAGATAACTAGGTAAAGACCTAAAATTATTAAACCTAACCATGGCGAACCGAGGACCCAGTTATGGACTGAGCCGTGAGGTGCAGGAGAAGATCGAGCAGAAGTATGACCCAGAGCTGGAGTCTCGACTGGTGGACTGGATTGTCACTCAATGTGGAGGAAATATAGAGAAACCACAGCCGGGGAAGCAAAACTTTCAGAACTGGCTAATGGATGGCACTGTGAGTAAATATCAGTTTGAGAATATCACACCAACATGATGCCATTCACATTTTATTTATCTTTGTCTCCCCCATTCGTCCATGCCTGCAGATCCTCTGTAGACTCATTAACAGTTTGTATCCATGTGGTAAGAGCCTATTAAGAAAATCACAGAGACTCCGGTGGCCTTTAAGCAGATGGAAAAGATATCCCAGTTCCTGCAGGCAGCTGAAGCTTACGGAGTAATAACCACAGACATTTTTCAGACAGTGGACTTGTGGGAAGGTACAGTAAAATTTGCTTTTATAAATTCTATAGCAGCACTTCGTGGACTTCTAAATTAGCACTTTTAAAATAAAACCAAACCACAAAATAAAAATAATATATTAAATTGTAATAAAATAAAAATATAGATCAAGATCAGTACAGGCCTTGCATACTACAATACATCATCCTAGAAAGCATTGCAAGTTGCGTTCTTGGTGTGTAGCCAAAGTCACTTCAGTGCTTGTTGCTTCCCTTGGTTAAAGGAAAAGACATGGCAGCCGTCCAGAGAACTCTAATGGCCCTGGGTAGTGTTGCTCTCACAAAAGACGATGGACATTACCGAGGTAACCGGGACTGGTTTCACAGGTGAGCAGGACAATTCCTATGAAGATTATCTCCAGACTAATTCATAGTGGGGCGTTAAGTCCTGTCTGGTTAGATTTGTGAATGGACTTTGTTGTGTCTCAGCATGAACTCTTTTTGATCTCGTGTGACAGGAAATCTCAAGGCAACCGGCGAGAGTTTTCTGAGGAGCAGTTGCGACAGGGTCAGAACATGATTGGCTTACAGATGGGCAGTAACCGTGGGGCATCTCAGGCTGGCATGACTGGTTACGGCATGCATCGGCAGATTATGTAAAACTATACTAGTGCCCAGAAACTTGCCTAAAACACCCAGAAGACCTTAAACCCCCGCACCCCAGCCCTCACCAAGCAGTGTTCTTTGATGGTGCATCTATTTGATGAAAAAGAGCAGTCTTAGTAGCATCAAAAACTGAAGAATAGAGGTTTTAAGATAATAGAGCATGCTAGATATATCTATTTTAAGTTTGGTTTGCTCATCTTGTGAAAAAATCTATTTATTTGTTTGTAAATGTATGCAAAGTGATAGTAATTCTTATAGTTTTATCTAAGCAAGTCAAAACAACTGCCTTATTCTCTGTGAGTGAACAGTGTGTTGATATACCAAATAACAGACAGCAACTATAACAGTCTACTAGTTTACATAGTGTTTGAATTACAGTAAAGGACAAGCATTTGCCCTTGCAGATACTGTATTGCACCTGTTGTTATTGCTGGGTTAAAGGATGGCAATGCACATACTAACCAGAAGTACTGTATGCAGATTAATAATATATTCATTTGTGTTGTCCATCGTTGTTTTGTGTGAATATTCCATGTCTGTTTCATAATAAGCTTGGTTTTGGTGACCATCTTTGATGTAAATGTTTAATAAATTGGTACCGTAACATGATTGGTTATTGTAGGTTGTTTTTTTTCTAGTAAAATAAAATGCAATATTGCATGAAGTTAAATCTAAAGAATATTGTACAATGTTTTATATATACTTGAGTTTTCAGTAGACATTTTTAGCTGCAGGGTTCTTTAATTGCTTATATAGCCTTTACAGATGAAAAATGTTCTGATGTTACATTATGTGTTAGATCTAGTTTCTTAAAAACATTAGAACATGGTTAAGGTGTGATCACATTAGCATTAAGGTATATTGCCAATAGTCGACTGTGATAGCACAGAAGTTACTTTCAAACCCAGCAGCTTTCTGATAGTCAAGGTGGCGAATTAACGTGACCAACTTGAATACGAGCAAAATCTATGTAGGAACATTATCGCACAAATTCCTTTTGAAATTAGTGGATTTTGAAATGAAATTTTGCCAAGTGACGGTAAACGTAACTGCCTCTCATCAGATACAAAAACCAAAATTACAATATAATCATATCTAAAAATATTTTAAAATTATTCATTATAAAAAACTTAAAAACACTTAAAAAATTAAAAACATTATAAAAACATTATTAAGAATTATTTTCATTTTTGGATGAGCTATTCCTTTAAGACACGGGATCAAGTCTATATGGTATATATTGACCTATATGTTTAAAATGGCCTGAAATTATTATTTATTTAATTTAGCAATATATAATCACAATATCTGAATTTCATATTCCTATTCCAAAGGCGTTTCTCTTGGTGTGGCACAGTGAAGCTCTGTTATAGTTTCTCCTAAATGGCTGTAGAAACCTTTTAGCTCTAATTGAAACTTTTATGTTTAAGAGGGGGAGGAAGGCAGACATGACATATTTCAAAAGCTTAAAGCCAAATGGATTCGTAAGGTCAAGCATTGGGATGCGTTGGACTGCATTTGCAGTGTCACTGAAGTGGAAATTTAATCAAGATAGAGGAACACCCATAAGGAGCTACATGGGACCATATGCATAATGAATGAATGGCATGATGCTCTTTAGACTGACTTTATGACCCTTCAGTAACATTTCTAAAGCAACCAAATCAATCATAGCAAATTAAAGCACAAGATGCTCTGGTCACATAACATCCCAAAGCCTTTAAGGAAGTGACAGACTGACTTTCATGAGGGTTTGTTCAGTTTAATATTAGCTTCACTCCACAATGTAATGAATAAAAATGGGTTTTGTTAGCCATTGATTGGGCAATAGGATGTTTCAGGTTGATTATTATCTAAACTGAAATACAAAAAGGAATTTCAATAGAGGACACAGGTGATGTGTAACATATTTGACTTTCTGACCAATGAAATAGCAGGTTTGCAATATGACAAGTCTGAAAAATCTTCTAATGTTTGTGCACATTATGTTTCCTCAAACACAGAGACTGTTCTTGGACTCCAGATATTGAAGTGCTTGAACGACCATGCTCTTTCCCACACAGACTTGTATGCTTTTTCTAATTGTATTGGTCAATGCTGCAGAGCAGTGTTTCTGAAAAAAATACTGGCTGTGTCTACGGTCACCCCGGGATCCCTGGAGACCCAGGACACAATGGAATGCCAGGATGTGATGGCAGAGATGGGGCCAAAGGTGATAAAAGAGACGGAGGTAAGAATGAAAGCAAAACGCTTGACTCCAGTTAATCAGTCACCTTTGAGCTAAGTTATACAGTCAGATAGGTACACATATTAGACAATGTTGTAGAAAAATTATTTGGAAAGATGTTTGCGGTACCATTTGGCATTTAGCTTTTAAAGTTCAATCTTGGTTAGTCAGATTAATAGTATTTTGACCTCCTTGCATGCAATGTAAGTGTTTCATACAATAGATATAAAAATACAACTGTTTATGTTTTCTAAAGGTGATATAGGAACATGCGGCACATCTGATAAAGATGGACCAAAAGGAGATAAAGGAGAACCTGGTAAATATAAATTTCTTTGTCTTTTTCTAAATCCATAATAGGAAGAAGCGAAAAAAAATAATAATTAATGTATTTTATATATATAAGGGGCCCAAAGTGTGCCAAGAAAATATCCCCCACACCATTACACCACCACCAGCCTAAACTGCTGAGACAAGGCAGGATGGATCCATGCTTTCATGTTCTTTACGCCAAATTCTGACCGTACCATCTGATTGTTGCAGCAGAAATCCAGAATCATCTGACCAGGCAACGTTTTTCCAATCTTCTTTTGTCCAATTTTGGTGAGCCCTTGTAAATTGTAGCCTCCGTTTCCTGTTCTTAGCTGACAGGAGTGGCATCCGGTGTGGTCTTCTGCTGCTGTAGCCCAACTGCTTCACGGTTCGACGTGTTGTGCGTACAGAGATGATATTCTTCATACCTTGGTTGTAACGAGTGCTTATTTGAGTTACTGTTGCCTTTCTATCATCTCTAACCAGTCTGTCCATTCTCCTCTGACATCTGACATCTTCATCCACAAACTGCCGTTCACTGGATTTTTCTCTTTTTCGGATCCCTAGATTTGAACTTCGGTTGTCCGTGAAAAAACCCAGTAGATCAGCAGTTTTTGAAATACTCAGACCAGCCCGTCTGACATCAACAACCATTCCATGTTCAAAGTCACTTAAATCCCCCTTCTTCCCATTCGGATGCTCGGTTTGAACTTCAGCAAGTCGTCTGAGTTGCTGCCATGTGATTGGCTGATTAGCAATTTATGTTACCAAGCAATAGAATAATAAATAACATATATTTTCAATTTGAAAATGTAGATATTATATTTTGGTCATAATGAGTGTGTGTGTGTGTACATATATATATTCAGTCTGGTAGTTTCTAAATGGATGCTATTCACTTAAGACTAATACAGTAAATATTTGAATTGCATTTGGCTATCATCAGGTTGGTGCTTTTTCAGGTGTTCCTGGCATAGCCGGTGCGAAGGGGAAACGTGGAGACAATGGAGAAAGGGGCCCACCTGGCAAAATGGGGCCCCAAGGCTTCCCAGGGCCACTTGGTTTCATCGCGCCACAAAGATGACACAAAAGAGCATAAACAGCATACATGACATGGAGAGACACAGAGAAGACCATTGACAAAGGAATTATTGAATAAAGTCATTATTTTTGTTTTCTTCACTTACAAAAAGTGTTCCCGTCACTTCATATAACCCAGATTGCACGTTTGATGGCAGATGGAGTATTCTGACAACAACTTTCATACCTTTTATGGACCTTGACACTGTTATTTATTTGGCAGTCTATGGGACAGTCTCAAGCCTCCCAGTTTTCATCCAAAATATCTTAAATTGTGTTCCAAAGATGAACTCAGCTTTTACGGGTTTGGAACGACATGGGGGTAAGTGATTAATGACAAACTTTTCATTTTGGGGTGGAGTATCCCTTTAATAGTCAGTCAAATTTATGACAGTTTGAGGAAACTAACCAGTAGGCTATCTACAAAAACTAGAGATGCCTGATCTTGAGTTTTCATGGACGATTATAATTGTCAGTAAATTTGCTGATTCTGATACTGGTTGCTGAATTTTTTTTCTATAAGCAAGAGACAAGAAAGAATGATAAAGTATATGAACAAGCTGTTTATCTGCTCTATTACTGTATTTTATTCACAGTCCAAACAAAGATGTTACATACATGTATCAAGAGCATGATATTTTTTATTAGATTGTACAATTACAAAATTTAAAGCAAACAGAGTGGTCCTGCACTGGCCAAAGACTATAGAATACTTCAAGCTATGTAATACTTAAAGCTATGCTAAAAATGGTCCAATCTCCTTATGGTCCAATAGAGGCAAGTCCTGCAGAGTTTAGCTACAACTTTCCTCAACACACCTGCCTGGAAGTTTCAAATATACCAAGTAAGACCTTGATTAGCTGGTTCAAGAGTTGTTGATCAGGGTTGGAGCAAAACTCTGCAGGACACCGGTTCTGCAGGACCGAGTTTGGTGACCCCTGATGTACATGGACTACTACCATCCCTCCAAGTTTCAAGTCTCCACAACTGCCCGATCAGTTTTAGGTGGAGATTGCTGATCCTTGGCCATTCTATTACAATAGAGTTTCACCGTGCTTGAACCCCTAAAAACAAAAAAATCAAAGAGAGAGGTTGCAAGGACGACATAAAGTTAATATATTGGATTTAAGATTTTTGGATTAAAAAGGGCATGAATTAAAAAATTATAATAATGATAAAAATAAGCCATTTATAATAAACACTGCAATATTCCATAAAAAAGAAGAAGAAGAAGAAGAATTGTCCATTTAGATTTCATGGAGATTTTGCCTTGTAGCAATTTCCTAGGGGATAAATTTGAATGAGGATCTGCAAAATGTTTAAATGTAATTTACTGGCTCATACTTGGAAAATTTCAATACACCCTTTGGCTAAAAATTGTGCTCATCCCACACTGTGTTAAAGAAACTGAGCTTGCTTAACATAATCTTGGATGTACAATGGAAGCCATAATGGGGCCAAGCAAGTACTAGTAAACACCTAAAACTGAGCTAAAAAGACTCAATTTAGCAACCGTAAAGCAACACAGTGGGATCCACCCTAGCGAGTTTTAGACAAGTAGCAGCACTAACATTTTCTTTAGAATGTATGTATATTTATTGGGCAGGGCAGAACAGTCAAGCATAGCCTAAAATAGCCTACAGTCGTTTTGAGGGCTGAAACACGTCTGTGCTGCTGAACTGCTGGTGATAGTCCAGATTCAAGGCACATCTTGAGGAAAATGTTTTCTAAATGTTCAAGCAAAAATACTGTGATATCACCATATTTATATAGCAGTCATTATGCTGGCGATTTTGGCTTGTGTCCCATGGGCAGACAATACACCGCGTATCACAGTCGATTTGTTTCTCCGCCCCGAAGCAACAAGTGCACTGATGCTGTCCAATACCGTCGCGACGCTTGCCTGGAGCCAAGGCTCTCTGCCTGAGCACTTCAACCGAAGCGAACCAACTTCAAACTTTTAACTGAAGCCGTTCTGACCCGCAAATCTAACTCATGCCCGGTTAATTTCGTTCATGCGCCGTTAAATCCCCTGAGGGAGTGTCAAGTGCCTGAGCCACACATTTCATGGAAAGTTTTCCGTCTCGATAGATCTGTGACCACGGGGTGTTTGTTCTTGTGAATACTTGCTCCGGACGAAAAGATCGGTTGGCTGTTTGTTCACTAACGTTATGTACTTTCGCATTCACCGTCAGGCTGTTTAACGATTTCCGCTCAGTTAATATGCGTAATTCTTCGGACATTGGACTGTCGGAGGAGTTAGTCGAGTCGATCGAAGCCGCACAAGTGTTGTGACACCGGGCCAAGACTCCACTCAAGAAGTATGATAAAGGTAAGATTCAGTGTGTAAATAACGAATTATTGTAGCGTTTATTTAGAGAGAGCATACTGATTTTTTAAATCATTATTAAAATGAGAATATACATGTCAAAGTAATAAAAAAATGACCGTTCAGAAGTTTGGCAGCGCTTTTATCATCTTGCCAGATCCGTTGGGTTCAAAAGAAGCTGAAGGGAGGAGGGGTATTGTGTATGCGTTACTAGCCCACCGTTTGCCATGGTGATGTGGGGGGTGTTGGCGCGCGCAAAGCTTGTAGGGAGAGATCCGAGGAGACGAGGAGGGGGCTGGTTGGTGGTTTGGGGTGGCGAGGTGCTTTATGGAGAGACTGAGTTAATTAAACTTACAAATAAACGAGAGCTCTTTTTTCTTCTGTGGAAAAAACCAACTCAGTATTTGCCTTCATTCATACCCGGAGCTCGCCCGAAAATGAGCTGAAATATTTGTCTCGATCTGCCCTGCTTGAAAGGTTTTTCTTTGTGGTGGAACCAAAGGGGATTTTTCAGCTATGTTAAAAAACAAATATTTCACCCAGTGTTTTATAAATCTCTGCTTCTTAACCAGGGGGCTGAGGCCCACTAGGGGGACTCCAAAACTCAGCTTAAAACACAACAACAACGATTTAAACCAGGCTACAGTGGTTTGCTGTTCTTAACTGGTTTAGCTGGTCTCATGGTCTGGCCAGGCTGATGTTAACTGGTGGGTCAGCTACTTTAAACCTCTCAAAAACCAGCTTGACCTGACTGCGAGACCAGTAAAGACCAGAAAACGTTAGTATTATTTATTTTAGCAGAAACCGCACACAGAAAAGTGTGCTGTAAGGCGACTATATTTATATACATATAATAAAGAGTGAAAATGTTTATGTATACCACGCAAGATCTTTTATTTTAATATTTGTTCAGAGCAAATTTTATAAGATTGATTTCAAGGCCTGGCAAAATAATGATGATGAAAAGAAAAAGTCATTACAATTTCAAAAATATAAGTTTTTCTATTTATGTAATGTCTTAAATGTTTTATCAAATGAGAACTTAATATATCAGATATTAATTATAATTATATTATAGTTTTAATTATTAAAATCCTTATCCAGTAATCACTAACAACTCGAAAAATTCTTAGATAAGAAATTGTGGGAACGTACAATTCGTGAGACTTCAGGAATTACGGAAATAATCAAGGTTAATTGTGTTAATCGTTTGAAAACAAGCAGCTTTGTCGTCATTACAGCTAATGCACCAGAATTAAAGTATCTTAGCCTACGTGGGGGGCCTTCTAACATTGTCTTTGACAGTGGGGGTCCTTGAAATCCACCGTGAGAAGCACTGTTTAAATGCATTCAAGATTTTTGTAAAATAGATTACATTTAGATTTGTAAGTGACTCATTTCTCATGCTTTAATATAATGTCTAAAGTCCGCCACATGTTTATCATATGCAAACCATGTGCTGCTGTTGGCATCATAATTTATGACATAAATTAAACATGCTAGAAGAAGAATGTCAAAGAAGAATGTCAATGCAATCATAATTTGTAATTCATTGTAACAGCTGGTTAAAAGTACTATGCCCAGCACTTTCACTTCTCTGAACAATTGCCTTGCTGTAAAACATCAACACACATGGACTGGAATGCACTCCTCCCCACATAATGAGAGCGTCTGCGTTATCACAATACACGCACAAGGAACTTTAATGCCTCGCTGGGTGCCTCCTAATCTATGGCTGCCATAAATTAAGGCTAAATATCACTTCCCACCCTCTTCTCAACGATCTTACTCCCTGATAGCACACAAATGCATTGATGTGTTAAAGTGTTTAATGGTGGTTTGTCAGTAGAGATCATTTGTTTTGAAAGTGCTTATGTTTGAAAGTCATATTATGCCATAAACATTTCTTTGAATTCTATGCATGCATATAGCTAAAAGGCACAAGTTCACACACAGTTTCATTACTTACTCGCCACATGTCGTTTCAAATCTGTGTGACTGACTTTCTTCTGTGGAAAAAAAGTTAATTTTTGAAAAATATTCTGGCTGCTGTTTTTTTATACAGTATGTAATAATGGTGAATAAGAACTGGCTCCAAAATGACAAAAAACACCACTATAAACATATAAAAGTGGTTCACATGACTTGAGCGCTATACAAGTCTTCTGAAATAATACAGTAACTTTTGTGTTAGAAACGGGCAGTAATTAAAAGACTGACATCCGCCCTGTAGCTCTCCTTGGTAAGTTCATGAAAGAAGCAGCGATACTTTGAAAAAATCATTCTTTTGAGTTGGATCTTTTTAATGAATCGCAGTTGATTCAATTCACAAAACTTGTCTGAATGAATAGTTCACAAACCGGACTGATCCCATTCTCGAGTTCAGCTTACTGATTCAACAGTCCAGTCGCAATGGTTCACAGCCCACTAAAGGTGAAAATTATCTCTGAATAACTTCTTTAAGTTTATTGCTTACAGAAAGCTATTGAATGACAGAAACCTGTAATATGGTGGACAAGTAATATGAACTAATTTATGATACTTTTGCAACCTTTTTGAAGCCTTTTAAAATCTTCTGTCCCCATTCATTGTAATTGCACTGAAAAGAGTTACTAAGTCACGTTTATTTATATAGCGCTTTTTGCAAAACAAATTGTTTCAAAGCAGCCTCACATTAATAAACCAAAAAAAGTGTTAAATAATCAATTATAAAACATTTTCAATTTCAGCTGTAAAGCAGCTCTACAGAAAGAAAAAGGTGTCATTATTCAGCTCAAGTTAGTTTTTTTTTTAATTCAGTTCATTTCAATGACAGTGTTGATGTTGCAAAAATCTCAATATCCAGCTCAATTCAGTTCAAATGTATTCTCATCCAATAGTGTCAGTGCAGTTAAATCTATTATATTACTAAATAATAAACACTTTATTATTATTATTATTATGCAGATTTTCTCCCTTTGTGTTCCATTGAATAAAAAAGTAACTTACACAGATTTGGAATGACATAAGTGTGAATAAATAATGACAATTTCTTTTTTTTCTTTTTTTTTTTTGATGCACTGTCTCTTTAAAGGAATACTTCGCTCAAAAATAATATTCTGTCATTATTTACTCACCCTCAAGTTGCTCCAAACCTTCTTTCTTCTGCTGAACATAAAAGAAGATACTTTGCAGAATGTTAGTAACCAAACAGTTGACGGTAGCCATTGACTTCCACTGTTTTTTTTCTTCTTCTCTACAACACAACAACTACCACCAACAACTCTTTTAACAACAACATTCAAAAAAACATCATCATATTGTCATACAGGCTAGGAACAACTAGTGATGACAGAATCTTCACTTTTGGGTGAACTATCCCTTTAAATCCAACTTCTTGTTCCACATGTTTAGTGAAAGATCTGACCTTTCCATAAAGCTTTTTTTTTTTTTTCGCATTTGTATTGACATGCACTTCCTTGACATGTTTTCCACTAGTGGACGTGGAGTAGACCAATGCAGGTCATGAGACAGGTGAGATGAATGGGGTGTCAAATGTAGCATTACTTGATGCTTCCCATGCCTGAAGCAGGCTGGGTGTGTCTGCCTCCTACCTGTGCTTATTGTTCTCACTGACAAAAAGAGAACTGGGTCGTAATATGGTAGGTGGTATCAGTACCCGAACAAAAATAATAAATCATATACGCCAAACCTACCAGACTGATTTAAGAGGTTTATGCTTCAGTGAACATCATCTCTCTCTACACACATGTGGTTATATGTGTGTAAGTGTATTTGACAGTATGCAGATATATTGATGTTAGTCCAGACTAATAAAGCCTCATAATCAGATTAGGACAGGGCGAGGGGTGCTACACACGTTATCATGTGGGTCTAAACGAGTGCAATCTTGTCCGGAGGGATGAAGAAAGCTAGCGTCCTTAAACATTTTCACTGTGAAACTCTCTTTTAGCCAGTGAAAGGATCATCATCGGGTGAGTCAAATTAAATCTTTTCACACTCACTCCAAACACTGAAAATAAATGTAAGATAAATCAACAAAGATATAAATAAAGCAGAAAGTCTGGATGGCTAAAGGGCGGTTTTTGCTTGTTGCAATTGTGGCTTTGGTAATTTTCCTACTACTATTTAAATAAAGCAAGCATGGACTTCATTCCATAGTGATGTGACAGCATGGCAGGACTTGCTCATCTTGATGGGCAGATTAAGAGAACTGGTGTGGTTGGTTATTCTTAGGAATTTCCTTAGTCAGGAAGCATCATTTTGGGCTTGTCTCTTTTAATTTGTGTTGTATGAAGTCATCCTTCACAGCTGTCACCTTCATTTTAAAGGGACAGTTCACTCAAAAAACAAAAATCATTTAGTCAACATCATGTCATTCCAAACTAGAATGACCTTTTTCCTCTGTGGATGAATGTTTCTGTTAATTTAATGAACACAGAGACATTTTTCAGAATATGTTCTTTTGTTTACTCAGAAGAAAGTCAGATAGTTTTGGAACGACATGATGTTGACTAAATAATGACAAAATGTGATTATTATTATTTATTTTTTTATTGAATATTCCTTTAAGAACTGTGATTTTTCTTATAAATTTTTTATTTTGTTTTAAAGCTCCAGGCTCACAATTGTAATATTTCACTGTAAAAAATGAAAAAGAAAAACTAATTAAAATGACAAAAGTTTAATTATTTATGTCTGTCTTAATTAATTCATTTTGTGCTTTTTTAATTTAGAAAACCATAGGGAACCATTAAAGCTTCTCTTTAGTTCCCATATTATCTAAGGCATATTGTGATTTTTGGTTTTATTTCAATTAACCGTGTAGCTGTATGTTTAATGCTTCAGTGGGTAAAAAATATTTTCTTCCTTGTGTTAAAACCTTTAAATAAGTCTTTTATCAGGCCGCATAAATTATTTTTCCTCCTCCATCTGGAGCTGGAAAATAAGTAAAATAGTTCTTGGCTGTGTCTGTATGCATCATAAAGGCATGCTTGGCTTTAAGAAGGTCATGTCAGTGTTCAGTATGCGTGCATCAGTGCATATTAGTTGTAGGTGTGTTTTGGGTGTATTAGAGGCTTCCGTAGGCATGCTTGTGTTTATTTTTGTCTGAATACTTGTCTAGGGAGTTTAGTTTGAGCCTGACTCCAGCTGGTAGCTGCACAGAAATAGTTTGGACTTCTAATGAATACTTACTTGGCAACAGTGATGATGCAGAGGAGGAAGAGGAGGAGAGAGGCGTAGCTTTAAACTCAGAAACTTTGGACATGTGAGAAGACTGAGGAGTGACTTGGAGTGACTTCTTTCAAAGCTCTAGTTAAACAGCTTCTTTCTCATGCCTCGATGGAGCTGAGTGTTTATGGGTAGTAGGTCTTGATGTGATAGACAGAAACAAACATTTCAGTCAATACGTGTTAAAAAAAAAAAAAACGTTTTAAATGATTGAACAAAGATAAAATTAAGACTAAAAAGCAATTCTGATGGTTAAACAAGAAATATTTCCATAGTTAATGTGATGAACTGTGAGCTTGAAGTGGTTGAACAATGAAGTGGTCATAAACTATATAATGTCAAAGGTCCAAGTCTTTGATACTACATGAAAAAGTTTGGAGATTTGAGAATCATCTTAGTGAGGTAAGACTGGATCACATTTAATCTACACTGTAAATATGTATTTAATTTCATTTTCCACAATTTTCTCAGCAACTGACAATTTATTTGTTATTTTAATTTGTGGGCTTTTATAAACAAGTATTGATATCATAAAATTGATGTGATTTATTTGTGATTAAACAGTTTATCAGCATATAGTACATCTGTTCATTCTGACTCGGTAAAAAATGGGTTAAAGCAGCTAAAACTCCTAAAGTGGACCCCTCTCTCCTTACTCAGAATATAGCTTGAAAACTTTGGGCAATTTATTGCATTAATCACAGTGGATTAGAGGTTTTCATTGCTTACTCATGCTTACAAAAGCCTTTCATCATAACGAACATCGCACCAGGCAATGACGTTCCACGCCCTGTTAGAGGGGCCTCTCTTTCTTAGGAAAAAAGGCATAGCTTAAATCTTTTACAGGAAATTTTACAGCACTTAGTGTAACCTACTCATGAGCAAAACTCTCATGCTACTAACTGACACCCTCCAATTTGCCAGATAAAGTCATTATTCATCCATAGGAGGAACATTGAAGCTTAATTTACACTTGTGGGTGGATAAGAACACTTTGAATTGCTTCACCTGTGTTGAGTTTTATATTGCACAGGTCAAGTAATCAAACAGGTAATATGTGACTCTGGAACACAAAACTAGCCATAAGGGTAAATTTTTTTAAATTGAGATTGATGCATCATCTGAAAGCTAATTAAATAATAGGACGAATGAATGGAATAGGACGATATTTGGCCGAGATACAACTATTTGAAAATCTGGAATCTGAGGGTGCAAAAAAATCTAAATATTGAGAAAATCGCCTTTAAAGTTGTCCAAATGAATATTTAGCGATGCATTTTACTAATCAAAAATGTAGTTTTAATATATTTACAGTAGGAAATTTACAAAATATCTTAATGGAACTTGATCTATACTTCATATCCTAATGATTTTTGTCATAAAAGAAAAATCAATTTTGACCCATACAATGCATTTTTGGCTATTGCTACAAATTTACCCCAGCAACTTAAGACTGGTTTTGTGGTCCTGGGTCACATATAAGGATAAAGTTGAAAGTTCTTTCATAATCTGACTTATCAAGGTTATGGTTATCATAATGGTGTTGTATTGTTTCATTGAAGTGTAAAGTTAAAATCTTTCTCAGACAAAACAGTGGGTCATTGATTGTCTCACTCCACGTCACATGGTTTGTGTTCTTTGTTCCAAGACCTGATGCAGATTTGTCAGCTTGTTCAACAAGATTAAACTCTCCAATCTGGTTCTGCAGGCACCTTCGTCAGACCCACAGGGCCCCTCTCACAACAATGACCTGCAGAGTGACCCTTACACAGATGAGCAGCTGATGAATCCAAGTCTGAGGTCTGGTTGTACAGTCCATATGCAACCAGTCCTGTCCGAGCCTTGCTTTGAGGAGAACCGGCTTAACAGACTGAATTCTCAGGCCCAGACTGTTCCTGTGATTGCCGATGGCCAGGCCAAACTGTATCCCTCCAGGGCTGTGCGTCTGTTTCCCACCCAGACAAAATGTGAGGACAATGCTTCGCTCAGAGGACCACCCGTCACACCACAGGCTTGGTCTGGATTGTCTAGTTTCCGTGTCATGGGTTCTTTCAAAAAACTGCGGACTTCTGTATTCCAAGGAATCCAGAACCGGAGCAATGCGATGGCAGCCGGTCAGGAGAGAAATCTGTCCTCCATGATTGAGGATGGCAGTAGTTTTTTAGTAACCAAACGAGACATTGCAACCAGTCAAATCCAGGAAACTGACAAAGTGTCAAATGGGACGACTCGAACCAGAAAGACGTCTTCGGTTTCGGATGAAGAGGACGTGTGTGGGTTTCAGAGGAATTCCCATTTCTCTCAGAGTATCCGCAAGGCTTATGGGGCAGGACGGATCTCATTGCTTGACTTAGTTAAGACAGAGAGCCCAACTACCAGTGAGCCTGACCCCAGCAGCACTGTGGAGTCCATCGTACCTTGCAAGAACCTTGAGACTCAAGAAAATGTCAATGTTCTCAAAAGACTAAGCAAGAGTGCAGATAATCTCCATGTCTTCAAGGGTCATTTTAAACACAATGTCACCTCAGCTGAGCCACAGAACCCAGAATGCCCCAGTACTATAATTCTTCAGAGGACCACCAGTTCTTCATCGGCTGACTTGCAGGAACATGACTCAGGTAGACGTCAAAGCCCCTTGAGGACACGTGGACGTCTGCAAAAACTTGTTGGTAGTTTAACTGACCTGTCAGTCAAGCGTAAAAACATGCCAGACCCCTCCCCCAGAGTATCTCTGTCACCTTTCAGTCAGCTACATGATGACTACTCCCGCAGAACCCCATGTGTACCATTAAGTGGGCGCCAGCGGAGGCCTTCACCCACACCCAGCAAGGCCCAGCAGAACAACACTCACCATCACATCCCAAAGTTACACCCCGCACCCTCCTGTCCTGCTGTCTTTAGTTCCACTCTAAATGACTCTTTGGAGCCTCCTATCAAAACAACAGCCCTAATAAGTGACTATGTTCAGGTAGCTGTTTCCTCGACAGATTTGTGTTTAGATGCCCCAGTCTGTCCACTGGAAGAATACTGTGAACCTATGGAATGCCATCAAAATGGAATAAATAACCACTACTCTCAAATGCCCAAGCAGTGCTCAAGCCCCAGTCAAAAACAGACAATGGTCAATGGTGGTAACGTTAACTTGGAGGTAAGACAATCCTAATGAGTCCATTTTATCCAATTTAAACTGTTATGGCCTTCTTCTTCAGTACAAGTTTAGATCTAGAGACCACATTTGTGGTTTAATGTCAGTTACCATTGAAAAAAATGGTTCTCAATATACAAATGCACAGCAGGGACATTTACATTCACAGTTGTAATCAAACTACAATGATTTTCAAATGACATAATCATGCTTTCTCCAAGAAGACACAATGCGCAACTGAATATT
Organism: Cyprinus carpio; assembly: GCF_018340385.1. Classification (NCBI taxonomy): domain Eukaryota; kingdom Metazoa; phylum Chordata; class Actinopteri; order Cypriniformes; family Cyprinidae; genus Cyprinus; species Cyprinus carpio. Next base: position 15,602,621 of record NC_056595.1, on the reverse strand, counting down.
TGAATGATTAAATACACACTGTGTCAAATCGTCATGGGTAATTGTAGTCAGGGGTAGGTTTCTACATGCTGTATGAAACCAAGCTACAATTGTTTGTTCGGACTGGTACAATTTCTGTCAGACAAATGTGTTTACATGACATTTTAGGAAGACAAATTATTGCTTTAGACTTGAATCAAACTTTTAAAGTTCATGTAAAAGCTAAAAATGTTTCACTTGCATGAAACTATTGTGATATAGTTATTTACCAGTCTTTTCTTTGTAAAATAGTCTATTATTTCCACTTGTGTCAGGATCAGGTAAAATTGTAAAACCCAGCTAATTTCATCTAGAGATCTTCAATGGAGAACAACGAAAAGTTTATCTTTCTAGAATGGTAGACCCAGATGGTTTAGACAGCTTTATAGTACAATTAAATAACTTTTAAATATTTATTCAGATTTTTACCGCACCGTCACCACAATTTTCTTTGTGCCATTATGCTGTGAATTCTCATGTTGTATTAAACCCAGAACATTACTTTAAGACATGCACTTTGTGGCCCAAAATGTGTTTCAGAGTCAGACATTACTTGCCTACAACAAAACTGAAAAATTGTAGTGTGTGCTGCTTATATTACAATTTATGTTTACATTTGCTTGACAAGATTTGCTCTATACTTTCATATGTAACTTGTTTGTCCTCCTCCAGACGATATTGATTAACTGTAATTGATTGAATGGGTCTGACTGATAATAAGCAGCAAGACTAGACAAGCACTTTTCTTTCCGACCAAATGTGAAATCTCTAAAAAAGTGCAAGACACATGTCAGATTGTAGATGTCTTATCAACGATTTCCATAAAGAGGACAATCTTATTCTAACAGTGGTACTAAGTATTTTTTGAGAGAATCTGTACTTTGCTTGAGTTTTTATATTTCTGTCAACTTTTACTTTAACTCCACTACATTTCCTAATTAAAATGTATACTTTTACTCTTATACATTTCCCCGAAGCATATTCGTTACTTGCTACAAAATAAAGTCGGAAGAACACAGACTGCAAGAAAGCAGGTTTGACGAATCAGTGGTCTGGCGTTTGTAAGCTAGACTCCTATATAACACCTTTGCTCATGTGCAAACAAGTGCTCGCACAAGCGCGGATGATTTCATTTTCCACTCAATTTGAGGCTGGGGTGTGCAACATACAGTATATCTTCTGCGATAATATGCCAAGTGTTGTTTTAATGATCTGACATTATTGAGTATATCACAAAAACACACGTATACACCACGTGATTTAGTCTATTTAAAGGTGACCTATTATGTCCCTTTTACACAACGTAAAATAAGTCTCTGATGTCCCCAGAGTGTGTATGTGAAGTTTTAGCTCAAAATACCCCACAGTATTGGGGTAAATTGTTGAAATTGCCACTTTTAGGGTACGAGCCGAAACACGCTGTTTTTGTGTTTGTCCCTTTAAATGTAAATGAGCTGGTGCTCCTACCTCCCTTTTCAGAATAGGGTGGGGCTTCAAGAGCTCATGCTCCAGCATACCAACAACAACAAAACAGGAAAACATCACGCAGTCTGAGAGTACTGTGCATAGTAAATGCGCATTTTCATTTTTGGGTGAACTAACCCTTTAACATAGTTAATCGATATCACATGAAGAGTGCCGTTTTTTCTCGAGAGATCAGCATGATAAAAAATGTAATATTAGCATTAAGTTACTTACATTTTAGACACAGTATTGCCTGTTTTTGCTCAATTTTGCCAACTAAAATAGTTACAAACTAAAATCACAGCATTGTTTTGCGTCTCTGAGCAATACGCAGGACGATGTTTCCTTCTTGGATGAATTTGCTTTTTGAACGAATAGGTTGAATTAATGATTCAGTCACTCACTCATTAACACAATTAAATGCTTCGTTCCTGAATGAATCAGCCGTTTGAATGAATCGGTTTTTAATTTCACATTTCAACAATTTTTCATGTTTTAAATAATTTTAAATATCTGTAATGTTATTCAGCATTTTATGTTTAAAATAAAGCATTATTTATGCATTTGTAACTGCAGGTAAATGCATCCATGTCCCCTCTGAGCTGCATTAATCTGTGTAATAAAAATAAAATTTTATATTAAAAAAAATACAAATCTAAATGCCACTTCAGATGCAGATTCCAGAAATGTTTTCTTATGTTGGAATGAAAGAGACTTTACTAGATGAAGTGCATCTTATGCTTACCCAAAGATACAAAATGGATCTTGAACTTTCATGTTTTGCGTCATATGTTCCTCACAGGGGTGACCTTTGTATCTGATGATGCAACCACAACCTCGATCTGATATCATTTTGTAGTCAATCAGGACAAACCGATGCATTTCATTGCTCTGGCTTGATTTGTTGATCACACCTGCCAACAACTGTATGTTTTATTGGAAGAATGACTTTCACAATTCGTTCTCTGGAGTGGTACATCGCAACAGTGTCACATAGGCTGCTAAGAGGCACACAGCAGGTAGAGTTAATGATTAGCTGACGTTTATGATTAGCGGGATTGCCTAAAAACAGCTTCTGGACCTGGGGCTGGACACGTATCAGCAAAGACGGTGTCTCCTCCCCAGACGAACAACCCAAGGTTCGAAGTTCAGTAATCAATCCAAGTGCAAATGGACTCCAATAGGTCAGGGGAATATAACAAAAAGGAGTAGACAAGCTACAGTGAGCCCAGTCAAACTTTGTTTGGCTTGTCTATTTGTGTTTGTGCGTGTGTGCATGGATGTGTTTGCATATATGTGTTGTGTACCTCCTTAAACATGGTGCTTATTTATTGTGTGCCTTTTCAGTGTCTATGGACTGAAGAGAGAGAGACTGATGATCTTGAGGTAAGATATCTGTTATTATATTGTATTTTTACACAGTGGATTATAGGCAGACAGCAATCAGCAGAGAATAGAAAACTAAAATGTGATTGCCTTGTTGTACAGATAGACCTCCATTCAATCAGCTTATTTTTTTTTTTTTTTTTGCCAAACAACAGTTTTAAATATCAGTTTTATTAATCACTTAAGAAAACTGGTTTTCTGAATTCATACTGTCACTATTACTCAAAATTGTAAGAATAAAAAAAAAAGTAATGTTTTGAAATTAGAAATTTAAAAACGAATACATTGCAGTAAATTGCTTTTTTGTAAGGACACATTAAATAAAAAATAGAAATGCATTTTTCTGATTCATGTAAAATATGCTAGAAATTAAAATGTATTCGTTTTAAACTAACTGATGATATTTGTCTTCTCCTATAGGCTTCATCAGATATCACAAAAGCGTTTCTCAAAAGTGATGAGATCTCAACCGCTGCTTCTTCACCTGTCACAAACACCTGTTCCTCAGAATCCCCCCTGGTAACTCCAACAACACCAATCTCTCCACCCTTTGCCAGTGACTCTCCCGTTTCTGTAGTGGCCAGGAAAAGGGCAGGTCGCTCCAGACCCCGGCCAGTGTCTGACTATGACCAGCTGGCCAGCTCAAAATACTGCATCCCAGAGGAGGACAGGGAGTATGAGACTATGGACTACACATCCCAGAAGGACTACAATACCAATAGCAGCTACACAGAGAGTAACAGACCTGAGAATGGTCATGTTTGCACTCAAACAGAGAGCAGAAAGAGACGTCCCATCTCTGTTATTGGAGGAGTGGATCTGTTTTCATCACCAACTGCTGAGCAGAAGGACGACACTGAAAGCTTGCCTTCTGTAAGGCCATTTCTCCAAATGTTGTTTTGTTGTTAAATTTCTGCACTATTAGCCAAATCAAATCAAGTGTTTTAGAAAGGGTTTGCCAAAATTTATGCAAACGGTCCATTGGATGAGGCTGGTATTTCTGATTGGCTAAAGACTCTAGTTGAGATGCTTAATGTAAGGTGTTAAAAAACACTAACAGCAGAATGAATGAGTACAAAAACTATTTATGTGTCAGAAGCATTTGTTCGTGCCATTGCTTAGATAGGCCTTGTGGACTTTGAAATCTGCTTACATTGGCATTTATTTGTGAGCAGATGCTTTCTTATCAAAATAACTTATCAAAAATGTGCATATGTGCATTAATTAACAATTATTCTCAGGTAGTCTGAATATATCAAGTACTATGAATAGCCAAGCTATAGTGAGTGCATTTCGTAGAGTGTTCAGCAGTGTTGGCTGATGAAAATAATTTACATGGTTCCTGCAGAAGTTTCTCAGAAGCTCAATCCTTAATAACATACAGATGTTTGGCGATCTAAACACTAATGTGGTCCCGGTAGGTCTCTTCCTTGGGGTGTAGCATTATGGGTTTATAATGTAATAGTTCAGGTGGCTTGAAAAAACTCTGAATAGAACTACTTTTCTTCTCTACCAACAATAACAATTTAGTAGAAACGCTGAATCAGACAGTCATTTCCTTGATGCGTCACTTCAGTGACATGAGATATGAGAAAATTAAGCCTGTTTTAGGATCTTTTTTTTTTCTTATTAAATCTTATTCTCAGTAATACCGTGGTCTTCAACAGGGGTCCAGGGGTGAAGTTAAAAGTTTTATTGTCCAGCATGAAATTCAATGTTATGTTTGTAATGTTATGTACTTGGCCGAGCGGATGAGCTGAAATTGCACTGTTTATTATCTAATCATAGGTTATTGTCCTGCTCTGTACAGTCACTGAACTCTGAACATAAGGCCTGCTGGACAGTGGGCTCCTTTGAAGTCTGCTGATTAAAGTCTAATATGTCATGCTTTGTTTCAGCCGGTATCTCGTCCTCCAGTTCCCTCTCACAGAGTGCCTCCATACCGGGCCATGTCTGCCCGCCTGAGACCCTGCGTCTTCTCCCAAAGCACACCTATCGGTCTGGATAGGATGGGCCGGCACAAAGTGCGCAGAGTGCTCAGCGGTGAGTGTGTTTCTGTTAATATCCCTGAGTGTGTGCACTAAACCTATAAACATAAGCGCCTCAATGGTGAGATTGTTTTTTTAATGAATACTGATTCTTTTGCTGTAATTTTTAACCTCATTCAATGTGGTTATATTATAGATGGGAGCTGTGATCCAATGCTTGATGACAGTGTGAGTGAGGAGGACGGCAGCTGTGAAGAACTGACTGAAGGAACACCATATCTCCAATCAGAAGTCGACCTTTTCACTCTCAATCAGGTATCATCATTTTAATTTTTTATATTGTAATAATTATTAATTAATTATAGTATTATTTAATAGAATAATATTATATTATTATTATAATTTAGCAATAATTATTTATATTATTGCAGAGTTGTTTTAGTGTTTGCATATGTCCTTGTGTATTATAATGTCTCTCTTTCTCCAGTATATACAATCGGGTCATGCCGTGTATGCAGAGGCTCTGTGGGACCATGTCACAATGGAAGAGCAGGAGCTGGCCTTTAAAGCCGGGGATGTGATCCGGGTTCTGGATGTTCGGGAGCAGGATTGGTGGTGGGGGGCGGTGGGCGACCACGAGGCCTGGTTTCCCTCCAGCTTTGTGCGAGTGAGTTGCACTATAACCCTCTCTGAGTAATGAATGTGAAACAAAAGCCACACAGATTGAAAGTAACGCTTAACCATAGTAACACATTCTGAGTGATTGCTACGGGTGACCCAAGAGGAAATGCTAGATGTGTCATCACGGTTGCATGTGCTGATTGACCGGTTTGGAAGAAACGCAGGTGTATGGAATGGTGTCTTTAATTGTTCTGAGCTGTAGATTAATGCATCTCATTGTCAATCTATAGCTCTTTTAAGATCCAACAAGATGAGTCAATCAGACACAAAGAGGCTTGATTTGATCAAGACATCCTGTAGAAGTGAATTAACCAGTTGTATCAATCACAATTGATTGTTATCTTAAAATTGTGCCTAATCATGGTTCCCCTCAGTTTGATCCTCTGGAATGAATCATAATGATATGTTTTTGTCGGTTCGGGTGAATCAGGAGGATTCCAGCAGTGATAGTGTGGAAATCGCACCGGATGCAGACGAATCCGTCCCATCAGATGCACATAAACAAAACTCGCAGCACAGACAGCAGATGAGAGCCAATGTGGTCAAAGAGATCATGGACACAGAGCGCGTTTACATCAAACATCTCAAAGATATCTGTGAGGTGAGCCTCCATCCCAGCCGTTTCAGTTTTACCTTTTGCTTTAGTTTAATCGGTTTGTTTTGTGGTCTGTGTATGGTCTCTGTATAAGGAACCCTTATCTTTAATTTACGCCTAAATGGTAACCAATCTCTTATGCCTATCGTTTAAAATATGAGATCAAATTTGACACACATTTGACTTCTTTCAAGATAATTATGTAATCTCTAAGAAAATGTGCTCATTGTAGTTCAATGATCTTTAACTCCTTCCTATGGGAATACAGGACTACTAGCATACTGCACTGCACACTACCATTCAAAAGTTTGGGTCAGATTTTTTTTTTTTTTTTTTCAAAATGAGAAAATATTCCAAATACATGTTCTATTCATCTGAGAAAATAAAGCATTACTCTTTCCACAAAAATATTAAGCTGCACAATTGTTTTCATCATTGATAATAATACTAAGTGTTTCTTGAGCAGCAAATCATCATATTAGAATGATTTCTGAAGGCTCGTGTGACACTGAAGACTGGAGTAATAATGCTGAAAATTCAGCATCTTTGCATTTTTATTTACATGAGTTAAGTCCAATGGAAATAAATAGTTGTGTTTTACAAGTTTGTGTGAAAAGCATCTTAACCTTTGGATATCTTATCAAAAAATGAGTTAAGAAAGAGGTGGTAAATATTTCATAGCTCAAATTTATTACAGTTTATCAGTCAGACTGTGTTTATCCAGCAGTCTCACTGATGACCTCCGCTGGTCAAATGCAAAAAAATATTTTTCACTGAAGGAAAGCTTTCCAAAGCAATGCAGAAATATCTAAATGAAACAATGTTAAATTAGTTGTTTCAATCCAAAATGATTTGCTGTTGTAGGGATACATCCGTCAGTGTAGAAAGCACCCTGGCATGTTTACAGATGCACAGCTAAAAACAATCTTCAGCAACATTGAGGACATCTACAGGTTCCAGCGAAAGTTTCTCAAGGAGCTAGAAAAGAAATACAACACTGAAAACCCTCATCTCAGTGAGATTGGCTCCTGCTTCCTTCAACAGGTACCTTCACACGCACAAGAACCATTGGAATGAAAGTTTTCCTCACAAATTGCTCATATAATTTTATATCTTTTTCTCCCTCTCAGGAGGACGGTTTCTCCATATATTCAGAATACTGTAACACACATCCAGTGGCATGCACTGAATTGCAGCGATTGATGAAACAAAGCAGATATAAACACTTCTTCGAAGCCTGTCGTCTCTTACAGCAGATGATCGATATCTCCATTGCTGGCTTCCTACTCACACCTGTACAGAAGATTTGTAAATACCCTCTTCAGCTGGGAGAGCTTTTGAAATACACACCCAAAGACCACAGGTAGCTCATCCTCATACACAAGTTTGGTGTTGGTAGGATTTTTTTTTAATGTTTTTGAAAGTTTCTTATGCTCACTAAAGCTGCATTTATTTGATAAAAAAAAAAAAAACATGTTTTTCATTCCAATGCTCTACTTTTCCATTGTTTTTCTATGTATACATGCGCTGGACGGACGTGTATGACTTCTTTTGCAGTGTATCACACTTGAGCGTTGCATTTTTAAGACAATCTGTCAAGTTAAAGAATTTCAGTTTTTACACACAGCGCCGCTCATCAATGTCAGTTCCAAAACACCAGACCAATCAGAAGACCCCGGAGGCGGGGCAAGCATTGCAAGCTTTTGTTTATAATGGCAATTTGGCATGGCAACTATTTTATTTGACAACAACATGGTGGAGGAGGAATTCTGCGCTGTGCTTTTTAAAAAAAAAAAAAACATTACTGAGCACTGCGCCTTGCGATTTTCTGTGTGAACGGCCCATAAAAGTATTAAATCCTTTCAAAACAATGTACTCACCCCAAACTTGTTGTACATGTTTATTTTTTGTTATCAAAAGGATCATAATAAAGTAATGTTTTTTCTCTTCAGTGACTACTCAGGGGTGTGTGCTGCACACAAAGCAATGAAGAATGTGGCAAGTCTGATAAATGAGAGAAAAAGGCGACTTGAGAGCATCGACACCATCGCTCACTGGCAGGTGGCCATCCTCCACTGGGCGGTCAGTGATATTTACACACATTTACACTGTTCTCAGCATTAACCATTATTTCTGAATTATTCAGGTAGCTGCCACAGCCTCTCTGATGTTTTCGGATCAAGAATTTTTTATTAATTTCTTTTAGGGTGATGATGTGTTAACACGAAGCTCTGAGCTCATCCACTCCGGCGAGTTAACGCGGATAGTGCGGCCCAGTAAGACGCAGCAACGCAGCTACTTCCTGTTTGACCACCAACTGGTGTTCTGTAAGAAAGACGTCCTGCGGAGAGACCTGCTACACTACCGTGGTCGTATGGACACTGACCTACTCGAGCCAATCGACCTGCCTGATGGACGGCACGCTCAGCTGGGCCTCCTGAAGAACGCATTTCTCCTGCGGCATGCAGAGAACCTGAATGTGCTGTGTGTGTTGTGCTGCAAAAAGAGCCAGGACAAGCAGCGATGGCTGCAAGCGTTTGCTCGAGAGCGCAGACGGGTACAGGAAGACCAAGAGATGGGTGAGTCTCACAGTTGAAGGAATATGTGTTCTGTTTTGGGATGAAATGTTCATGCCATGAATTTAAAGAATGACGTTCATTATTTTTGTCACTTTTCAGGGATGGAGATTACTGAGGCCCAGAGGAAGCAAGCCGTTCACAACGCCAGGAAATCTAAACAAGGAAAAATGAAAAGTATGTATCTTTGTTGTCTTGGAACTGAGGTCAGAGCAGGGTTATAATAGTTCTATTATATATTACTTTTTTTTTTTCATGTTATTTTTCATTTTATTTCGGTTCTAATGTGTCTTTTCCAATTTAGTTTAGTTTTAGTTTATTTTCTAGTTTCAGTTTATTTCGTTTTTATTTTAGGTTTTTATTTTATAAGATTTATTTTAAAATGTTTATCTAGAGACATTTTCATGTTTAATACAGGTGAGATATACCATATTTCAAAAATATAAATATAATATTGGACTCATGAAAATTTATTTTAGTTTAGTTTCAGTTTTTCATTAAGTTTTAATTGTATTCTTTATTAACAATAATGACACTGGGTCTCTTTGGTGGTATTATTTATTTAATTTTTTTTTTTTTTTTTTTTGTATTCTCAATTTAGTTTTTTAGTTGTTGTTAGTTTTGTTTTTTTTTTTTTTTTAAGTTTTCTTTAGATTTTATCTTAGTTTTAATATTTAGGGTTTCCAAAGATAATGAGCTAACTGGTATAATTAAAAATGTTTATTTTTTTATGTTAAATTAAGATTAGAAAGCATAAAGCATTAAGTGTAATTGATTTCTAAAGGAATTTTCATCTTAAATACCTGCAGGTCATAAAGGTTTTAGTTTTTATAATGTACCATATATCAAAGTCACAAAAATATATATTCTTCTATTTTCTATCAAATCAATATATATACAAAAAATATTAACTAATTCCATAAAACCATACACAAATAAAATCTAGGCAATATGTATACATGGGAAATTAAATGATTTCCAAAAACTGTTGGCTAATACCATGGAATCATACTCACATTTTGTGTCTGTGCTTCCAGAAATGAATTATTCTGATCATCCTCTGCCTCCTCACCATCAGCCGCTACATCCTCTCCATCAGCGACATGTGACTGTGCCAACCAGCATCCCCCAGCAGCAGGTCTTCTCTTTAGCAGAGCCAAAGAAGAAGCCATCTCACCTGCTGTACTCACTTGCACGCAGTGCCCTCTTCAGGAAATGACAAAAAGAGACACTTCAGACACATTTAGTGTTTTTACATTGCTGATGAGATCCATAAATAATGAAATATTACTGGACACCACATCTGTCATACTCAAATGCATACACATTAATGTGTATATTTATATACATTTAAGTAGGTATGTGTGTACAAATGACATGTGCCTCAGTATAAAGGCTCATTATTGAGCCTTAGTGTGGAAAGTGTTCGTTTTTTTTTTTTTTTTTTTGTCATGTCTTTTTACTGATATGGTCAAAAAGCTGCTTCCCATTGGGTTTCTCCCATCCGTCACCTCACCTAAATGTGTCTTTTATGACAAAGACTTGTGTTCTGCTTTTTAACTAAATGTCTATATAATTTTATTGCTTTACCTGAGGCTGGAGCGTTGTAAAATGTAAAGACAGCAAACACTAACATCTATGATTCTGAAAATAAACTTGAACCAAATGCAGTGGGTTTTTTTTCAGTGGTCTCTATGGTACAAAGAGGCTGAATGCATCTATAGGATAAGTGAACACAAGGCTCACTGTCTGCACACCTGACTGATACTGTTACACTGTTAAATGGAAACGAAGCGCCTCGTGTCTTTGCCTTCATTCCGCTGCTCAAGGAAATTGGAGTGTGAACCAAAATGCGTGAAACACAAATGTCTGTGTGTACATCTATACTTTGCTCTTCTTTAATTAATTGTGACAGAGCCATTCCACGTTTTTCTACCTTTATCGTTTATGCTTCGTAGATGGTCCCTATGTTCCTACACATTTTTTTTTTTTCGACTAAATTTTAAGAAGGCGAACTTGAAATTTATTTGATGACAAATCAAACATAATTCGCGTTTGTCCGATTTTTCTAAACTTAAATTTCCTCGGAAAGACTTAACCCATGTTATTTCATTGTAAATTAAATACAGCGAATGAGATGGGATGACATCGTGTAAATAATGTATGATTGGACAGCCACAATATACGCAATACTTAGGTGATGGTCGCAAAACACAAGTGAACCGACCACAGCAAACTCTTTCCTTTGGTTTCACTCTAACTTACCCTTCAGAAATGTTTGTTTAGGTCTAGTAACATTTACTTAAAAAGTGATATCCACTAAATCAATAATACCACAGTACTTTGGGTTATTACTATTTGCATATCGCAAAGAATACCATGGTGTTACCATAATATCCACACACAAAATAATAATAATAATAATAATAAATGACAGTACCATACTCTCTTGTAAGTTATGGTGGACTTTAAATTTAAGTATGGGATAACTTGATTGTATTTTAATACGATGTTCATGTTGACACCAGTGGATGACCCCATGGGCCTGACCGACAAAATATATGTTCATATTATATTGAAGAAAACCATGGCCTAAGTAAATTGTCAGGCTGGATAGATAGAGACTGTGGTAAATGGTTGTATAATTTATTGTGGGGGAAATGACTAAGGCAGTTGCCCATTAGGTCATTGTGAGCTCAGAGTGAGGTGGATTTTGTAATCCACTTGGAACTCTCTCAGAATTACTGTTACCGTGTAACTGTAACTGCTCATTGCAATAATATCTGTTTGTGATAAGACCACAACACACGCCTTAAATCCAAAACCGTAGCCGCTGATTTCCCACTCATTTCCCTTCTGAGCCATTTAAAACATGAGACATAGATGTCTTACCCAAGAAATGTCAAATGTCCTGCAATGACATCAGCACTTTGGTGGCATTATGTGTATCAGCAAGTCTTGACAGTACTCTTGCAAATCAATATAATCCAGGTCATCCCACTTTTTATTATCCATTAACAGTGGATGACTTTCTTTTTTTTCTTTTTTTTTTTATGCGAGTGTGTGTTCGTTATACATCAGAATGTGGTACATACCTGTGGTTTCCGGCAGCTGATGTGTCCGTGGAAGTGGCTACCTGGAAGCAACTCTTAATAAACTATGCAGAAGATACAACAGACACAGAAGAAGAGCAAAAAAGCTAAAAAGAAAAAGCAAATATTGAATCTACAGAATCTTGCCATCCTCATCACAGTGGTGGTGTTTGTCATTGTGGTGATAATGTGGTCACTTCTGAGGGTTTTTAAATGTAAGCTAAACACAAACACACATATACTGTAACTGTACATACCTTTGTGAAAAAGTGTGCTTAATTCTACTGGATGTGCACTTGCAGTGTACTTCAAATCTTGAAAGTATATTTTAAAAAGTGCACTATGTAATGTCAAATTCATTTAAAATTACATTATAAATCATTATGAATTTAAAATCATTTGTCATGCTTTAAATAAGTACACTTATTCTGATGTAGAATGGATTCAAATTTTAAATTATTGTTATAATAAATGTTTATAATCATATTTAATCATTTAAAGTTAATATATTTTAAATGCATTAGATTGCAAATTCATCATTACCATCCATCATATTAAAATATATGACATACAGGTTTCAGGAGAAATTACATTGAAGTATATTTTAATTTACCATTGCTTATCAGTACATTTGACTGATCATTTTTGAAAGAAATTTATTTTGAGGTAAGGGTCCGAAAACATTACATTCAGTTAGCACTTAAGTATGTTCTTTTAAAGTATTTTTTCCCATAAGTGCACTTTTTAACAGTGTACACTCACAAGGGTATACAAAGTTATGTCCACAATTTAGCTGTAATTTAACAGTGAAATGCTCACTGTGTTTTGATGTCTGGAGAGAGAGCAACAGTGGTGTGTATTTTGCTGGTATCAAAACATAAGCAAACCATAAGTATAAAACAGAGTACTAGCACGCTGACTGAGTTTGTCTCCATGGCAAACCACATTCAACATGTGGTGAATGACAAAACATAAGTATCTCATAAGAATAAAAGGCCTTAAAAAACAGTTTTAACCCTCACCTTAATATTTTAATCCAATAAGATAACCAGCGTATACCGAATGTTATCAGTGTCCAGACTCTACAAACAAATGGTCATCTCTTATCTGAGGTACAGTCACTCCAGTATTAATTTGCTAGTAGGATCTGGAAGGTTTATAATGTCATTGAATTAACCATTGAAAGTCTGCACTACTTAATTGACTATTCTGTCATTTTTAATTTAGAAGTTCACATTTCAAGTTAACATGAAGTCACTATTTATTTTCAGTAATATTTAAATATTATTTCAGTATCTCACCTCGTTTCTGTTAACTGTAATCTGTGACCTCTAACCTACTTTACATAATGTTACAATTTATGCACATATTCCTTATACACTTTCAGCTTCAAAAATATTTTCATTCTTAATTTCTGCTTTCTTGTCTTCTCAGTTGCTTTATGCTCAGATTACACATCAACCGCTGTGGGTGAGTCAGTCAAAACAGATAAGTACATACAAGAAAACAGGGTTGTGTGCAATTCGGAACTGCTTATTAAATTCTAGTTTATTCCAGAACTTGACTTGAATTTACAATTTAAGGGATACTCCACCCCAAAATGAAAATTTGTTATTAATCACTTTCCCCCATGTCATTCGTAAAAGCTTCGTGTTCATGTTCGAAACACAATTTAAGATATTTTGGATGAAAACCAGGAGGCTTGAGACTGTCCCATTGACTGCCAAGTAAAATACACTGTCAAGATCCAGAAAAGTATGAAAAGCATCGTCAGAATAGTCCATCTGCCAGTGGTCAGTGGTTCAACCGTAATGTTATGAAGCGACGTGAATACTTTTTGTACACAAAGAAACCAAAAATAACAACTTTATTCAACAATTTGTCTCCTCTGTGTCTCTCCACATCACAGTAATCTTCAGTATCACATGATCTTTCAGAAATCAATCTAATATTCTGATAATAAACAGTGTTGAAATCAGTTGTGCTCTTAAATTTTATTACATTTTTTTTCAGGGTACTCTGATGAACAGAATGTTCAAAAGAACAGCATTTCTTTTTAATATAAATGTTTTGTAAAAAATTAAAATTTTAAATTTCAATTAAAATTTCAATTAAATGAACAATGTTGGAAAAAACATTTGCCAGAAGGTTAATTTATCCCCGTTTTCAAAATGGAACCATGTAATTTAAAAATATATATATTTTAAACTTAAATTAAACTGAAATTTAATTGATTTAATTATTTAGAGAAAAATACTAGAGAAAACCAGTATTCATTAAAGGAAATATAAATGTTTATTAATATTGTATGTATTATGTTTTGTCTCAAAATTTGTATTGTTGAAAAAAAAAAAAAAAAAAACGTGATTCCAATTCAACATCCTGTGTGCCAAATCAATTCAAATTTACACTCTAAATCTTGCCCAACCCTGCAAAAGCAAAGACTTTTTGAACGTCTTTTATCATTAACAGAAACTTGTACTGTATTATTGCAATTTTGTGTATGATGGGTGCTGTTATTCTCTCATCTGTGTCCAGGCTCTCAGTGTGTGGATAAGCTTTATGCAGGTGTTCCTGATGTGAGTGTTCCCCTCAATGTGTTCTCCTCATGGGGAGGCTTGAGCTGCTACATCAAACTGACAAGTACTCCAGGCTCTGTCATCCGACTCATTGTGAAGAGCTTGCGCATTGACCCTAGTAACTGAGTCTATGATGAATTGATATATATGAATTAAAACTAAAAAACTAAAAAAAAATATATTAACAGGTATATAGGACAAAAGAATAATAATAAAAAAAATAAAATAAAAAAAAAACTGACATGATTAGTTTCATTCTGATGCATTCTTTTTGAAGGTTTTGTGAATCAGTGTCAGCCCCAATCTCATTGGTCTCCACTTCCAATGTCATGCTGCTCTCTTTAAGACTCAAGGCAACAAGATCTTCCGAGGACTCTTTAAGGCTCTCATGGAAGAGCGTGAGTCCCTTGACTAAAGTATCTGTATGTTTGTATGTCTGATTGTGATCCTGAGGCCCTTTCGTCTTTCCCGTATAGAGTGTATAATATGATAGCGTTACCCGCTGGCCCAGGAGATGCTGGAGTGATAACCAGTCCATTCAACCCCAGTCTGTTGCCCCGTCAGTGCTCTTGCACCTGGATGTTTCAGGTACCGCACCCAATCAAAAGCTTTTTTAATATGTAGCAATATTACCCACAGTGACGTTGGGTGTTAATGTGTCAGATGCTCAGCGCAAGATTTTGTTCCACAGAAGAAGGTCAAACAGGTCTGGAACAACATCATGGTAAGTAATGACAGATGTTTTTTTTTTTTTTTTTTTTTGGTGATCTGTTCCTTTAATGTTGACAGTAAGTCATATTTATCGGGTTATAGACTGATTATAAACATTTTGAGCTGGTACAGAAATAACTGAGATTGATTTACAGATACTGTGGAAATTACATTGACCACTCAACTGTCATCTGTATTCCTGCGCAAAACCCTTAAGTGGTTTTCCGCTTCAGCTCACAATTGGCTGACCAACCCTTCAGTGCCACTTACAGCAGCTACAACAGCAGCCAGTATAAGAACAATGCTGCCGAAACAGAGGAAATGCAGAACAATTTCAAACATTATTTTTCATCAGTAGCACATTCTCACTTACGAGCAAAGGAAAAATATATTATATGTCACTAAAATGACTCATGGCACCAAATGTTCTTACTCTGGTCTTGTTTGTTTTTTCCAAGCACGTCCAGAAGGTCACTTCCTGTGCTCCACAGGTCTGTGCTTGGAGAAGTTCAGGCGCTGTGATGGACTGGATGACTGTCAGGATGAAAGCGATGAGATTTGTTGTTGTACGTTAACCACAAAATCATGTAAACCCAATAGTTATACAATAGTAAAACTGTAAAAAAAAAATATTTGTGTCAATATTCACCATTTTATTAGTAGTTATCTCTATCCAACAGCTAAACCCCCTAAAATCTGTGGAGGTTCATCCCCTTTTGCACCCATTATATATCTGTAATGGAGAAATGGATTGTTCCACTGGAAAAGATGAGACCAACTGTACTCAAGGTAACGTGAGAACTATTTAAAAATTCAAACTTTGAGATTTGTTAATTGTATGTACAGTGATTAATGTGTTGGCTGTGCAGAGACTAGCTGTTCTGGAGTCAGTTACCAATGTGGTAATGGAGCATGCATTCTTAAGAAAAATGCAAAGTGTGACGGCTTACCTGACTGCTTTGATCGCAGTGACGAGAAGGACTGTGGTGAGTTTTATTGTGGTAACATCCAGAAACAGTGTTACTCATCAAATTGGTTTGTAGACATATAAAGAGACAGAACTTTGTCCTATAAACTAAATACCATTTGTCTGTTTTTTTTTTTTCTTATCAAAATTAATTTGTACATACAAAAACAGCAAGCAAAATCATTAGAAATAAAAGAGAAAATAAAAACTGCAAACATGTCTCTGTGATCCCTTGCTTTGGCTGGTTTTGCCTTGCATGTCTCACTTTTTTTAATGCATCACATATTTACTGTAATACATACACACCTATTAAATGCTTAAATAATAATATATTAAACACACACACACACACACACACACACACACAGGGTAAATGTGGCGTGTGTGTGGGTCTGGTGCCTGGTTCGGGCTGCACTACACGTCTCACTTCTTAAATCATCACTAACTAGTTGAGACAAGTACACATCTACACATTAAAAACAATTAAATAAATAAATAAATCAAAAACAGACATATATGTTAAGCGTGGCATGTGAGTGGTGGCCAGAGATGGGTGGTGTTCTGGGGGATGGGGCGGAGGGCCTTGGGTCCTGTTGCCCCGCAGCGTCTTTCTCTGGCACCCCTGTTGTGGCTTAACATGGGCTGGGGAATAAATTACTGTATATTGTAGCCATGGAAGGATCATATAAAGACAATTTCCACATCCTTCCACGAGACTCCAAAAGTTCATTTAGGACCACCATATTTCACGTTAGACTGGCTGACCATTCAACCCAAAATTGCCTTCACGTTCCCATGATTATATTGCTTCTATTATTATGATCTGTTGACCTTTTTGTGAAGTTGACTTGAAACCATGTTAGGTAATTGGTGTGTGTGTGTGTGTGTGTGTGTGTATTGAATCAGAGGGAGGTTACAGGAGACAAGCTGAGCTTTGATCATGGTTAATTCTCTTCCTGAACGCTCTCTGATTTTAATGGATTTGGCTCATCAGATGCACCTGTCATGACTGAGCAGTTTATGCACATACAAATATACACTTGTATAAAAAATGTTATTGTACTTGAGAAAAGTCTCTTATGATCACCAAGGCTGAATTTTAGCACACTGTTTCAGCAAAGAAAGGTGAGGAACGTCAGGTAGACCTACAGTATAAATTGCTGAGTATCAAAGTTTAATACCTTTTTTGTTAGCAGCATTGAGCTGGTCTTAATGTAGTTTGAGCTTGTGTGATCTTCGACACTTATAGGTTGGCAGATCCACATATGTAGACGGCTCATTTGGGCATGCTAAACCAGGGAAGTGCCAAGTGGCTGAGATCCATCGAATTGTGGTGTATGAATTCTACATGGCGAGAAATTTTGACCATAACATCGCCCTTGTGCAGCTGAAGAAGGCCTGGCCCAGCAGTCTGGAACAATATATCCAGCCTATCTACCTGCCAGCCCCTTCACAGACCTTGACTGAGGGACATTGCTGCTGGGCCACTGGTTGGGGCTACCGTTCTGAACAGGGTAAAGAGCTCAAAAACACTGACAAATGATGTAAAAATAACATTCAAAGGTTTGGGGTTGGTAAGATTTTAAATGTTTTTGAAAGAAGTGTATCATACTCACAAGACTGCATTTATTTGAACAAAAATACAGTAATATTGTGAAATATTATTACCATTTAAAGTAACTGTTTTCTATTTCTATATATTTTAAAATGTCATTTATATGTCTGTTTTCAACAGCCATTACTTACAGCCAATTCAAGTTATAAAGAACAGCATTTATTTGAAATAAAATTTTTTGTAAAATTATACATTTTTATAATTATTTTACTGTCATTTTTTGTCTTTGCTGAATAAAATTAGTAATTTCTTTGAAAAAAAAAAATCTTACTAACATTTAAAAACCCAAACTATTAACCGATAGTGTAACTAGAAAAAAACTGTCAGTTTTTCTTGTTTAAATGTTTTTTTGAAAATCATTTTACAATATATGGCATATAAATGGCATGTTTCCCTCTGTTTATGCAGATAAGGTTCTAACCACTGTATTGCAGAAGGCAGAAGTTAGCATTATAAGCCAGAGTGAATGCAAGAGAAGCTATGGTGCTGTGTCATCCCGCGTGCCTTGTGCTGGTGTGCCCTCAGGGGAACAGGATGCCTGCCGGGTGAGGGGAGATAACAGACATTGGACTGGTTCCTGCTTTATGAACCGAGCATAAGCTTAGTATCTCTTTCAGAGCATTATTAAAGGACTTATCTTTCTCGTTGATGAAAGTGAGCTGTCTCTGGATTTTTACATAACCAATTTTTAATTCCAGGGAGACTCAGGCGGTCCTCTGTCCTGTTAAGCACACTCGGGCGGCTGCTGGTTTCTGACAGGCATTGTGAGCTGGGGTTCCGGCTGTGGCAGACCCAACCTTCTCGGATTTTACACCAGAGTGGCCAAGTTCATAGACTGGATCCAAAGACATATTCAAAACTTATGAAACAGTCAATAAATCCACCTTACAATGAATTACGTATTCACACACTCAAAACAAGCCATTGTCATCTCAAAAACTGTTCCACAGCAAATACATGTGTCTGTCAATCATGTGACACCATTATATTACATTTGTCTTATGTAGTCTTCTTGTAGTCTTTTTTCAGCAATAATTCCTTCCAAATAAAAGACCAAAAAGTTATTTTTTATATGATATAGTTTATATATATTAAACCTTTTTAAACTATCTAAACTATTATATATAAGAAATGGCATATAGTACTGAAAAAACGAGCAAACAGCAGAAACCAGTCAAGGCTGGTTTTAGACGGTGTTACAACTTGGTCAAAGCTGGTTTTAGAGGAGTTTTAAGACCACTTTTTTTTTGCTGGTGAGGCTGGGAAGCCAGCTTGACCATCTTAGCCAGGGGTACGTTTCCCAAAAGCAACTATGGTCACAAGTTCTGAGTTTGATGGAACTTACCACCATAGTTAGCTAACAATGCTTTTGGGAAACGCACCCAGGTTGGGAGACCAGCTAAAACCAGCTACTTCCAACTTAAACCAACTAACACCAACCAACAATCTTAGGATGGTTTTAGCTTTTTTCCCCTGCATGGTTAATACTAAAATGTTATCATATGTTATTATATAAAATGAACAAACTAATTATTAAATAATATTAATAGTTTCTTGTGCTGTCAAACGATTAATCGCGTTTAATCGTTTTTGTTTATATATGCATGTGTACTGTGTATATTTATTATTTATATATAAATACACAACCATGTATATATTTAAAAATATTTACATGTAAATATATTCATATATAATTTATATTATATATAAGTATAAATATAAATATTTTATATATAAACAAAACATATTTTTTCTTAAATATATACATGCATGTGTGTGTACTTATATATATATATATATAAATATAAAAACACACAAAATACAAAAAAAACAAAAACAAAAACTTTTATTTGGATGCGATTAATCGCGATTAATCGTTCGACAGCACTAATTGTTTCATTACACGAATTTCGGGAATACTTATCTTAGATTGGTCAGTTGTGGCAGCTTTAGGTGGGTTAAAATATATTGTATAATTACTGCTAAACTGGACTTTTCACCGTTGTCCATGGCAACGTGGGCTGCGGCACCAGGGCAATTTTACGTCTACCCGTAAGCCGCGGTCTTTCAGGGTAAATCGGTATAGCTCATTGGCGCCATCGTCCGATTCAAAATAGTTAATACAACCACTAGGGGTTTCTGAGCTACTTTCGGAGTCATTTTATAAAAATGCACATTATATGCACGAGCATAATTTTTATATATATAAAAATAGGCCTATATTTCTCAGATATATTTGAACATAGTTACAGTTTTGAGATCTTAAAATAAAAGTACCCCCATCTACATCAAGGAAAATGTCCCAGTTTGGCCGAGGACTCGTTAGTCATCACTGCAGTGTGCGGCACACGGGGGTAGGCTATATTGGGTCCACTTTGTTCTCAGGCTGCACGCCTCGGTGGCTCGTAACGTGAGACACGGGGGAAACAACAGGGAATATATTTCATCCACACCGACTTTTTTTAGCTATGCGCTGATGTTTTTCATCCCCAGTTGACGGACCGCTGTAATGATGCATTCTTCTCCGCGATTAATTTAATGACGCTCTAATCATGTAACATCAGACTGCCCATTGTGGCCCATGGCACACGCACACCACGGGAGAAGTTTGCCCACAATTTCTGTCGCACGGATGGCTATGTGGATTGTAGCTGCTCATAGTGCTCCCTTTGTGCCGCGGTGCATGCTGGGTGCCGTGCAGCACCTGTTCACGGAGGGGCACGGAGAGTGAATGCTAGCAGCGCCAGACCCGCTCAGGTCGGGTTTCTCCGGGATCGCACTACGTTTGCGGGCTGATTTGTCTGCCCGAGGTATTGTTCTGTATCGCTGCATCGGAGCCATAAGAGAGCGGGCCATGAGGACTTTTCCCCAAAACAGAAGCTGCGCAGTTTACAGCGTCTCTGGTTTAGGAGCCTGCGCCCCCGCCGGTGCACCTGCACAGGTAGGAAACCCTCCATCAGCACCGCGCGCGCACAGGCGCCGCGACTAGAGCGAATTCAATACTGTCATGATGCTTTTGAGCACTTTTGGGCTCGTTTTAATTATAATTGATTAAATGTATTTATTCGTACTTATAAAAAATATAATTATATTATGTGAGGAAAACATTGTTCAAACGTAGCCTATGTATGTATATCTGTTTTTAGTGCTATGTCTCAAACTTTGATATGTTATTTCCATATTAAGGATATTAATTTGAAGCAGATAAATACGGGAATAGTGTTAATTAATGTATTTTCATTTGTAGCAGGTAAAGACGGGAATAATATTATTTAGTATGATTAAAATAAAATGAAAAAAATAAATAAAATGAAAATAATGGAATTCTCTTCACCACCTCATTTTACACATTTTAAGGACACATTTTATCTTAAAGGAAATGGAAATAAAAATTAGAAATACACAAATCATATCTAATTGTAAGTTAGTCACACAAAATTGCTGCAAATGTAGATCTATATTCTGTGCAAATCTTTGTGGGTCCATCCAACAGAATTACAATGGAAAGTGTTAAAACCGTCTGGTCAGCCATGATTGTATTATATTAGTTTTTTAAATTTTTTTTTATTTAAACACATAGATGCAAAGCTTTCATGGATGTTACATATCAAAAGAACATACTGATTCAGATTATACATTTTCAGAATTGCCTGTCTTGTAACTTCTGTCACATGGGGGTCATGTGCATCTATGGTTCCATGAAGAACATTTAACATCTATGGACCGTTTCCATTCTTCAAAAGCTTCTTTATAGTGGAAGAAGTTTCCTTTGATTTTAACAATGTTCTTCACACTAAGAAAAAAGAACTGTTCACTGAACAGTTCTATGGGGAACCAAAATTGGTTCTTCAATGGAATCACTGTGAAAACCCCTTTTGGAATCTTTATTTTCAAGAGTTTTCAGTTCCTAATTGGTTAAACCGACGTGTTACAACTCCCCCCGTGTTACAACACTCCCCACTCTCTCTTATACAAACTTACAAAAGCTATTTTAAGTGATAATGAATTTAAACCTTTTAGTTTGACCACCGGGTTGGCTGTGTCTAAACGTTGGTCTTGATAGACTCATGAATGTGCTTGTCAAAGATGGAGTGCTGACACCGCTGAGAGGGGCCGTGGGAAAGCAGACCCTCAGATTACGCTTTGTGTGACTCCACAGGGGAATCCCACTAGGATATCCTAGTTCTGCGACCCCTTCCTCCTAATGAAAAGATGTTTAGAATGATACGGCAGGAAGCCAATTAAATACGACACATAGGTTGTTGTAGGGTGACAGAAAGGTTGTGATAGTGATCATGAAAAAGAGTAGTGTGCTGTCTCAACAAGTGATTTTGAGGCAAAGTTTCTTGACTTGTGTTTAGGAGGACTTTGTGACGAAACCCACCCAGGCGTCAAGTCCATCTAGCAGCGAGTCTGACATCAAGAGCCCCGTGGGCAAGAGAGCGGATTGTGGGGCATGGAGTAAGTGGGCGCTGAGAGCCTCCCCCCTCCTCCCTCTCTCGGCTGCCATTGCACTGACTCTCCATTTCCTTGCATGTAAGTTAAGACCCTCTGCTGCAGAGGAATGCTGAGATTATGATCTGTTATGTTCCAATATAGCTAGTCAAGCTTCTCATCCTTGGCTGTCCAAGGAGACTGTTCAAGTGGAGCATGGAAATGTTCCTGTTTTGTTTGATAAGCTACTATGCAAATACACTGAGATGCATAGTTTATTTTAGTGGATTTAGTGTTCCAATAATTGTTAAATAATGTGATTAAATAATGTTTAAAATTTGGGGGTCAGTAAAATTTGTTAATAGCTTTGTAAGAAATCTCTTATGCTAAACAAAGCTGCATTTATTTGATTAAAAATACAGTAAAAACAGTAATATTGTGAAATATTAGTACAAATTAAATTAACGGTTTTCAACTGTAATATAAAATTCTCTCCAGAATGCGGCATATTTTAAAATGTAATTTATTCCTCTGATGCCAATGCTGATTTTTCAGCAGCCATTATCCAGTCTTTAGTGTCACATGAGGCTTAAAAATCATTCTATTATGCTGATTTTGGTGATTTCTTATTACTGTTATCAATGTTGAAAACAGTTGTGCTCCTTAATGTTTTTGTGAAATCTTTGATAATTTTTTTTCCTGAATCCTTTGATGAATAGACAGCATTTATTTGAAATATAAATATTTTGTAACATTATAAATCTATTTATTGTTATTTTTGATCAATGTAATCCATTTAATGGACCATTGGTGAATAAAATTATTAATATTATTAATAACTTATTGACCCCAAATATCTGTAGTGTATGTATTATTTTAGCATTACAAACGTTTTTGCTTGAAAAGTATGTGTGCTTTCTTAAAATAAATGTCACATGATTTGATATTTTGTTATATAATTCAACTGTATTCCTACATTTTAAGTGTACAGATACCTTTTGGGACTATTGCTCATTGTGTTAATCAATATTTAAACTTTTTAAAGCATTTTAAAATGTTCTGTGTTGTCTCTGAATGTATCATCTCTTCATATGTGTGTTCCTGTTCCCGCAGCCTCTCCATCGCTCTCAGTGTTTTACCTTGGAGGAAGCATCGAGTTCTCCAACCTCAGCTTCTCTCCAGACCTGGCAGACCCGTCGTCTACACAGTTCCACCTCCAGTCTCAGGCGCTAAGCCATTACGTAAGCATAAACATACATAACAGTCTCTCTGTGCTGCCCTCTGCAACAAAGCCGGTTTCTCCGTGATCTCTCCGGAATGCGGCCGCTCTCCAGAGACCACTCAAGGAACGATGCTCGGCCCTGGCACTTTGTAACATAAAGTCCGCCAGAGCTGCAGGTCCAGTGGTGTGCTCGTCCCTCATTGTCACCCTTTTAAATGTAAAGCAGGCTATGCTGAGTCTTCAGCCGCTCCGTGGCCCTCTTAAACGTAAAGCCAGCTGTAACCGGAGCCCGGCTCGGTGTGAGGTGGTGCGGTGAGACCGACTCCCAGAGGACTGCGGCTTTTCAGGGCCGAGGACAAGAACAGTGTTTGTGAGAGGGACAGGGCCCAGGCAGGCTGAGTGAGAGGAAGAGCAGTCCTTCAATAAAAACATTGTCTGTGAGCTTCCTCACACACAATCAGATGCTCTGTACCTCTTTGCTGAGAGACTGCAGCCAGCGGAGAAAAGAAAGGTAGATCAGGGGACAGAGTAGGCCAGGAGAGAGAGAGAAAGTAAGGATTTAGGGCACCGAAAGAGAGCGCAGGAAAGACTGGGCCAAAAAAGCCAGTGTCATGGGAATGGTTGGCATTTCTGTCTGCATTAGGCGTAAGATTAATAGAAGCCAATGAGGAAACTGGCCAAGTGTGGATTTTCATCTTGCGCGATGCTCTAATTAGCCTAATTGTAACCTGTGTTATGGCTGTAATCCCGTTTAATAGCGAGAGAATGTGATTATGATAAGTGTGCACCCTTGCTCATAAAACTCAGTCTAAACCCACTGCCCGCCCCTTCCATCCAACACTTCAAGATGACATTGAGCCCCAGACAATGGTGCTGTTGTTGCCCAAAGCTCTTGTTGCTCAAAGCCAATCGCACAAGAACAGCGCTTTTGTGCCAAGGCTGCAGGTCTCGCCTGGGGCACTGATGTCTCACCTTCTTCAATGATGTCACGCCTTCCGTAGCTCTGATGTCACTGAGACATCTCAAAATACTGTTTATACCGGGCGGAAACTTCATGACCTTGGTAGATGTTATCAGTGGTTTGTTTACGGTTTTCAGAAATAGATTGAGAATGGAAATAGAATAGCGGCTGATGTTTGTCATGATAATTGTTTTTTTTTTTTATGTTGTCTTTATCATCTCCTTACTTCCTTTCGGTTGATGTACCGCGGATCTGTTCTCAGAGTTGTATGATTCTTCACCATGGAGTTCGTATTACCAGCACTCAGGAATTATTGCATTTAGGTGAGTCCGTACATGAACACAAATATCACAGTATATTTATAAACTACATTATAATTAGCCTTTTTTATCCTTTCCATTTCTGAGCAAACATGCGGAACGTTATAAAAATTTCTAAAAAATTATACATCTATTACAAACAGTTGTGAATAATCAGAAATCAATTGCAGTGATATCTGTCAGATTTTTTTTGCAGAGGTTAGGGCTGTTAGAAACAGTTGTGATTTCTTAGACATCTATTGCAGTGATATCTGTCAGATAGTAAGGACATTTTATGCATGGTATTTAAAAAAGAAAACAGTTTTTTAAATTTATTTTATACAAATAAAAAAAATATATATATTAGTTTTTTATTTGTTATTGATTTTCTATTATTCCCTTTTGATGATATATACATACACACACACACACACACACACACACACACACACACATATATATACTGTATATAACATTGCCACAGCAACATTTCAATTTTCAGACTTTTTTATCTAAAATTTGTTTATCTGAAATTTATATATGTTTTTTTTTATTTCAGATTTATTTCAATGAACAGAAATATTTATCATTTAATCATTACTTTTATAGTTTAACATAAAAACAAAAATTAACTTGCAGTCCATTCACCACAGCAGTTTGTCTTATAGTCACAGCTGTTGTTCACTCATGCAGATGTTATGTCTGCTGGCAGTTTCAGCAGTGGTACAAGTAGCAAATCTAATGTGATTTACTTCTCTTTTATGCCAGTCCTGCTCTAATGTGGTCACTCGAGGTCATCTGCTGTACTCAGTGCACTGGTTTCTCCATAGTCTGTTAGTGCTGGCACAGCATACCAATAGCCTTTATTCTCTCATCTTGTGCCATTCAATGCTATATGAAATGTGCAGAATACTAAGTGTGTGTTTTTTCTTGTAGCTTTGAATGAAGGCCTTTTTAGGATAACTTGGTCATGCATTGTTCCACCTGATCCTGTTTAAATATGCACCTAATAAGCTGTCATGTACAAAATTTGGGATCAGGAAGATAAAAAAAAAAAAATAGTATTTATTAAGCAAGGATGCACTGAATTGATCAAAAGTTGCAGTAAATACATTTATAATGTTTCAAAAGGTTTCTGTTTTAAATGTGACACTGAAGACTGAAGTAATGGCTGCTGAAAATTCAGCTTTGCCGTCACAAGAATACATTACATTTTAAATATATAAAAAATATATTTAAATATATAAGCAGATATTGTGTTTCAGAATATTACAGTTTTTACTGTATTTTTGCATCTAAATGCAAATAAATGCCATAAGACACTTCTTTCAAAAACATTTAAAAATCTTACGGACACCAAACTTTTAACAGCAGTGTAGGTATGATGCCTCATTGCAACTGTACAAAATTTAGTATTCATTTACCCAGCATCATTTTGGTCTGATTCTGTCATACATTTGGCACCTTTTCAAATATGCATTTTTGTAGCACATGCCTGAAATTTAAAGCCCAAGAACTCAAACTAAATCAGTTTTAGTTGTTTGCATCTTGTTAAAAGTCATGTGTCCTGATGACAGTGAAGGAGTGGAAGGTCTTTGTGTGTACTACTGGAGTAAATTCTCTGCTCCTCCCGCTATTGCTGAGGAACTCCGGAAAGTGAACCCGTCACGGTTGCAACGGCGTCTACCTGGAACCAACAAGGTCCTTTTTAGCAGGAATGAGGAACGCTACTACATGGAGAGGGACGGGGACACACTGCGTCTGCTGGGTTAAGAGCATTTCATCCCTCTGTTTTTGTCCTTTCCAAAGTAAGGAAAACATCTTAACGTATGTTCCTGTGTCTGTAGGTTTGAATCCAGATGACGGTGGTGATGCCGAGGATGAAGATGATGAAGATTCTGATGACAAAGCGGAAAAAATAAAGAACCCAAACTCTTTACAGAGTGGCAAGTGGCAGTTGGGGCTGCAGGGTACAACCATAATACACTGTAAAGCCTGTTGAGTTTACTCACATGATTTATGAACACTGACTCATTTGAGTTGCCAAATGTTGGTTAAACTAAGCTCTTCTGTATCCTCCATGATACATCATACTGTGAGTGAAGAAAAACACAAGTAAGCCACGCGTAGGTAAGGCAATTCTAATGCAACCATGTCCCATTAATCCTCTGAGTAAACTCTGCATGCAAGTCCTTCAACCAGGCGGGTTTTACAGTGTACTATCACTATCATACTATCATTCTGTCATGAAAACTCCTCTACAATCATTTTTTTGGTTGTATTCTTGATTTATACACTCATTTTGATCATATCTTACTCTCATCTGCCTAACAGCCATGTCTTTTGACCTGTACGCTAAGTATGGAAACAATCGCACACTCAGTCTTGTCAGTCCGAAGAAACCGTATTACCAGTGGAGGCTTCGGGTGCCATCCGGTCACGTTGTGCGGCTTGTCATTCTCACACTTCAAGGGGCGACACCAGGAAGCTGCTCTGCCAACAAGCTGTCTGCTTATGATTTCTTACTGCCGCTTCAGAACAAGATCATCGCCAGGTGAGTGGGACAGCACTTAGAGAGAATCCGTTTTTGTCCATTTGCATACATGTTGCAAACGTTTCCTGGCCTAAATTTGGAGTTATTCATTTAATTATAATACTCAGAGGGTCGGTTCACCAAAACAAAATAAAAATGGTCTATCTTGGATCACAAAGAAAGATATTTTGTAGAATCTCCATCCTTTTTAATAATAGAAACAGAAGCTGTCAAGCTCTAAAAATGGCAACAACAAAAAAAAGCACCATCAAAGTGTTCCGTATGACTTCATTACTACACTAATGTTCAAAAGTTTGAGGTCAGTGATATTTTGAAAATGTTTTTGAAAGAAGTCTCGTATGCTCGCTAAGGCTGCATTTACTTGATCAAGAATACAGTAAAAAATATGTGAAATATTATAACATTTTGTCACATGATCCTTCAGAAATCATTCTTATATGTTGATTCGATGCTCAAAAAACAGTTCTTATGATTATCAGTGTTAAGGAATGGACACAATTTTTCTGAAGCACTCAGGTGTAGCGCTCAAATCTCATTAAATTCAAATATGGCCAGACGTGTGAGCAGAATATGGCATGATTTAAATCAAATACCATCACAAATGAGATTTGAATATACAAATAATATAAACATATGGTGCTTTTCTTTCTCCAAAAGGATGTGATCCTCTCCACTCTATCCATAAATGCACTTTTTTTTATACTGTCAGTGTCATAGTATAGTTCCCTAAACCTCAATTAACATCTCTCTTCTTCTCAGATGGTGTGGTCTGCCAATATCAGGAACGTCCCCTGTAATGAAACTGACATCTTCTGGAAACGTCATGCTTGTCACATTTTCTTTCAGTCGTCAGAGGCAAGGAGCCATCTTCAAAGCTTATTTCCAGGCTATACCCAAAACCGGTGTGTGAATTAGTGGTCAGCATGAGACGCTGTCATTTTAGTCATTATTCTGCGCAGGTATCAGAAATTCTTTGGTTCCGTGTCACTGTTTTTTTTTTCTGTAGAATGTGGTGGTTTCCTCACTGCGTGGAACGGCACGGTGACGTCACCTTACTACCCCGCCTACTACCCTCCAAATGCTGACTGTAACTGGAAAATCAGGGTGAGTTAAGGCTAAAGGCTTTTCCATGTATCCCATGAGCCTCTTCCCCAGTGTTAGCATGCATGCACTGTGAATCCCATTCAGGGCTGGGATGCTTCCTCTTTGAGACAAGGAGCGCAGAGTGGCTGATGCTTTTGTGTAAGAGTGCGCCCGTTGAGAGTCTGGTTTCTCTTTTAGGCTCCGTTGCCAGGATACCTTCTCTCTGTGACCATTTTGATGCTAGACATTCAGGATTCACCCGCCTCAAGCACCTGCGAAAACGATTGGCTGGAAATAGGCGGCATCAAGTGAGTGTCATGTCATTCACGTATTCAATGGAATCACATCAAGTGTTTTTGCTGAACTGCAAGCATATTCGTGTGCATGTGTATGTTTTTCTTACACTTCCACAGACTCTGTAACCCGATTGAGGACAGCAGCAGAAAGAGGATTTACTCTTCACCCGTCCTGCTGCACTTTCACTCGGATGAGTCTTTGACCCATAAAGGTTTTTACCTGATCTACAGGGCCTTCTCTCCTGAAAGTGGTTAGTCCTTATGTGGTTTCTAGTAAAAGCATATGAAAGTTTTTTTTTATTTTCTTTATTTTTTAAAGTAACTTTATTTGGGTTTTAATTTTTGTTTTGTGAATTTTTTAACAAAATCATTAAAAAATGGCATAATTTTGATAATCTGATAAGTTAATTAATTGCAGTGAAGAATGTTTAATTATTATCTATTTTAATTACAAAATCATAATATTTAGCTATGTCCCACATTTTGTGTGCAACCCTGTTACCGCATGTTTTCCCCTGTCACAAAAATAAATAAGTAAATAAATAAATAAATACATACATTCATAAAATCCTTATAATTCCTTATAATTGAGGCACATTAGAAGTAACTTCTGTTTCTACCACGTGGTAGGAAGACAAATAAATAATCTAATTTAATTAGGTCAATTTATACACACATTTTACTGCACTGCATTTAAGCTTAACCTTGTTACCCAAATTACCGGGGTATGAATGACAAAAATGACTTCTGAAAGTTATATGACTCTTAAACTAACCATTTAATGAAAAATAAAAATAGAAAATTACTTACATTTTGTATGGAGTTTGAGGCCCAAGAATTCTTAACCTATCATGGCATTATTTTATGAAGAATTATAAACTAATTGTACAAATGTACACTCCAGTAACCAATGCTCATGCTTATTCTCCCATATTAGCATGTCCAAGGCAGTTTCGCTGCGGAGATGGCAAGTGTATTCCTCTGAGGAAAGTGTGTGATGGAGAAAAAGACTGTTCTGATGGACGAGATGAGGCCAAATGCAGTAAGTGCATGAGTTCGATTTCCATATATTCTTTTCAGCCAAGCATTGTTGTCTTATTTAACACTGTTCTACCGTTATTAGACACGTGTAAACCAGGAGAAGTTTATTGTATGGGTCAGTGCAGACCACACAGCCAGTGTAACACCGCATGTGGTGACAGCAGTGAAGAGAATAACTGTGGTAAGAATGTCTTTTTATTAATCCTTAAGAAGATTAAATACTTCAGCATGCACAATTCCTCTCTTCCTGGATTCACTGATACTCAGAGACATCTATTTTCATTGCTACAGACGTGTGGAGAGAGTTTGTGGTAAGATCTGCGTATGTTTTGGGGTGTTTTTTTGTGTGTGTAGTGAATATATGTGTGGTCACATTAGTGAAAATTTATGTGCAAGAATGGGTTCATTGTCAATAGCGTAGAGATGTATAAAGCACTGCTCACAAAAGTTGCTTGACTAACTTTTGGGGAACTTTTAACTTGAAACTCCTCAATTCCTATTGAAATTACTATTTTGCCTGCGAAATTTCGCCAAGCAATGGGACATGTGACCAACAACTTGTCAAGGTCTTTTTTTGCCCACCTTTTAGGAGCCAAATGCTATCATATGTGCTCAAACAAAATCTGCCTCCCCAAAGCTTCAGTGTGTGATGGGATTATGGACTGCAAAGACCGCAGCGATGAACTCAACTGCACAAGAGCATGTGAGTAAAACCCACTTTATCTAACAGTTCCGCTCTGTTTTGTCATCTTTCCATGCTTACTGGCCCAAAAACACATTTGGACAATCAAGCCACATGGATTTCAGTATGAACACATTCATAACAAACACACATGAACAATGACACAATCACAAAGATCATATGTCACTAATGATCATATGTCCTCTAGTTCTTTAATTTTATCAGTGGTGCAGAATATTCTGTCTCTCTTATCATTGCAGTTTCAAAAGGATGCTCTCCTTCCTCCTTCAAATGTGCCAGTGGAAAGTGTTTGAGTAAGATCAACCCGGAGTGTGACGGGATTAAAGACTGCAAAGATGGTTCAGATGAGTTGCGCTGTAGTGAGCATTCTCATAGAATTACAAATGATTTCAATTTATTATTATAGGTGGTTACGTGTTTCATGCAGGCAAGATTATTTGCTTGCATAACAAGTCCTACAAATGTCTTGCTGTGCATGTAGGTTGTGGCACAAGGCCCAGGAAGAGGGCAAAGATTGTGGGTGGAACAGATGCCCAGGCAGGCTCATGGCCGTGGCAGGTCAGCCTCCAAATGGAACGCTATGGTCATGTTTGCGGGGCATCTCTAGTGGCCAGCCGCTGGCTCGTCTCTGCAGCTCACTGCTTTCAGGACTCCGATGCAATCAAGTGAGGTTTTATTCAGGCACATGAACTACTGTTCAAAAGGTTTGGGCCAGTATTAGATATCAGTATTTTTATTTAACAAGGACACATTAAATTGTAATAAGTAATGGTAAAGATTTCTATTTCAGATAAATGCTGCTCTTTTGAACTTTTTTATTCATCAAAGAATCCTAAAAAGAAAAGGATCATGTGACACTGAAGACTGGAGTAATGACTGCTGAAAATTCAGCTTTGGCATCACAGGAATAAAAGACATTTTAAAATATATTCAGATAGAAAATTGTATTTTATTTAAGTCTGTTGTCACTAGGACTCCTAAATATGTGATGCTCCAGGTATAAAGTGTTTTCTCATTTTTTGGCAGGTATTCTGATGCACGATCATGGAGGGCCTACATGGGCATGCGAGTAATGAACTCGGTCAGCAATGCAGCAGCCACCAGACAAATCCGCCGCATTGTCTTGCATTCGCAATATGACCAATTCACCTCCGACTATGACATCGCCCTTTTAGAACTAAGCGCCCCTGTCTTTTTCAATGAGTTGGTACAGCCCGTCTGTGTTCCTGCCCCCTCTCACGCCTTCACCTCCGGAACCAGCTGCTTTGTCACTGGATGGGGGGTTCTGTCAGAAGAAGGTAAGGCATATTGTAGAAACTCATTCAGAGCGAACAATTACTTCTTGTTGAGTTGAAGCAAGGCAACATTAGCAACACTGTCTTGAAACACATGATTCATACGATGACTAAATATGAGAAAAACAAATTCTAAAGAAATCATCTTTGACCACACCCACTGAAAAATCCCCAGGATCCCCATCAAAACGGCAAAGTCGCACATTAGATATGCTACCCATAATAGCTGAGTAGACTTCTAAAGTGGTGAATGGAAACTACAAGAAATATACTTATATTTGCTAGGGAGCAAAAATATTTTGAAATAATTATAAAATGCATGTCTGACTAATAAGAAATTAATTTATTTTCATATTTTAAGTATTTTTATATCAGCAGAGGTGTTTTAGAAATTTGTCAGATTAAAAAAGGAAACTGTTGCAAACACCATTTCATGCCATTAAATTCACTGTTTTAAACTAAAACCTCCTGATTTCAGGTGAACTGGCCACATTGCTGCAAGAGGCCACCGTTAGCATTATCAGTCACAACACTTGTAGTAAAATGTATGATGATGCGGTCACTCCCAGAATGCTTTGCGCCGGAAACATTCAGGGAGGAGTGGATGCTTGTCAGGTTAGTTTGTGCTTTTGTGTTCACTGCTTGTCAGTGTTCGCCGTTCATATATTCACATCTGTGTTCACACAGGGAGACTCTGGGGGACCTTTAGTGTGTCTGGAACGTGGCCGGAGGTGGTTTCTAGCAGGCATTGTGAGCTGGGGTGAGGGCTGCGCCAGACAGAACCGGCCTGGAGTTTACACACGTGTCATAAAGTTCACAGACTGGATTCACCAGCAGACGAAAGGCCAGGTGTGACTTACGCACGCATGCATATATTTACACAAGAGAATGGGTGATTGGCCCACGCTCAGTTACATGTGATCGAGGTGCACCGGCCCATCTCTCAAGGACAATAGCCTAAGCACATAGCAAGCATCAACACATCGGAACATTGATCTCGGAAGCAATTTACCACCAATTCATGTTGCTCAGCATTTGAAACCTCTACCCACAGTCTGCCAGCAGAGTCACTCCCCTCTGTTATTTTCTTTATGCCCCAAAGTCATAAGAACCACCTACAAACCAACTGTACTCTATAAAGCCTCGACAGTGGACTACTAGTGTAGAGATTGAGGAGATTTTTTTCTGTGGAAAGAGTTCTCTTGGTAAGATTTGTGTTATTTGCATACAGTGGCTAAATGTTAGTTTTCATTCATTTATTCATTTATTAATGGAATCATTTTGATATTTTCATCGTTTAAGAATGATATAAACCCTCCACTTCATGGTCCGTTTCAAATATTTCCAGCTGTGAAATTGATTGCATGTCTGAAATTATGACCAACATGAATTTTAGTCATTATTGTTACTGTTTTGCATGTTTTTATTGGGTTTTTGTTATCACAAATGATTATTGGCTTCTCCTTTGTTGGGAGAAAGCAGTGGCAGCCCCTAAGACTCTCTCTACTGGTCGTGATTTGACATTACATCTTACTCAGTACTTTAGTTATGCACACATTATGATCTGTATACCTGAAAACCAGATGTAAATGTCAAAACTGAGCAAATGTTGATACTTTATATTAGGTATATGAAAAATAGAGCTATATTAAAAAGAGGTGCTACATTACTTCCACTCTGTAATTTTTTTTTTTTAATGTACTTGCATGTTTCAATTAAGTGTAATTCATGCCTGAATGTTTCTTACTTGTTTCTTTCTGAGTTCATGTGAATGTAATCGTTGTTATATATAAGTAATATGTATTTAGAGGTATGAAAACTCACAAATGAGTCTCAATTGTTTCTCAAATTTTTCTCTTTTTCAAGATCCTTTTCTTCTGAGACAAATACTGAATTATTCTCACCTTCCCCTGAGATTTTCAAGAGATCTTGAAAACGTTTCATCTTGACAGTGGTGACAACTGTGCTCAAATTTTAAAATTGATTTAAAATGAGAGATTTTAATGTTCTTAACCATTTCTCATCAGATTCTGAGCTATACTATCCACATGAATTTACTTTTTTTTTTATGACATCAGTTTTCTCTCTTGTGCTCATTTTTATAAGGAATTTTAGGAGAAACATCTGAGACAAAGATTATACTTCAAAGAAATATAACTGAGATAAATGAAATAATTCAAATTTCCTCTATTCTTTTCTGTTAATTACTGACTTTTCTATTTATTTTGATTTAATTACTATATTTTGCATTGTTGATGTTCAAGCTGCACGACCAAAATTTCCATTAATCTTCTCTAGTATCTCTTTTTCCACTCCTAGTCTCTCTGAAAGAAACCTCAGTTGCTTCCCCTCATGGATTTACTCTCCTCTTTTAAGGATTGCAAAGGTGGAATGACTTCAGACAACGTTGGATTTATAGCAATAATCTTGTTTATTCATGATATGATTGATGAAGTGGAGGAGAGACACAGGAGCGGTGCAGTACATCGGGCCCTTGTCGGACACGTCAGTCGCGCGGGATGGGTGTGTCGATGAGCGTCACGGAAGCTCCGGTGGCAGTGGGAAATGAATAAATCCCAGCCCGCGGTCCTAATGGGCAAGAGTTTAACTGGAATTCATGCGTGGTCCTCCTGCTTCAAGAGTTCATATACTCCGGACGATACCGAGGTTGATTGTAGTTCATGTGAAATCAGGGTTTGAGGAGTTTGGTGTTGTAAGGTGAATTGATTCTCTGGAGTATTGGATCTGCAGTCTTTACTTCTTAGGTGTTCATCTCCAAGCAAAGGACCTCAAGCAAGACCAAGAGAATGTTCTGTATATTATTTGTGATGATATTTGGATTGTCAGGGCGTGTTCTGACTAAAGGTAAATTGTACTTTACTTTATTATAGAAAATATTTTTTCATTCGTGTGAGTGTGGCTCACTCCCGTCGCATTATTTGCATTTCATGCTGAGAAGAACTCCATTAACTTTGAATTTGCGTTTAATTTATTTTTGTATTTTTTTTTTAAAATTTTTTTATTTGGTATTCATGCCCAATTGGTAATAATGCGCACTGCAGAAACGCAAAATTACGCGCTTAATCAGATGTGCTACAATTTGTTTTTCCAAGACTATGGCAAGCCTCTTTAACCTTTATATTGATAATTTAAAACTAACTATTATATATTTGTTGTTACTATTAGCATATTCATTTTTATTACTAGAAATGAATCAAACTATGCGACTAATAGACTATCTATATAATTAACACTATAGTCCGATCGATTTCTGAAAAGAATGGCTAATAACTCCTATCCCCATAAAATTTGATTGCAAAAAATTACACATTGTTACAGAACACCTACTTTTAACTATTGTGATTAGGAATGCTATATGGAATGCTAGGAATGCTAATGATCTGGTAATACTATTTAATGAAGTAGTAAAATTGAAAAGAATCAGAATAAACTTTATTGCCAAGAATATTTATACACACAAGAAAATTATGTTGGTGACAGAAACTTCCAGTGCTCACAAATAAACAAAATAAAAAATCAAGGCACCACAGATTATATTAATAAAATAAAAATAATACAAAAAATACAATAAAAATGCATATAACAATTCACTACAGACAAAAAAAAAAACATACAGTTACATTTGCTACATAACCTTACATAGATACAATAATGTACAAATATTATTGTTTATTAATAATAATAAATAATAAGTACTAGCCTAATATAAAAACAGACATTAGTTTTAAAAATAAATGCTAAATCGGCCTGCCATAGCAGGACAAGTTGTTTTGGTAGTAGAGACCTCTCTGCTCTTACTTGACATCCGTCTTTAATGTTTGGCCTCGGCTGAATCAGAGAGTGCGTTATTTCCTGAGCCTGATGACTTTGAAATGGAAGTTCTAATATAAATGACTTCGGGGTCATGACCACCGTGAAGCAGGAACCAGCGCTAATCAGGGTGTTATAGCTAAAACAGACCCAAGGGGAGGAAGCAGGGGCGAAGCGGTACTGTCCGCAGTGCTTGCTTTATTGGTCAACAAGTCACCACTCATATCACAGGATGGAAAAAACTGAAACTGATTAAAGACCAAACGTGTTTTAAGCATATTATGTGGGGAAAATGATTTGTAAAATTGATTAGGATGCTGGATTTTAGAAAGAGTCCTAAAAATGATACAAACTAATCAGGCAATTTCAATGTTAAAAAATTAACAAAACTAGGCAGATTCATGATTTAAAAATTAAATAAATGTGTTTAAGCAAATAACAGGCTAATTATAATAATAAGCGCATTTTTAAATGCGCTGGTTTCGATTAGTTCGAAGAACCTTCTTGTCAAAAAAAGTTTCCTTGTAGGCTAGTTCTTGAATTGACTTTATGGTTCTTGGAGATCAATGTTATAGTGCACAGATTGCTTCTGAAGAACTAAAGAATACAAATATCTTTGTAGAGCTTTACAATTTTTCCTCGGTCCTATTTTAATCATTTAGAATAGCACATGGCATAGAATGCGAATTTGTTGAATGTTTAATAGTTTCCCAGTGGGTGTAGTTTTACAAACAATTTTACAAAGCAATCTTTATAGCCTAGCTGTTGTATTTTTGTTTTCTTTTTGGGATAAGTTGACACAAATGAAAGACTGAATAATTAAATTGATAAGCGCAACATACGTAGGCCTAAATAACAGAATAACCTAAATAGTTGATTTCAGTAATTTTAGGGAATTTTCTAAAAAAAGAAAAAGACAAAAAACATTTTAAAGCACGTGCAACAACATGCATTTCTTGTTTTTATGTTCAACATCTTACATTTAGCGCATGTTCAAAATGTATTTCCTATACGTGCATCGCTTCGCTTTAAACTTTAACCTTATTTCCTCTGGTTCATTAGCGTTTATTCAGTTGATATTGGCAGGTTTTTATCCTGTCATTAGTTTCTGAAACGGAACCTCAGCGTGTGGACCGGCTGATAACGAGCCTGTTTGGATCCCATGCGGGACTCGCTGTGGGAAAAGTGCTTGACTCCTACTTCCTTTTTTCATTGGTCTAACTACAATACTTTTTTAAATGTATAGACGGTACATGGCCTGCGCGTAGAGTGTGAATAATGGAAAGGAAATGATGCTGTAAGCTTTTTAAAAGCAATAAACAATAGTGAGAGCGGTCTGTATTGTATAGTCACGTCTGCATGGAGACAAGATGTTTAAAATCATATTGAATTATGTGCCACCTTAACCCGCAGTTAAGTGTTTTTTCTAAGCAACAAAAGTGCTGAAAAACTGGAGTATGCAAACAATATTTTTATTTAGTGTAGCCTATTTGTGCTTACAATAGGCTACATGTGATTCTGCATATTAAATAGGCTATTAATGTCACAGCATCACGCGGATATGGTAAATCATTTTATAGGCCTGTTATTCAATACAAAATACCAAGTCATCATGCCGTCTTATTAATCAGATAAATAAAATTAATGTAGCCTATATAATAAGGTTTAAAATATATATTAAAAAATAATTTAAAACAAGTGTTGCACTTGCTCAGTATCTGACTTTTTTATTTATAAAAGATAAGAAAATATCTATATCTAATAAAATAACTGGGTGTATTATTAGTAATATTTTGCAACTTTTTTACGCCACACAGTAATGTGATGTTTTCTGATGATTTGTATTCAGTTAAACTATGTAATGTACAAACATTGCCTTGAGATCCTCAAGTACCTTTGAACAATACTCAGCTGCCCCTCAATAACAACCTTGAAAAAGCAGTGCTGTGCTCAGAGACAGCTAAAATATAACTCTATCGGTATCAGCAGGAACTGTGGGTCTGTTTCTATAGGTTTGGGCAGCACAGTCATATTTTATATAAGTTGGACTATCACTCTTATCACCTGAATGTGGTTAATTTCACTCTTTAAAGCTTCACAACTTCTTATTCAGCAACCTCTAACATGCCTTTCTGCTTTCTGTCTTAAAGACACAGACACAAAAGGGAGGTTCAGTTCTCCAGTGTTGGATGTTACTGAAAAGCAGCTTATTATAGAGAGAAATCAGACACTTCAGCTAAACTGCAGGTGAGTGATGTGTCACATAATCTCATGGTTAAAGGAGGAGGTAGTGGTTAAAAGTGGATCATGAAGTTTTGGATGAGTCATGTATGGCTTTATGATTAACAGAGGTGATACAGATTTTGGTCAGGAGGAATGTAGAAAAAATTAAAAGTTTGTAGTGAGAGACTGTAAAATGCATGCATAAAAGATGAGAATGAGCCATGCACAGTCAAGTCAATCAAGTCACCTTTATATGTATAGCACTTTATACAATACAGATTGTTTCAAAGCAGCTTTAAAGTGGCAAACAGGAAAATAGTTTGTCAATAATGCAAGAGGACAATAACAAACAGTAATTTCAGCTCTCTTTCAGTAGTGTCTGTCAATCAAATGTCCCCAACTAAGTCAAAGGCGACTGTGGCAAAGGAACCAAAACTAAATCGGTGACAGAAATGGAGAAAAACCTTGGGTCATGTCTAAAATCTGATAGCACACTGAAAATCTAGGATTCATTATTTGATTTAAACCTTGAAATAAAGAGAATGTTTTTTGCTTTTATTATATGACAGAAATATTGAACATTGTGCACCACTTTAGGTCACTAACCAATAATCTAATCTGACCTTTGTATAAAAGGTCAAAAGTTCTTATACACAAGAGTCTCTCAAATCATGCTGATACATGATTATCAGATTTTATAAAACTTTTTCATGCACTTTGCGTGATGCTGTCATTAAAGCAAAACTAAATACCAAAAAACAAATCATAAGTCAGCCATAAATCAAGTTGACTGATCTGACCTCACATTCTTTGCTAGTAAAGCTTAAATGCCTTTCATTAGTAAAATGCAAAATAGAAACATTTTCATAAGTGGTCTCAGACATTTGGACCCCATTATATGTTGATCACTGAAACAGTGACGTGATGAACTTATGGACCATTAGATATAAAGTTCCTAAATGTTTCAGGGGACGGTGGGAGCTCCAGTGGGTTTTGCCATCAGGCACCCCGAAAGTGCACCACGGCACGCAGATAGAAGAGACCCGCTGCGGGAAGAAAAATAACCAATACTGCAGCCGCCTGATGCTCAGTCCTGCTTTAGCTCAACACACTGGCTCTTACCGCTGCAGATACCGCCAAAAGCATCGCAAACAGGCCTCTGTTTATGTCTACATCACAGGTAAGACACTTCAGGTGAACACTGGAACCTTTAAACCCTCTCTTTCTGGTGTTGTGACAAATTGGGTACTTCCTTGAAATCAGTCCTTGAGTCTCCACCAGGTCTTCAACTATCATTTAATAGTTATATTAACAGGGTTAATAGGGTACGTGCAAATGCGTGGTGTACAAGCTAAGCTATCAGGCTAATTGGGTCCCTGTATGTTATGCAGTATTTTAGTATTTATAATTCTATAACAATAAAGACACCATGAAACAATGTTTTTGGAATCACTTTCAGAATGTTTATTTTTTCCAGTTGATGAATGATAAAAACACTGGCAGCCAATCAGAATTCATTCGACTTTAAAAAGCTTGAGCATTTAAAGCGGAACGTTAAAACGGAATGTCGATGTGGATGCTTATATAGTTACGTTGTAGTTAGTGTTAAAGTCATCGTTGTTGGCGTGAACGGGCCTTAAAACAGACATTAATGCTTATTATTAAATATAACGTGACTTTGTAGGAATTGCAATCAGGCGCTATAGAGAATACCCATTCAAAGTTGGGATCGCTTGAAGTCCTCGCAGAGACCCGATTTCCAGGGCGGACCCGATTTGTGAGCACACTGGACTCCGTTTAATAGTTTGGCCATCTCACTGACCATTTCTGTTGCTTAAGGCTAAACAGGAAGTCTCAGGAAGCAAATAATACCTAAACACCATTTTTCTCTTGAGGCAACACATCCGACTAAGTGAGCATCTGGCACGGTTTTGCACAGGCATTTTTTTGTTTTTGCTCACACTTTAGGCTGTCCTCTCTCACTTTTGACTAATTTAAACTGTAACTTTCATTTACGTGCTACCTCTAGGGGACAGAAATAGCCCCAGCTGTTGAAAGGCTCAGCTCTTGGGCAGACTTTCCCAGGGTACCCAGTCTTATCTATGTCCCTCAGCCCGGCTGTCCATATCCTGTGCTGCTCTGGGGGGGAGGGACAACTTGGAGACAAGGGTAGAGGATGCGATGTCTCCTTGTGTATATTTGTTGGGATGCGTGTCTGTACATGGGAGTGGGTACGTTGAGGGCATGCCGGGGCAGTAGAGGCTTGGATCCTCCCTGGTCAGGCATTAAGGAAGGCTAAGAGGTGCCCCAGGTCACTAGGTGCAGCCCCGGTTAGCCAACAAGGCCCCTGAGGACCATCAATCGCTCTTGTGGCCATGTCTATTTAGCCTCACCCTTCGTCCTTTATATTGAATCAAAGCACGACAAGGAAGCATCCAGCAGTCCTTGGGGTACTTTTGTTAAAATGTTCAGAGATTTTTTTCTGTTCCTTTAATAACACCAGAGCACCAAACAATGGGGCGAGCAACACCCAAAGCCTTTCATTGCCACAAGAATATTGCAACTGGGGCGAAAGTGCAACCAAGAAAGCAACAGAGAGAGACCGTTTGATAACAAGCAAGCATTCTCTCTGTATTTGTTGCTGACTCTAGATTGTTTTTATGCGGTGTCTGTTTGTTCCTGACCTCAGCATTGGCGTTTCAGATAGCCAGCGGCCGTTTGTAAAGGTGCAGTCGGAGATCCCAGATGTGGTGTACATGAAGGAGGGAGAGCCATTGGTCTTCCCCTGCAGAGTCACAAACCCAGATGCCAAAGTCTCATTGGTCAAGGTGAGTGTCTCAACTGTGAGTCAAACAGATCATTTCATACTGTACGGCACACCAGTTTTCCCTCTGTCCAGGGACAAGTAATCTGTTTCTCAGCACTGAGCACAACATGTGAAAATGCAGAATTATAGACCAAGAAGCCAGTGGGCAGGGCCATTCAGAGAACTTTAAGTTATAGTAAGAGAATTTTTAGTTATCTCATAAATGAAGGCTTTTCATTTATCTTTCAGCTATGAACATATAATGTGAAATAATCACAGCCATTCAGAAGATATGTGTTGCTTAATATGCAGGATTAAGGACCAATGATATTCTGACAGTGGGAGGGGCCATCCCGAGATTTTATTAATTTTATTAATTTTGTTTGTGTTCAACAGATGCTGTTCTAGTGCGAATAGTGTGTTCACACTGAAAATTCCAAAAAGAAAAAGGGCAGTTTAAATATCCAGATGATGCACTTAAATAACGCGAACAAACATAGTGTATAGTGTGTTATTTGTGATGCAGATCGTGATTATTTTAAAAAGTTATTTTCATAGCCTCTGGCTTGACTGATGTTCTTTACTTACATGTTTTAATGGTGTTAAAATCACTAAATTACAAGAGCCTCTCCAAAGACACTGCATTCTGTTCCATTCAGCTCCATTTCTCTGTTATAATAATAATAATAATAATAAACTTTATTTTATATAGCGCCTTTAAAAGTAGCATCTCAAAGCACTTTACATAAAAAATGAAATTAAAAGATACACATAACAGAGCAGGCAGTAAAAACTAATCAAACAAAAATACAAAAAAATTAAAATAAAATAGAAAGCCAATATAATAACAAACAAAGTAATCACATGAATCACATAAAAGCTATCCTAAAATAGTATGTTTTAAGGGACGATTTAAAAACACTACGGGATTCTGCATTCCTAATCTCAGAGGGCAGGGAATTACACAATTTAGGACCCAAAGAAGAGAAAGCCCGATCACCCATAGATTTTAGCCGTGTTGTTTGGACAGTTAAAAGACCAGCTTCAGAAGAGCATAGAACACGTGTAGGAGTGTAGGGGGTTAGAAGCTCACACAAATATTGAGGGGCCAAATTATTCAAGGCCTTATAAGTGAGCATGAGAATTTTAAAATCAATACGAAAAACTAACAGGAAGCCAGTGCAATTTTTCCAGGATAGGTGTGATGTGCTACCTCGCACTGGTCCTAGCCAGAATTCTAGCAGCTGAATTTTGTACCAACTGTAATTTACTTAGGGTAGCTTTAGAAACTCCAGCCAGCAATGCATTACAATAATCAATGCGTGAAAAAACAAAAGTGTTGATTAACTTTTCAGCCACAGAGAAAGTCAACATGGGACGTAATTTGGCAATGTTTCTGAGATGAAAAAATGATGCTTTGACTGTGTTATGAACATGATGGTCAAATGTTAAATTGGTGTCAAATATCACCCCCAGATTTTTTAGTTTAGTTTGGAATTGTAAAGCAGAGCCATCCACACTTAAGGTTATGGACTCTGCTTTACTCAACTGATGAGGGGAACCAATAAGCATCACTTCAGTCTCGTCACTGTTTAGACAAAGAAAATTTTCAGACATCCATTTTTTAATCTCAGTAAAACATTGAGAAAGAAGAGACACAGGCATATTGACACCAGGTTTTGAATGTATATAGATCTGAGTGTCATCGGCATAAAAGTGAAAGTTAAGACCAACAGTTCTTAAAAGTTGGCCAAATGGAAAAATGTAAATACTAAAAAGTAAAGGGCCCAAAACTGATCCCTGGGGAACACCACAGTGCACCACACCGATCTCAGACTTGCAATCACCTATCACAACAAACTGCTTGCGATCAGAGAGGTAGGACTTAAACCACTGTAATGCAGAATCAGAAACTCCAAATATAGTCTCTAAACGGGTGATTAAAATAGAGTGATCTATAGTGTCAAAAGCGGCACTAAGATCAAGAAGAATCAGTATAGACAGATGGCCAGAATCAGAAGCCATTAACAAGTCATTAGTGACCTTAACTAACGCTGTTTCAGTGCTGTTGAATGTGCATTTATGTGTATGCACGCGGTCTCTTCAGTAAATGCAGTGTGTGTGCGCATAAGCACTCGATACATTTAATGCATTGCGGTGTGTGCACTTTCTCAGAGTTTTAATGCTGTTGTGTTTTAAGTCACATTTGTGTGATTTTAGAGCAAGTTGATGTGTGATGAATTGTTATTGCAAATAATCACATGCATGGCTTCTACTGCCATGCATGGAGTGCATCCTCTCATCGCACTCATTCACAAATAAGTCACTCTCCCTGTCCTTATCTCACAATCACTCCAGGTTATAAGGGCAAGTGTGCGTCTCTTTGTGCCAGTTCGGATGTATGTGTGTTCGTGAGGGCATGTGGAGAGGATATACAGTAGTCTTTTTGGCTCAGCATGACATGGATCGTTTAAGCTGATGCTCAGAGTGAGTGGCGCCCACAGCTTCCTTTTCTTGTTGGCACTGCACAAAGCAAAGGAGATGACGCCGAGACCACCTCACGCAGACTGATGTCTTCCACAGTTGATGGCAAGGACATTGATTTGAGGGATGAAGCTTTATCCAGTGATTTAAAAGATGGCTTGCTGTGCATTTATGATATGATTAGACACACTACTACATCTCTGGAGACACAAGTTGAGTCCAAATACAGTAACAAAAGTCTCGAGAGGTTTTAAAAAATAACTTAAGCATTTCAGGATGAATTTCAGATGAGAAGAGGAAACGGAAAAGAACAAGTTGACCAGTTCCCGTCATGCTGCCTTTGGCTCAATGCATGCAGGATGGAAACTGTTTTAAGATATACTCGCGATATGACATCCCTATCCTCCCTCCACGCTCAAAAAAGCACCACATTTCATTTCTGTTTGCTTCGTTTATGTCCTGCTGACCCTGCACACAG
This sequence comes from Cyprinus carpio, assembly GCF_018340385.1. Classification (NCBI taxonomy): domain Eukaryota; kingdom Metazoa; phylum Chordata; class Actinopteri; order Cypriniformes; family Cyprinidae; genus Cyprinus; species Cyprinus carpio. The sequence continues at coordinate 15,559,239 of NC_056595.1, read as the reverse complement.
ATATTCAAAAGGTAAACGTGCTATAAATACGAGCTCTCTCCAACCTTCTCAAATTTGGACTGTCACACACTGGTAGAGTGTTTTTTTCCTGAGAGGATTTTGTACTTGGCAGTGGGTCTTTAATTTTTTGCACCTTACACATAGGGAACAATACATAGGATCTCACTGAAGCTGTGAAAGTAGCTGCGGGGCCCTTCCAGAAGCTGACCTGAGGGCCTAGCCGCGATGTCTATATCCTGTAGTAACAGGATGTGAGGAGATGGACTGGAGTCACGTTTCCACATCCTCACCCTCCCTTCTTACACATTGAACATAGGGAGGGATGTTAACGAGAAGTTGGTTACCTAAGACTTGAGACTTGGTGGGATTAATTGGTAAAGTTGAGGAGGAGCACAATCTTTTAGAGCTTTACAAGTGTTCATAAATAGTAATTAAATGGCATAATGTTCGCCCAGTAATTTTGGCTGAAATTGGAAATTGCTATTACATACCACTTATGTGTTAATTGTTTTAGTATTTTTATATACTATAATTTTGAATTTGCTTTTGATTTTAGATTTGCAGTTTTCATTTTAATTTTATTTAATGTGCTTTTGTCATTTTTATTATTTTTAAGCACTTAAAATAACTATTTAACTCTACTTCTATTTCAGTTTTAGTTTTAGTAATTTTAGAACTTCAACTTAAACCCATTTCATTTAGTTGGCAAAGGGGAATTTTCATTGTTTTTTTTTAGTTATTTTTTTTAATCTAATATTTATATTTTGTTTTTTTTTATTTTATTTCAGCTTTATTTCAATTAATAATAAAATAATAATATGTTTAATTTATATAGCACCTTTCCCGAACTCAAGGATGCTGAACATGATACACCAAAGCAACAAATATTGATAACAAAGAAACAATTTCACTGAATATTTGCCCAATTCAGTTGCAAATAATGCAGTTGGATATAACACAGATTATGTAGTAAAGACATAAAAATGGAAAACAAAATGGACAAATACACATGTAAATTAGTGATAGTGTTGATTAAACAAATAAGTTTTAAGTTTTGACATGAATTCACTAAAAGAGGTGACTGTTTTGAGTGCCAGGGGAAGTGAATTCCAAAGTTTGGGTGCAATAACGGAAAAGGACCTGCCACCCATTGAAGATAGGCGGAACCTAGGTACACAAAGAAGTTCAGAATTAGAAGACCAGAGTGTCCGAGAAGGTATATAAGAAGAGAGTAGGTCAGAAAGATAGGAGGGAGCAAGACATTTGAGTGCCTTAAAGGTGAGCAGAAGAATTTTGTATTGCACACGAATAGATACAGGCAACCAGTGAAGATTAAATAAAATAGGGGTGATGTGAGCAGATTTTTTTGTGGAAGTTAATAATCTGGCAGCAGAATTTTGAATGTACTGCAGACGAACGATGAGTTGGTAAGCCAGAGAAAAGAGTGTTACAATAGTCTAGGCGAGTGGTAATGAATGCATGCACTAATGATTCCGCATCTTTTCTACTCAGAAAAGGACGAAGTTGTGAAATTCAACATATTTGGAAAAAAAGCAGCTTTGGAGAGTTTGCTAATGTGGTCATCCAAGGTTAGTGATGGGTCTAGAATGATACCTAAGTTTCTAACAGTAGCCGATGGAAAAATAGAAATAGCGTCAAGGTCAAAGCTAGAAACATCAATTTTATTTTTATAAGAGATGGGGGACCAATTATTAAAATTTCTGTTTTACTCAAGTATAGACTAAGAAAATTAGAATGTAGCCAATCCTTTAACTCACTGACACATGAAGATAAGGATGCCCTCGACTGGGTAGAATCTGGTTTACTATATATCTGGATGTCATCAGCATAACAGTGGTAGTTAAAACCATTACGACGAATTATTTGGCCAAGAGGCTAAATATAGAGGATGAATAATAATGGTCCAAGAACTGAGCCCTGGGGAACTCCTTGTTTGAGCAAGACAGTAGGAGATTTGGAATTGTGCAGTGAGATGAAGTATTGCCTATCTGTGATATATGAGCAGAACCAAGATAATGCAGAACCTGAGATGCCAACTTCTGCAAGGCGAGGGAGTAATATCTTATGACAAATAGTATCAAAAGCTGAGCTAAGGTCAAGTAATAAAAGAATTGATAAACTGCCTGAATCGAAGAAATTAACAGATCATTGATAGCCTTTACTAGCACAGTTTCCGTACTGTGCCGTGTGCGAAAACCAGAGAGAAAAATATCAAAGAGATTGTTGCAAGCTAGAAATGACTGCAGCTGAGAGGCAACAGTCTTTTCCATGATTTTAGATACAAATGGCAGGTTAGAGATCGGATGGTAGTTGGATATATTTAAAGGATCTAGATTCGGTTTTTTAATAATAGGAGTAACAGCAGCAGTCTTGAGTGAGATAGGAAGAGTGGAAGAAATGAAAGACATGTTGATGAGGTGTTAGATAGGGGCAGAAATAACAGGGATACAGTGCTTCAGGAGAAAAGTAGGTGCAGGGTCTAGTCGGCTTGAAGAGGAATTCGATTTCTGTATTACATCAGCAATTAGAGATGGATTAGTTAAGGCAAAGGTAGTCAATGATTGGGTAGACTGAGTTTGTTCACAATCGGAAATAGTCGGTTCCTCGTCAAAAGTCCCACATAAAACATCCAACTTTCCCTGAAAGTGGTGCAAAAAAGTACAACACAAATCTTCAGATTCATATTGGCTGAAACTATGATTTTGTGCCTGGATTAGTTTGTTTACAATGCTAAATATTGCTTTAGGCCTATTATTAGCTTTGTTAATGATGCTGGAGATATAAGAAGAGTGGGCTGCATTCAAGGCAGTTTTGTAGTTCTTGATGTAATCAGAATAAACAAGATAATGGACAGTTAAACCTGTTTTCCTAAAAAGACGTTCAAGTTGTCTGCTTTTTGCTTTCATAGCATGAAGCTCTGCATTAAACGAAGGAGAGGAGTAGGACATGGGAACAGACCTGGTTCTAATTGGAACATACTCATCCAGGAATTTAGAAATAAGAGAATGGTACATATCATAAATCATAGACGGACAGGTACAATTTAAAACTTCAGAAACAGCAGAGGACGCAACAGAAGCAGAAAATGTACTGGTATCAACAGCATTTACATGACGATATGAAATAGTTATGTACAATTAAAGAAAACAATTGTTAATAGTTGAAAAAAAAAACAACAACGCTGGTTTGTTCAGCCCAGTGTTGATTGGTAGAGGTATATCCTTGGTCTTTAAGTCGTCATTTTTTGTCATTGTAATTTTGTAAAATTATGCAAAAAGTGTGAAAATATTATGTAATTGTGTGTATTTAGGATACACTGACTGCTAGCTGTGAGATTAGCATTATAGCAACCCAAAGGATTCCAACATCTTGTTCCAAAATAATTTCCACCGTCATCATTTCCATCACAGAATGCTGTTACACAATGCATAACAATGCATAATTTGAGATGTAGCTGAAATGACAGTGACAGTGTGGTGGAAATGTTCACAATGCTTTAGAAAAATGAAGAATTGTATGTTCACTGTTGATCATTGTTATTGGAAAATGTGTTTAAAAAGAGTTTTTTTTAAGTCCACAAGGCCAAAAGTGCCCATACTTAAAGAAACACTCTCAAGTAAGGTGAAGGGCTTATCTAATGCCTTACCTAATGCAGTAGCGCTTTCTAGAAACAAGGAGATTTGGAGCAGCTCACACTGGGAGGAAAGCATTCACCTGATCCCCTGAGAAAGGGCAGGACACTTCCACAGTGTCACATCTAAGCCTGTAAACATTTCCTCCATTGAATATGGAAGTAAACAAAATCATAACACCGCTCTCCAAGAATTTTTGAAGGACGGTGCACTGTTGAACCCCTTAGAGTCCTTAGGTGTGCTGGCCAAATGAGATTTAAACCGAAAGTGCAAGTTTGTTTTTAAAATGCACACAAATGGAAATCTTTTAGAGTCTTACAAGGTCAAAGCAAAAATCTCTGTTGTAGCCTTCTTAAAAAGAAATGCTAAATCTTGTGGTGTGACTGCTAATGTTTTTTAATTAGCATTTTTCTTTCATTTTCAGTTTCCTTTCCACCCGATAGCTCCTGATTATAGAAACATCATCTGGAATAGCAGGCAAGGTTTTACTATCCGTAGTCCCACATTCTTCTACATCGGGCTATTTTCCTGTGAAACTATCGTCAATGGAGTCAAATATAGCAACAAGTTTTTGACTCACAGGCCAGGTAAGCGCTAATGGCCTCTTTGATTAACTTATTGGTGAACCAAAAACTGGGGCCTATATTTCAGTTTCAAAAATTGCATCCATTTCCTTCTTTTCGCAGTGAATAAAATCCTGGATGTGTATTTGAACAGCACGGGTTTGGTCCACACGTTACAGGGCCAGATGTTAGCACTGAACTGCACCGTTACAGCTGAGTGGAACGCCAGGGTGTCCATTAGCTGGACATACCCTCAAAAGGTGGGGTTTACACAGTATGCATTTGTGATTTATAAAATGACATTTCTAAAATCTTTATTCGGTTGATATAATCAGAATCAACAAGCTTCTGTTGTAAAATCAGTTTAGTTTGTACAGTAGAATGAGCAGGACATGGATTTTTCAGATAAATTAACTCATCTTAATGCATTACTACTAAATGTATTAGTTCCAAAACCAACACACTCTATTTTCATTTTTGTATTGCTGTGATACTTAAGTGGAACATCATAATTTACTCCATTTAGCCTCCTGAGCTATAAAAGAGCAAACTCACATTTTTCTTTTTGGCAACTAGAGTAATTTTAAATTACAGCTTAATTGCAGTGAAATTACAGTGCACTAAGGAGGCATTGTTTTACAGACATTGCGTTTTATAATTAAGTGTTTTAAATGGCCATTGAATGGACAGCTGTTCCGTAGCCCTCATTTCCTCTGAAAGCCATGTTGTTTATATTTTTTCTTGAGGGTCCAAAATGAGTGTTTGTGACACAATTTGCTCTGCTTGTTTATACTTCAGGCTAATGGGTCTGCCACTATCATCAGACGCATATCAAGGAGCAGAACCAACATGCTGTTCTACAGTGTTCTCACCATCCCCAGACTGAGCAAAGCAGACAGAGGTCTTTACAAATGTCATGTAACAAGTGGTCCATCCAAGAGAGAAACAAATACCACAGTTATTGTCTATGGTGAGTTTTAGAATCAGTCCCATTGTTGCTGGGTTAAAATTTGCTCTGAAACAATAGTACATTTCAGATTAATACACACCATGGCAAACTGCTGGAATGATTATTTCCCCAACTTTTGTGCTTCTTTCCACCTCTAATGAATTCTTTTTATCTCTCAGTCATCCACACTGATTGTCTTGCTTTCTTGTATGTTTTTTTCCCAGACCAGCCTTTCATTCGACTCAAGCACAGAGATGGCCCTGTGGTTCAGGCTTCTGCAGGACAGAAATCTTTCCGTCTTACTCCAAAACTAAAGGCTTTCCCTGAACCTGAAGTCATCTGGTAAAATTTCCTGTGAATATATAGTTGAGGTGCTAAATAGATGTAATTTGTTTGCAAATGCACATTAAAGTGAACAGAAACAGCATATTGGCTAAATAAAAAAAAATCTCAATAACCAAATCTGTTGCTTAGGTTGAAGGATGGGATGGTTGCCGCCGAGCAGTGCTCCCGTTACCATGTAGACAGGTTTTCTCTGGTCATTCGGGATGTTGCTGAAGAGGATGCAGGAATCTACACCATCCATACTGGCATCCAGCAGTATGGACTTTTCCAGAACCTCACACTCACATTGGTGGTAAATGGTGAGACTTAGCATAAAGAGTTTTTATCTTTTAATGTTATAGAACTGTTTTACAACCAAAAATTCATTAATTACAATTTAATTGTTGAGAAAACTATAATTACAAAAAAATTCAAATTCTATGCTAATATATATATAACAGTAATCATTATTATTATTATATGGGGAATATGACATTGTGCCCTCATTGCTTTTTCTCTTTCGTCAAAATCTATTTACAGTGAAGCCACAGATTGGAGAAAAGACAGTTTCCTCTCAGCAACCTGGGACTGTCCAGCGAGGCAGCAGACAAGCCCTGCATTGCACCTCTCATGGTGTCCCACCACCTCAAATCCAGTGGCTCTGGCATCCGTGCCCTCCGAAAGGCCTGTAAGTTCACTATCCACTCAGAAACACACAAATGTTTGCCAAATATGAAACAAGCCAGTGGTGAATGAACTTTGAAATGCCGATCAAATACATAACCTTACATAACATACGTAAAACATTAGTTATTAGCATAGACCCTGTTTAAGAAAGGTAATGGTCCCCTTGTTTTATTCAGGCCTCTGCAAGATCTCTAAAATCTCATTTTATTTCCCACTATCATCTTTTAAAAAGTGAAAGCATTACAAGCATTTCTAAATTTGAAAACATTTCCCCAATGACTGACTAATCGTGTCCTCATTGCACTTTGGTGACGGAGGAAAGGGATACGGTGAAGAATACTGGGTTAGGGCCAAAACTTCAGTCACTTTTAATTTAGTATTTGATCCAGGTGAAAAAACACAAGCAAGACAATGCAATTTTGCTAGGTTTGGATTTCCCACACTAGACTAAGTTAGATATCCTCTCCATCATTGCGTAATGTCCTGAAACCTTTTTAAAGAGTTCAGTTATTTCACACTGTACCTGGTCACAGTGTGTTTGATGTGCTTTTTTTAGAATGAATGCACATATGAGTGGAGACATGTGTCTATATTTACAGACATACACACACACACACACACACACATGTATGTATGTGTATGTGTGTGTGTTTGTGAATAGAGACCTGTTTTGTCTAATTCAGCATGTGTTCAGACAGGGTTTCCTCTTAGCCTGTAGAACAGATGCTTGAGAAGGCCTTTCATCTGTGTGTCTCTATTCATTTTTGTGTGGATGCAGACGCTCGGGTGTATGTGTCCGTATTTGTGTGAATGTGTGCCTGGTACAGTCACAGAACTGAATTAACTCCCGAGTTGAAAGTGCAGAAAAAAGCACTTCAAAAGAAGCCAGTTCCGTGCTTACAAGCACGATTCGTTCGTTTCTAAATCAAACACTATGATTTAATGAACTTCCTGTGCAGAATGCTGGATGTTTATTATTGTGATTGCTCAGACGCATCCTGCCATGCCTTCTTCAATGTCTGACAGACTACATATCCACCGTTCTCATGAGAAAAATTTAGCAAGCATTACTCAGAGGAGATCATCTCACAGAAACACCCTTCCACATACATTCCTGACTTACTCCCATATAGACACTCACTTAGATTTTTTAAAAATGAAATCCACAAACTCTAAAAGAGTTATGCTACAGTATGACACTGCCATTTCTACTCCAGATTTGTCAGTTTTTAGGTCATGCTTCCCCTTATGGTACTGCCATCGTGACATGTTCTGTTGGTAATATTTTCTTGGCCTATTCTTTGAGTGCTTGCTAAAAGAACTAAAAATGAAATATTATTGAAAAGAAAATTCTTGTTGGCTGGAATAATGCAACAAAGTCCCTGTATGGGCCAGCTATCCTTCATGCAATCTTAAAGTGACAGTTGACCCAAAAATGCAAGTTATTTCATCACTCACTTAATATTAATACTATTTGAATCCATGGACAAAAGCAATTGAAATAATCTTTAAAATAATGTATTTTGTGTTCTGCTTTAGAAAGACATTCATAAAAACAGGGTTTATTTTTGTATCATTGATACACTATTTAAATGTCTGTTAATATTTTGAATTACATTTTATTTACATATTTTCTGTTTTTAGTTTAATTTGAAAGTTTTGTTTTTTTTTGTTGTTGTTGTTGTTTGTTTAATGTCCATATAGTCTTATTAAATTTTAGTTATGTTGGTGCTTCAGTTAAGTGTTTTTGTATTTTTTTTTTCAGTTCATGTTTTTTTTTTTTTTTTTTTGTAATTTTTAATGGTTTTAGTGATAGTTAATGATAATAACCCTGCAAAGTAGTTTGGAACAACATTTTTGGATGAACTATCCCTTTAAGAAATGCTTTGGCGTTCTGTTTGCAGACCCACATGGGATCTTCGGTAACAAATTTCCTTGGAAATGTAACACTCATCATTAACAAATCATTTATGCTTTCAGTTAGCAATATGTATCTTGAACACTTATTTTAACACAGATGACCTCATTTAAATTCATTATGGGTGGAGTTTTTAAAACTAAAATGGGTGCCTTAAATGCCTGTAGATTCTATCTGGGTCTGCCGAACTGATATAATTTTTTATCATTTGCATATTGATTTTGCTGAGAAACTCATCATTGCATCAATTAAATTCAAAAGGTATATATGATAAAAAAAATTAATGAAAGCACTGTGTAAAGCTTGATCATTGAAAGGTATTGTATGTACGTTCTGTTGAGAGGTCTTGACTGGCTGGACCCTGACTCAGGCCCTTATTCTTTATAGCAGCCCGGCGCGGCTGGCCTGACGCTGTGGTGGAGGAGGCCCAGGGAGAGTGGAGTTGTGGGCCGGGCCGGCCTGATAGCGGCTGGATGGGCTTGAGCTCAGCCATGGGAACAGCAGCACTCTTATCTCAACCAGGCAGGAGGCGCAGACGGGCTTCCTGTGCGAAAAATCAGAGCGCTTTTCCTCTCGTTGTTTGGCTTCCTCCCCGACGCGAGACAACTTCCCAGCAGCGTGATTGTCCCTCCGTCTTCAAACGTGGCACAGTCCGCTTCCTCAGGAGCTTGATCTATTCTTGAGAGTCCCTAATCCCACACACACACCCTCCACCCCACTTTACCGATCCCCCACAATTCACCTCACCTGTCACAAATAACCCTACAACTGCCAGTGCCCTTCCTTATCCAGCCACCCCAGAGACGTAACTAAAAGCAGGCCATCTCACGACGATCCAGAACAGCTGGGCTCACACAGGACGGAGAGGCTGATAACTCTGCACCCCTGGAACTACATTCTTATTTATTCCTCTTTTTTGTTGTTGTTGTTCAGAGACAGTTTTTCTGCTCTTCCTCTTTCTGAGCATGATCCCCATCCATACACTGCCTGGTGCTGCTTTGCTTTTCGTGTTCTTGAGTGGTACTATAAAGGATGTATGAACCAAGCCTCCATCTCCAAAGCCCAGACCATCAGTTATAGTTCTAACATCCACAAAAGCTGTGAGTTCAGATTGTACACGATGAAAATATCTTCTGTCTACTATCTTGACGTGAGCCAAGGACGGCAGAGAAAACCGAGGCTCGCTGTTTGGATTTCTCGTTTTTGTTTTTTTGTGTTTTTCCAGACTGGACCTGGCCCAGAATGCCTGCTGTGTAGGAGTTCTGGTGGGCCATAAATGAATGACAAGAGCTCTGTGTCATCCCATGTGTCATCTTATGTCAAACTCTTCCACTTAACAGTGATGCTGTGTATTACAGTTGCTTTATTTTGTGCTGAAAGTAAAGATCCTGCCTGTTTGTATGAAAGTGTGTGTGTTGAGTGAGTATTTGTGTGTTTGTTTCTACTCTACGGGTCTCTCCCAATGTGATTCGTCCCTTTTTATACAGATTGTCTATGAGTAATATATGAATCTAATATTTAATAATTTTATACAACTAACTTACTTATGGTAAATCTCAATAATTGCCAAATGTGTAAGAACGCTGATAAAAATGTATTTTTAATATCTAATGTATGTTTATATCAAATGTATTTGTTTTTACATTAAATTTGCTTGAAATTATTTGTACAACATGGTCTGTTTGGTTCTAAGAAAAATGCATATGTGAAGTCCTAGCTGCTGGCAAAGATGTAGCTGAAATATTGGCCGACTATAATAAATTGTTTCTTGTTTGATGCTTTTCTAGACAATAAAACAGAGTAGATTTCATAATGACCCACTGAAGTCAGTTCGTAATACTGTACACAGGCACACCAGGTATGGATGAAGATGTGAATACAAAATGATTGGGGTTGTTTGTGGTAAAACAAATAGGCATTTAAAGTCTCTGTCTCTCTCTCTCTGTGTGTGTGTGTGTGTGTGTGTGTGTGTGTGTGTGTGTGTGTGTGTGTGTGTGTGTGTGTGTGTGTGTGTGTGTGTGTGTTTGAGAGAACGAATGAGCAACTGTTCCCGGAGAGCTGTGGGAGAGTGGACTGTGTGTTTGAGAAGTGCTGTTGTCATGATCAGGGTGGGACATATGAGGACAGAACACTCACTGTCCCAGCCAAATAGGAAGAGCAATCAGAGAGAGTCGTCAAAGCCAGGGAGGGGTAACAGGGCGGTGGGCACACAGTCACGGACAAATACCCATCGCCATGGCCCATCAGAACCTTGCTCCAAAGATTAGAGACCTTAAGGCATGGATAAGATAATGGGATAAATGCCTAAGGTGGTGTGCAAAATGGATGAGAGGTTGGAACTTCGGAAGCATGGCTGGGATAATTTACAGGCAGGAAAGGGAACACATCCAAGCCCCACACACTGCTAATTATGGAACACTCCAACGAGTGTCACCGTATCCTGACACAGATGACACACACACACTGAAAATGAATTCCAAAGAAACAATTCCATAAGATGACTATAGTGAAAAATAAATTCCCAAGAGACCAGTGATCGGAAGATTCCGGTCTTCCCCTTTTGGACCGCAGCTGCACCACACATCTGTCTTGTGACATCACTGCTTCGACACTTGTGAACTGAGAGTGCTGTCGTTCTCTCTTCCTCTTTCTCGTCCTCTGTCTTCCTCTCTCTAAGTGCGAGAAACCTCCTCCTTCGTCCTGGACTGCAGTCAGCGAGAAGACAGAAGTCACGTCCACCCACAATCCCATCCTGACCATCAGCCACAGACAGGAAGTGTTAGAAGGGAAGAATAAGGTGAGTGTTCGAGTGGGTGGACTGATCATAGGGGAGAGATGAAATGAATACACAAGAGGGCACACAAGAATGCAGAAGTACTCCCCCTGGATTCACACGAATGCATCTGCGCGCAGTTCTGTGAAATTATGTGCTCCACCAAATGTTTTTAGATAACAGCAATCAAGTTCCAGTTCGAGTTCTGTATGTGGTTAAACAGGTGTCCTTCCTCTCTGATTACTGGAACAAGATTAAAGGATTTATTACAAGAATACTCCATCTCCATCCCCATACATGTGCCTGAATCACAATCTTTGTTAATGCTGGAACAACAATAACAAACAATAAATAAGTATTAAAATAAGTTAAGTAATTAATAAAATAAAAAATTATCCATCTCAGTATCAGTTAAATAAATATTAGATCCTCCTTCTATAAGACACATGGTGGAAACAGAATACGATGGCGAGCAATCACGCTGTCAAAATCCGTTTCCCTACCCATTTGGAGAGGCATGTTGATGTAGTGGCTTAAAAGTCGTGGATTCTATCCCGTATGGGAATGGGTCTTAACCAGTATCAGTTTGATAAATATTAAAACCTCTTATCAGAAAAGGGGGGAAATAATCTGACGGCGAGCAATCCGGGAGTCAGAATCTGTTCCCCCAGCGCTGTGGAGAGACATGTTGATTATATGCCATTTGAGGATGAATATTAACCAATATCAGTTTGATAAATATTAGAACCTCCTTCTATAAGAAACATGGGGGGAACAGAATCCAATGGCGAGGAATCAAGCCGTTAGAATTCGTTCCCCCACCCCCATGAGGATACATAGTGATGTAGTGGCTTAAAATTGTTGATTTTATCCCGTTTGGGAATGGATCTTACACAGTATCAGTTTGATAACTATTAAAACATCCTTGTATAAGAAACGTGGGGGGAACAAATTGGCAGGCAATCACACTGGCAGAATCCTTTCCCCACCCCCCTGAAGAGAGATGATGCAGATTAAAAGTTGCTGATTCTCTCCTGTTTGGGGATGAATATTAACCATTATCAGTTTGATAAATATTAGAACCTCCTTCTATAAGAAACATTAGGGGAACAAAATTTGATGGCAAGTAAACCAGCTGTCAGAATAAAACTTAAATCATTTCTTGGTTGTCAACCTATGTGGCAAAATTTTGGTCACTCCTAAACTTGGTGGCAAGAGGTAATGTGAAATGTTATTGCCTCGTGTGAGGTTAGGGTTCTCAGACATATCCCTGGATCAACATTATTGGTCTTGGAACAACATTATTATTAACCAAAACTGATTATGGGTTTGTACATAAGACTTGAGTTAGAGGCTTGAATAACATTCTTATCAATTAAAGTTTGTGTGTGATTTTGTTATAGCTATGATTGCTTAATGAGAATCTAGTTCCTGGACAAACAATGTAAGTTAATGCAGGAACATGTCCTACTTGAGGAAACCACAGAATGCGTAAGGGGTCTTAAGGGTTCTTTCTAGCCATGTTTGTCTTCATCTTTGCTTGCCTGCAAAAATTTATTTTTATTTTTTTATTTTTTTCACAGACTGTAGGAGTTCTGACAGTTGGCGAAGCATTGATATCTGGCATCTATCGCTGTGTTGCATCAAACTTAATGGGCAGAGATGAACTAGACATCCATTTCTATGTCACAGGTACTTTGTATATATAACTAAATTTTAAAAGATGCTTAAATCTCAACATCCACATATTTTACCACATTCTCCATATCTTTTTCTCTCATACTCCCTCTCTCTCACTCCTTCCCATAATCCCGCCCTCCGTCGTACCCGTGTTTTCGAGGGTTTGCTTTCAAGCTGTGCTAATTTCGGCCACGGTGGATGTAGCCCATCCTGGCTGTTGTCATAGCGACAGGGTGGAGGAGTGAACAGGAACCTGTGGCTCTTATCATACTGCCTCCTCGTGCAGTGCATTATTTGGAGAACACTGGTGGTGTTCGGGAAAGATAAACATTATCTTCCATCAGGAAACCCTCGAGCGGTTTCCACAGGAAATTTCAAATAGCTAAAGTAAATAGCGCCCCTTTACACTAACATCTTATTGCTACTTGTACTGACAATGGCTATTCAACATTGTCATCAAAGCTTACAAAAAATGCTACTTGATCAACACTCCAAACTGGTTTCTCTATGCTGTTTTTTTGTTTAATAGCCTCAAACAAAAGTCTGTTGTTGCCAGGAGATCTGCATGTATTCTGTCTCACTGTATCGAGGATTTATGCACAGGAAGTGGAAACTGAAACTTCTTTTGTCCACCATACCAGATGTCAAAGGAGGCCTTATCGCATCTTTGGAGGAAGAACCCAGAGAGGGAGGGGAACTTCATCTGGTCTGTATAGCCAATAGGCACGTCTATTCAGACCTGTCATGGTATAGATTAACAAATCAATCCCCAACATCAGAGGGAGCTTCAGTTCTTGGCGGGGAGCTCACAGAAGGGCAGTTCTCTCACACTCTGTACCTCCTGCTGAAGAATGTGACTGCACAGGATTCGGGAACATACCGCTGTTCCGCCACACACCTGCTTACAGGAGAACATACACACCTAGATACAGCAGTGCAGATAACAGGTGTGTCTTTAAGAGTCATTGTGCTCAACACACACACACACACACACATTCATACTCTCCTTAAAGGGATTGTTCATTCAAACATGAACATTCTGTTATCCTTTACTCACCCTTTTGTTGTTCCAGAGCTGTATGGCTTTCTTTGTTGAATGGAACATAATATGGATATTTAGCGAAAATCCTGGCTGCTCTTTTCCATAGAATTAAATATGGATGAACCCTAAAAAAACGACAAAAAGTACCATAATAGGAGTCTATATATAATATGTATAATCTATTTTTTTGTTCATTCACATACTTATAGGCCATTTTAGGATGTGCAACAACAGCTTTGGCATCAGTGTATCTCAGCATCAACAAGAAAAGCATACTGTTTCAAAAAGACAAATAAGCGAGTACTTTGGTACTTTGATGGGGTACAAAATAGGGTCTGAAACTAAAAAAAAATTAAAATTAAAAATTTAATTGTAATGAATATTATTAAACAATTAAACAACAGTTTTAAGACATCCAATAGTAGTTACTGATAAATTTATATTTCCCATTAGGTAATAAAATATTTTAATATTTCTCTTGCAGTATCTTGCAGTAACAGGGTTGACTGAGCTTGACAAGTTAAGTCAACACTTATTAGCTCAAAATTATGGTACTGCTTGGGTACCACAGTTTTAATTTTTTATAATTGGGAGAAATCATATGGTAACAAGTTTGTATGCAAAATGTGGGACACATTCATGGTCAATAAAAATAGTACAAAATTATAAAAATAACTGGCTGATTCATAAAAAATAATAGTTTGCTAGTTTTAAACATATCTGATAAGGCTTACATCAAAAACAAGGGATTTGTGTCTAATTCTTAAAAAAAAATGGATTCATGGTCATATATTGCTGTATCATCTGTACAATTACATATGCTTAGAAATGCAAGCAGATCAGAAATACCAGTATACTGCAGGTCAGAACACAGAAGCAACCACAGCCAGAAGCCATCAGACTTCTATTAGATACTTACTTTAAGTCACGTAAGGATGTACATGCAGACACCCACACATTTAGAGACAGAGGCGGAAAGAGAAACAAAAAAAGAGGGAGAAAGTCAGAGGAAAAGGGGTTCTTGGGAACTGGGTCCCAGAGCTTCCTGTAGCCCTTTTCTCCAAGGCTGTGTGAAGCAGAACCTCTTTGTTGTGGGAATGAGATCTAGTCAGGAGGAAGAGCACACAATGGCACTTCCCACTATGCCACATTTACAGGCTGCTTCACATGGCCAAAGAACAATCAGCCAATCAGCCACTGTCACAGAACGAGGAAAGGGACAAAATCAGTTGTGCCCAGGATTAAAATATCTGAAGCAGAAGTCAGTCTCCTCTTTTACTATGTAATGGTTCTTCATATGAAGGACCCCTTGGTTTTTTAATTTTTTTTATGCAAAGTAAGTTTATTCCACACAAATTAACCTGCGATTCTCTTATATTAATCTACATAAATTTGACGCTACATTGTAAAACTTTCAACAGCCTAAGCAATAGTAGGCGTCCTTGGCTGGCTAACCCGGAAATATCAGTTGAGTCCATGAAATGCTGAATGTGTCATTAAGACAAACAGAGGGATTTTGCTGAATGGCACAAATCCAATGGCTGCAATTCAAACATTCCAGGCCTCAATCTGTAATGAAAGAAATACAACTCGCAGTCTATTCACACTTCTATAACAATAGCAAACCACGTCACCCGTAAATCACTCAGCTGCTTTATAAGGCGGATGTGTATTGCTAAGTGCCTCATGTGACTGCTGTGATTTCCGTCACTCTCCCTAGGGGTGTTTTTGATCTTTTTGATTAAACTGCTTCAGTGGACATGAAACATCATGCGTAATGACCCCTGACTCGAGCCATTTTTGTCTCACACTGTACAGTTCTGCAGGCACCGGTGCTGTTGAGAAATCTGAGCGATCACAGTGTTAACGTAAGCAACTCGGTCACTCTTCACTGCCCCGCTCGGGGAATTCCATTCCCCCGGATCACATGGTATAAGGACCAAAGGAAGCTGCAGCAAGTGTCTGGTGAGACTAGAAAGTGTACTTTTTGATCAATTATTTTAAGTGTCTGTATGGGAATATATTACATACATGTTTCATTTATTGACAGGAATTATGCTGTTTCCAGAGGAAGGGACTCTTCACATTGACCGAATTACTGTTGAAGACCAGGGACTTTATACCTGTGAGGCCACCAATGAAAGAGGGTCTGTGGAGAGCTCCGCCCACATTTGGGTTCAAAGTAAGCCACTGCTTTGTCCTTTGTCTCAAGACCTGAGAATACATTTTAATTTGTACTATTATTATTTTACCTCTGTTATGTTTATGGCAAGTGTACATTTAATAATAATAATAATTAAGAAATAAATAATTGTTGTTCTAAAACAGAACAATATTCATTTAGCAGCTGGTAAACAATGAAAATCACCTTTAAATCACCATCTACTGAATATACACTACTGTATAGATTGGGGTCAGTAAGATATTTTTATTGTTATTTTATTCTGCAGTGATACATTTTATTAGATTAAAAGTTTCAGTAAATACATTGTTACAAAAAAATTATATTTCAGATAAATTCTGTTATTTTGGACTTTCTATTCATCAAAGAATCCTGGAAAAAACATCACCATTCCACAAAAAAAAAAAAAAAAAAAAAATTAAGCAGGACAACTGTGTTCAACATTGATAACAATAAGAAATGTCACTTGAGCAGCAAATCAGCATATTAGAATGAATTCTTATGGATCATGTGACACTGAAGACTGGAATAATGGCTTCTGAAAATTCAGCTGTGCTGAATAAATTATATATTAAAATATATTAAAATAGAAACAGTTACTTTAACATTGTAATGATATTTCACAATAATGCAAATTTTTTACTATATTTAATAATAAAAAAAAATAATGCAGCCCTTGTGCATTGGACCCCAGACTTTTAAACTTTTAATGTATGAATGAATATTCATTTTACAAAGTTTCATGTTGGTATTAGTTCTCTTTTTCTTTCTTTCCCATCTTTTTTTCTCACACTCCCTTATTAACACTTGTCGGATGCTTCTAAAAACAGTGCTCTGAGTAGACGTTCACGCTGTTCTCTTCCGATAGGTCAGGAAGGAAACTGTCTCCCATTTTCATTTCCCACAGATGGCCTTGGCTTTTCAACCCTTAGACTGTTTACCTATTTCTATGTAGGTTCATTTGTTTAGCTGTTTCTATAGAGGCTAATGCATTACTCATGATCTATAGGGAGTTGTCATGCTCATGGGGACAAATGTGATCCGGGATATGTCCCATTTCTCTCTTTAAAGACACATATTATGTGACAACACTTATTTATTTACCCCATAGGTTCATCTGAATCCCTTTCTCTGGAGATCCCAACTCTAGCATGTACGTGCGTGGTGGCCACTCTCTTCTGGCTGCTTCTCACACTGCTGATTCGCAAACTCAAACAGGTGAGAGCAAATCAACACATATGAAGACCAATTATACTACAGTACCATGTAATTTATATCTATAAGATGTGTGTCATTCTCAGCCAAACTCCACTAATGGCAAAGCAGAGTGCCTGCCAATCATCCTGCATCCAGGGGAGGAGCCTCTGGTTCAGCACTGTGACAGGTTACAGTATGATCCTGCCCAATGGGAGTTTCCACGTGACCGCCTTAAACTAGGTAAATTGTGTATGTGCTTTATAAGTTGTATTGATGCTGTTATGTGATATACTGATATGTTCTTTATTGTTCTCCAGAAAAGCCCCTTGGGCGAGGGGCATTTGGGCGAGTAATGCAGGCCTCAGCTTTTGGCATTTGCAATTCAGCCAGCTGCACCACAGTGGCTGTCAAAATGCTTAAAGGTGTGTTTTTAAACATTAAAACTGCTCAAGGACCTTAAAAATACCTATTGTGTAATAAAAAGCCTATTTAGCAAATGTACATCACTTAAGTGTCAGGAGTTATGTCTATCTTGTTCCTGCAGATGGCGCTACGCCCAGTGAACACAAGGCTCTGATGACAGAACTGAAGATCCTCAATCATATTGGTCATCACCTCAATGTGGTCAATCTTCTTGGTGCATGTACCAAAACAGGAGGTCTGCATGTCATCATTTCTCTGTAAACCCTCAACGTTTGGTTTTGCTGTATGTCGGCTATAAAAGTAATAGTTAAAACCTCCATGTGTATTTAATATATAGACTTCCATTCAAAAGTTTGGGTCAGCATGATTTTTTTTTTTTTCTTTTTAAAGAAATGAATCCTTTTTATTCAGCAAGGATGCCTTTAATTGATCAAAAGTGATAGTAAGGACATTTATAATGTTACAAAAAAATTTACATTTTAAAAATGCTATTTCTTTAACTTTCTTTTAATCACAGAATCCTAAAAATATGTATTACTGTTTCCACAAATAATAATAATAATAATAATAATAATAATTAAGCAGCACAGCTTTTTCAACAATGATAATAATAAGAAATGTTTCTGAATGTTAGAATGATTTCTGAAAGATCATGTGACGTGGGAGACTGGAGTAATGATTTTGAAAACATTTGATAATATATTAAAATAAAAAAACAGCTATAAATTTTAATAATATTTCACAATATTAATGTTTTTAGTGTATTTTTGGTCAAATAGCATAAGAGACTTCTTTTGAACTTTTGATGAAACTTTTGAACAACATGAAGGGTGTTGCTCTATATGTCTTTCTATATGTTTTAATTTTATATATATATTTTTCAGGGCCTCTGATGGTCATAGTTGAATACTGTAAGTTTGGCAACCTGTCTGCGTACCTTAAGAGCAAACGAGAGGTGTTCCTGTTGAATAGGGTTAGTCTATCTATCTATTTATCTATCTATCTATCTATCTATCTATCTGGTTAAATTTCACTTCAACAGTTTCATTTCAGTTATTTTTTTATAATCAGTCATCAACTATATCTAAAATACAATCTTTTATTAGTTTTGCAGAATGTCACTCAGAAAGTCTTCTGAATGTCACAGTATTTCACGGGGAACTGTTGGTTTTGTGGTATTGTGAGGTTCAGTGGCCTCTATATATATATATATCTGATGTCAAGTTTATAGACTTCTCTTATTTCCTTCTGAAATAAACAGACCAGTGTTCATCAAGACAACAGAGTCATACTTCCCTCTGTGTGACCATCTCTAAAGCTGCTTATTGAATGAACTCTACAAAATCTTCATACAAAGAACATTGTGTTCCTGTGATAGTCATTGAGTGCTGATCCAAGATCAGTGGGGCCTAGTGCTAAAGTATGAGATACATATGGAGACCTTTTATTTAACACATAGAGATATGTTGATATGTGCATTATTCACTAGATGTGTTCCCGCTGAATGGCTGCTCATTTCATGTGTTGTGTGTGTCTGGCTCAGGTGAACAGAGAAGAGGAGGGATATAAAGGACGATTGGTCAGTGTGTCCAGGAGCCAGAGCAATGCTAGTTCAGGGTTTGGTGAAGAGAATGAAGACATCTCAGAGGAGGACAGTGGTGAGCTTACATCACATGCATGATGTCATTAAATGTATTAATATGCAATGAACCATAAAACTTGTTGAACAGTATGACAATCTTTAACTAGTATAATGTTTTATTTAGAAGCAAAAATACATGAAGGGGATAATCTATAATTTTTTTTTTTTAATTCTGTCATCATTTATACTACCGTTAAAAAGTTTAGAATCAGTAACATTTATGAAAAAAATAATTTTATTCAGCAAGGATTCAAATATGACAGTAAATAAATGTCGCAAAATATGTCTGTTTTAAATTAGTCATTTGTTGAATTTTCTATCAAAGAATCCTGTAAAAAGTATCCACAAAAATATTAAGCAGAGCAACTGTTTTCAACATTAATTTAAAAAAAAAATTTGAGCAGCAAATCAGCATTTTAGAATGATTTCTGAAGGATCATGTGATATTGAAGACTGGAGTAATGATGCTGAAAATTCAGCTAAAAAAAAAACATTTTAACCCACAAACCTTTGAAAGCTAGTACCACTGTCCTGTCATTCCAAACCTGTATGACTGTCTTTTTTCCATGGATCAAAAATATTCTTCAGGATATTGCACAAAAATTCATCTTTTGTGTTACACAGAAGAAATAAAGTCAGATTTGACAGAGCATCAGAGTAAATATTGAATTTTCATTTTAAGGTGAACTATTCCTTCATCTAAAACAAATCTCATTTTGATCTTAATAATAAAATTCATTAAAGAGAGACTAAAGTCTTACTGTTTGTCTTCTGCAGGTTCTCTTCCTGAATCCAACGACCCTCTGCTGCTTGAAGACCTGATTTCTTACAGCTTTCAGGTAGCCAGAGGCATGGAGTTTCTCGCCTCTCGCAAGGTAAAGTATCTTCCTGTCTGCATCAGGGTATATGAATATGAACTAGGTTGAATCACAAAGTTTTTTCATGTTTTCAGTGCATTCATCGTGACCTTGCTGCCAGAAACATCCTGTTGTCCAACAACAACGTGGTGAAGATATGTGATTTTGGCTTGGCCCGAGACGTATACAAAGACCCAGACTATGTGCGCAAGGGAGATGTGAGTGTTCTGCCATCAATAAATTAAAGTTAATGGTCATCAATATAAAGAATGATCGGGGCCAAATGGGTGTAATGAATGTGTTTTGCAATGAAGGCACGGTTACCACTGAAGTGGATGGCACCTGAATCGATCTTTGACAAAGTCTTCACCACTCAGAGTGATGTGTGGTCATATGGAGTTCTGCTCTGGGAGATCTTCTCACTTGGTGATGTCAATATTCTTTACGTGCATCACATTAATTTAAGCATTCGGCACATGCCACAGATGATTTTTTTCATAACACGATCACTTTGAAATATGGCGCAATAGAACCATCGACATTTGTCGCTCTGCCATGTCATAGCAAGAGAATGAAAGTGAGGAAAACTCATCAGAAAGCATGAAAGTGAAACTTTATACAAAGTGACTGACTACATTAAACATGCCCACATGAACAGTGCAATGTAACAGTGTTTCTGGTCCATAGGAGCATCTCCGTACCCGGGGCTCAACATTGATGAGGAGTTTTGTCACAGACTGAAGCAGGGGACTCGGATGTGTCCTCCTGAGTACAGCACCACAGAGATGTCAGTTCTCGCACCTGAATACACCATATAAAACATGTTCAATCATTGTCCCGTGAACCAATACATTGCTAATAATGAGCTTGTGGGATTTGTCTGACAGTTACAGCATTATGATGGCATGCTGGGAAAATAACTCTGAGGACAGACCTTCTTTCTCTGCTCTTGTGGAGCTACTGGGAGACCTCCTGCAGACCTGTGTCCAACAGGTAGGACATTATTAAGTGTGTTTATTAAGCCATTTTCCTTGTTTTTATTTGACTGGTCAGAACCTTTTTTGCACACACTTTTTCTTAAACAGGATGGAAAGGATTATATTCCACTGAACACTTTTATTTCTGGAGAAGGAAATTCGGTCACGGCACACCTTGACCAGAAAGACATAAGTCAGATAACACTGCGAACTTCAAGGTACAAATGTAATTTAACATGTTAACGTATTAACTAAATATGTAAAATTTCATGTGAAATGCAATATGTACAATTCAAAATATATTCAAAAAATACACTTGTTATTATTTTAATTTTGTTTTATTAAAATAAATATTCAATAAAAATTAAATATACAAATAAAATAAAAATTAAATAATTACTTTTCAAATTAATTAATAAAATGAAAATAAATATTAAATTACAATTAAATTAAAGTAATTTAATATGTATTTTAGTGCTGGGAAAATTAAAGCCATCAGCACTTTTGAGGATCTACACAAAGAAATCCCTGATGTAAGTGTTTTAGAATATAGTTGAATTCCACTTGGGTAAAGTTGTTGAAATTGACATTTTTTTTTTTTTTATAGGACAGCCAGTCTGACAGTGGAATGGTTCTCCCGTCTGAAGAGTTGCTTCAGATAAAATGGATGGACAGATTCAAAACTAAAAACATAACCAAGTAGGTGTCATGAGATTGGCTTTGATGATCTGTTACATAACCATTCAAAAGTTTGGGGTCAGTAAGATTTTCTTTTTTGAAGGACTTTTATTTCAAGAACTTTTTATACATTTTTTAACTATTATTCAGCAATGATGCATTAAATTGATCAAAGTTGAGTATAAAGACATTTATAAGATTATAAACTAACCTTCTGTTTCAGCTTTGCCATCACAGGAGTAAATAAATAAAACACTTAAAAAAAGTTATTTTTTACATGCATTAATTAAGTTGCATATATGTAATCATCTACAGAAAATGAGGTCACTGTGTTTTGTGTTACAGGTTCTTCTCCAAAGGTCAAAACCAGTGCATGAAGCTACCTGCAAAAGTGCTGCCTTGTATGAATAGCGCCCCCTGTTGTCATCACAGGGAGGTTCCTCCTGTGTGTTGCTCAGAGGTGCTGCGCTCCCCCACCAGACTATGAAGCTGCTGTCCTCTACCTATTTCTAAAACACACGTCAGCCAACGTGCCAGTAAACAGCAGCCAACATCCATTACCACTACCACCAAAACACTGCTCATCTCAACAGTTTTGCTTTCAGTAGCTTATTGTCCTAGGTTTGTCCTGTCAAACCAGTACTTCTGAATCAATATCTTATTCTTCTGAGTTTCTCTACACATTCCCACACTTTTTTACTCTGTGAACTTCTATGATTTTTTTTAATCACTCATAATTACTGGTTATGGATTTACTTTTTCAAGCCTGTCGATTTCTGGTATTTCATGACTTTTGTCTATCATGTTGAGACTTGCAACTACTAATCAGCATTTCATTTAAAACTCTTATCTCACATCTGTATACCTTCTTTGAAACCACTGGTAATCTGTGCCACTTTAGTTTTGTTTTAGTAATCATAGAGCAGCTAATATCATGTATGAGCTTGTGAAAAGCATTTATTACAATCACTGCTTGTAGGTACCAAATGTTTATCTGTAGAGCACATTTCATGTGCTGCAAGCCATATGCTGGAAAAGTTCACCTGACACTGTATTTATTTGCATTCAGTAGTATAGTATATATGCTGTATTTAATGGTGAAAAGAATGAAATTGCAGATCTTTCAGATCTTGAGCAAACCTTTGACACTGCCAATGATGCACTAGGCCTGGGAATGAGGACAGAATGTTTTAGTATTGGAAGAATAAAAATTACATTATGATTAAAAAATGCTTTTATTTTAATGTTTAAATATAATTTATTCTTGTGATGGCAAAGCTGAATTTTCAGCATCATTACTCTACCCTTCAGTATCCCATGATGATCCTTCATAAATCATACTAATATTCTGATTTGCTGCTCAAGAACCATTGTCGATGTTAAACAGTTGTGTTGTTAAAGTAAAAAAAATACATTTTTAAAAATCGTACAGACTCCAAATTTTTTAACAGTAGTGTGTTACATGAGTTAAAAAACAACAATAAATTTCTTATATTTGGAAGCATCTTAAACCTAAAATAAAAACCAAAAGAAACCTGAATTTTATGCTATGTTCAAAACCTTATCCGAGACTGGGCCTCATTGCTGCGTTTTTTTCAGTGCTGCTCATTTTTGTAGCATCTTTTTTGGAAAGCATTGCATTCTCTTCTGTGCTCTATCTAAGAGCCAAGTTGCGAACAAGTTCCTTTTTAATGCTGCAGTTTGTCATTCTCTATTTAAGCAACAACGACGCCATTTAATAACAAACAAACTAATGTTCTCTTTTATTACTCTTTATTAAAATACTGCTGTACACACAAATATTGCAAAAATGTGACAAACACAAGGAGGGCATAAAACGTACTGGGATGGTGAAGGAGGATTTCATGTATGAGTGCATATGTATGTGTGTGTCAGGAGTGTGGTACATGATATGAGAATGGCCTGTAAAAGGTGTGTATTAATGTGAGTGTGTGTGTGATTCAGAGAGGGATACGGGCTTGGCACCATGTTCACCAATTAGTTTACTTATCAGTCGACTAAAATAGAGAAGAGGGAAAGAGTACATTATTGAACTTACAGCATCCTCAGCTCTGCCTGCTGTATCCTGCACCCTTCTCAGTCCAGTGTGGCACACCCAAATCTGTGCTGCAAGTCGCACCTGTTCCTTGACTCACGGATTGGGCAGTCACCAATGACAGGTCAGACACATTCAGTCATTGGCATATTCCTGTCAGGGATCAACCTGAGCGAATTCCATACTGTTTTACGGATGTAGTCACATAATTTGTAGGTCAAATCATAGTTAAACAAAAACGAAACCAATACAATCCCAACCAACCTGCTGGGACTGGTCCACAGAGATCACACAAGTGAGCTGAGAAACATCCCATCATGCATCTCTGTACAACAACTTGGTCAGGAAAGGGAAAGACAGTAACAACACAAGAGAGCTCTACTGAGATTCACTATATCCAAACCAATACTAGCGTGGAGAGCGGGAAAATTAGAACAAATTAAGGAAAGAATGATAAAATGGACAGAAACTTGGGATTCTCCACAACAGAGACATTAGAGGACATTCCACAATGAGACAGAACTGGTTTCCCTTGCTTAGAGTGATCCAGTTCTTTGGTTCCTATCACAAGAGCCTGACTTTAAAAAATAAAAATACAAAAGAAACAACGAAAATGCATCATCTCAAAATCTGATTTCACAAAGCATCCATAAAATGAAAAAGGATGTTGCGAAATTCTGAAATAAATGACAAGTTTACACAGCAAGAGGAGAGAGCACCCCTTTGTCATGGAATCCCCCTCGACTGCACGCAACCAGTAACTTCCCCTCCCGCCTCCAAGTTGCCCAACTACAGCAGACGAGAAGTGGTGGCACGGCACTACTCATGCCACACATTCATAAGTGGTCAGTCTCATCAGTTTGTCCCATCAGAGCAGAGGAGTCTGCACACATGACCAGTGGTCTGTCCCGATTTCTAGTACCTCATTAAAAATGCACAAGGAGATGATGTGGAAAAACAGTGCTCTGTTTTTCTTCTAATTTCATGTGTGAGACCCCAGACCTCAACGCACCCTGTGGGACACGCACAATCACTTAAAAAGAAACTTAAAATGTTTAGTGCATCCTCCAAAGAAAAAATACAAAATTAAAAATAAAAGCAGGACGTAAAGTCTCTTATTTTTTGGAAATTGTTCCCAAGTCTAAAAAAAAAAAAAATCATCATCACTGCTCTCAGTTCAGTTCATAATTCTGCAGCTGCGGTGCTGTTGTGAAAACTAAAAAAATAAGCTTTAGAAAACAACTTCTTTTTTTTTTCTGGACAGAACAGTGTATCTGACTGGAGGTGAGCAACCAGCTGGCTCCGCCCTGGTCGTGAGATCATCATCCTGCACCTATGATTCCAGGCTGTAGTGCAATGTGCTCTGTTTCAGGCAGTTCCAGCCCACTCTTGTGGATGGCTGGGGGTTACAGGGGACCGTTTGTGGAGGCCAGCAGTTCCTGGAAGGTGCTCTCAAAGCACCGCTTCAGGTCTGAGTAAGTCACCACAAGCATGCTCTTCTCATCCCGTGACACCAGACTGATCTTCTCCGGTACTCCAGCATCCAACTGCAATGAGAAATTAAAGAAGTTAGTGACAAAAAATAATGAACTGGTTAAATTAGCACAGCTGAAGTGATGAATGACAAATAATAGAAATTCTGTTACATTTTATTTTGCGTTAAAGTTACAAATTATATATAATGTAATACAAAATGTATGTTAATTATACAATTAAATACTTACAATAGGAATATGGTTTAGTTTATATATATATATACAGGAATATAGGAGTTTAGTTAGTTGCATGTAATTATGCATAATTTTCATGTTGGTCATGAGGGTGTGCAGGTTTTTGATGTCTAAGCTGACTAAAGTCTAAACACAAATATGCACAAGCTAAACAGGCTCACCTTATTGAGGCAGGACACAATGTGGCTGAGGTCAATCCAGGGCGTGCCTGCCTCAGTCACCTGGTGGAACAGGTGATCTCTGAAGAGCTTCAGCAGGTAACGGTCACCAGTCTCAGACCACGTTGGGTCCTTCTGGAACCTACAAGAATTAAAATTAAATGTTGAAATGAACCATTTTGAAAGTATTCTATAAAAGGTTGCCATTTTGGAAAGGTTTCGATACTTTAGTTATAATAATAGACTTACTCTGGTCTCTCGTTGATCGTTCCCAGCTTTGCCAATAGGCGGAACAATCGCCCATTTTGAACCTCCTGCAAAATACAGGAGCATAAGCAGAAAGTTGTAATAAAAATTTCTATGGATAATTTCTGAATAACAAAAAAAGGTTATTTTGGGTTTGCGTAAGTGAGAATTTGCAGATTATGAGAAGGGAAGTTAAGAGGGGAAACCAGGTCATAATTAAACCTCTTTCTGAGTCACATTTGCTCTCACATCAGATGCAGCACAGCGTCAAACAAACCCAGGAGACACACATGGTTTAAAAAGTCGGTCCTTTTGATGAAAAAAGGGGTTAAATACAACAATGCATGTTTGTAGGCATTTGTACCAGGGAGGTACAAAAAAAGTCTTCACACATCTGATACGCGTGTTCAAAAGGAGAAAAGCAGAAGAAATAACAGCTGAAACCATCCAAAATATCTGCAGTGATCACACCTCCACCCTTCCAGTGCAAGCTCAGCACACACTAGATAATGGCAAACTGGGTAAATTGGATAGCACGGTCTGCAAAGGTCTTTATTTTTGTTTCCTGAACCGGATATCAAATCTACAGCCTAGCTGTGACTAAATTTAAAGCAACAAAGACTGACAAAGTAAGAGAAAATAATGCACAGCATAACTAGTGCAGTCAGATTTAAAAAATGAATGATTCTTTTGAGCTGATTCTTTTAATGAATCACAAATAAAGTCAGTTATTTGTTTAAACTAGTCTGAAAGATCTACTGAATGAATCACTGAATCCATCAGAGATTAAAGTATCAACACCTCATTCAGAATATCAGTGAACTGCACATTTTTATTCTCAGTGACATTGAGCTCTAAATTAACCAATAACAATATCATTACTAATCAAAAAAAAAATTAATACTACATTAATTCTTAATAAACTGACTTAAAAACTATACATTAAATATTTACATTAAACAGCATCATTCTGTTTGAAACATTGGGATTTCCCCCTGATTTTTCAATGTGAAAGTAAGCGGTTTTCTATGAATGTGCGAGACTTCCAATTCATTAGCCGCTATAGGGAAATATGAGAAGAATATCAAAGAGAAGTAAACGATAAAAATGTTTGCGCTAAAAACCAATGTGTTTATAAAGACAATACATTTAAATAATATCGTAAAAAACATCAGCTTGCAGTTTCAAGCAGCATAACAAGCTGTTTTGTAAAACTAAAAATAAATGGAAGCAAAACACATCAAATTTGCAAATGGCTGCAAAAAAAAAAAAAAAAGGTGGATAGAAACTATAACCTTCAAATTTGAATACCTTGGCAAGGTCCTCCTCAATGACATCGTTTCTCATTTGCGAGGCATCGAGTTGCGTGTAAAATCGTGCTCCAATCATGGGCATAATGTCATTGACACTGCGCAGACGGCTTTGTTCTGAGAGCAGGTACCTGCAGATCGAAACATGACCATAAGATGTGGCCCCACATTCAAACTAATGCACAAGTGTGAATATATGAGTGCATGAACATGTTAACTGTTCTTCACATGACACACACAGAATCCCAAACTGTCACAGTATATCCACTTTGAGAGCATTTAAGCTATAAATGTGTGTAAGAAAGAGAATGAGGCCTACAGAATGAGGTTCTTGAGGTCAGATGAGTAGTTGATTGACACCAGCTCCATGGCCTTCTGCAGATTTTCTCTCTTAATGCCAGCTAGAGAGTTACACGCCAGAGCCAACACCACCTTCCCCAGGGAGATGAGATCTGCTTGCTGATGGACACAGAGAGGAACAGCAACTGATGAAACTAATAGTTAAGACCAAAAGTGTAAAACGACAAACAATCGAGACAAAAATAAATGTTACACCATGTGCTAACTACACGGGACGCTGAGACAAGCAATAAAAGGTATCTTTTCCATGTTAATCTAAGTTTTTGTCCTAACCAGCAGCAACGATGACACGCAAAGTTTCTATTTTAGAAATGACACGAAAAGTTTCTATTTCCACCACGTTGCGGCTGGAACAACAGCATACAAACCATGACAATAATCTCAGGTACTGATTATGTGCTTTATTCAAAGTTAAAAGTATGTGAGTTTGAATGTTATTTTGAATGACCTTTACAGCCATACTGAAAGCAACAGTTGATGGTTCACCTCAGATCTTAAAAATATATGTCCGTTAAAACTTCAAACTCAATTCGAACCAACAAGCGTATTCCATAAAGATGGTATCAGTCACTCAGCATGTACTTTCAATAATGTTAAAAAGGTTTCATATTTATTAATTAGATTATAAACTTGTCCATTTCGTTGGGAGTGCAGTGTGCTTCTGAATGGCTGTGATATTTGAGTGATTGTGTCGTGTCTGGTGTAAGGGTTGTGCCAATAGAAGATAGTATTGTGTATCAACGATAGTCAGAGATATCGGCGATAGCAGATGTCTTTGTCAATAGTCAAGATGATATTAGGCTCATTCTCCTATTACTGTATTCAATTATTATTATCGTTATTATTATTATTGTTATTATTATTATTATTATTATTATGCGGCCTATTATAATTCGGCTATGATTTAATAATTAATAATGATTTCTGAAGGATCATGTGACACTGAAGACTGGATTAATGGCTGCTGAAAATTGAGTTTGGCTGAATCACAGGAATATATTACATTTAAAAATGTAGAAGTCATTTTAAAGTGTCATAATATTATTTCACAATATTATTTTTACTGTATTTTTGGTTAAAAAAAATGCAACCTTGATGAGCATAAGAAACTTCCTTTGACAAAATTAAAATAATCTTATCAACCCCAAACCAACCCCAAATTTAACAAAACCTGATTAAATGAAGATGCACAGTCAAATTATGGATGTGATGGGTGTATCACACTGTGTTTGGGAGTAAAGGAGATGTTCAGTACCTGGTACTGGGGCATCAGCGCCAGGTGGTTGGTCTGACTATTGTCAAATGTTAAGACATCAAACATTCCTACACAGTTGACTCGTAACCTATAGAGAAACAACAAACATTTAGCAGTTTTTGTGTTTGCATATTTGTTTTTTTTTTTGTTCAAACACTGCTGTGAGAAGCTGATAAACAGGCAGTATATAATAAAGGAAGAGCAAAAACAATCTAAAAGTGAACTTCTCCATTCACTATTTATGGCTAGAAAATAAGGGCCCCACATTTCAAAAGTTGGTGAACTATAGCTCTCAAGAAGATACTGCAGAACTGCACTTTGTCTTTAGTTAATTTACCAGTAATTGTATTTTTGGCACAGTTTGGGTAGTACTTCAGAGAAAAAAAAAGAAAAAAAAATTTGCTTCAAAGTGCAAAATATTTCATACCAAATCAACCAATACCCTGCGGTTGCATGAATGAAGTTCTGGTTTAGATTTGCAAGATGCATGTGGCTGTACCGTGTCTTTCCAGTGATGAGGATCTTACTAGGGTCCATGACCCTGCAGGCCAGCCCAGCCGTGTGAATGGTGCGCAATGCTGAGCTCAGCTGGACAATGTAGGCCCAAATCAGAGACTCCGGTAAGAGCCCCGCATGCTGCCGTGGAGGAGGGATCTCATGCTGCCCTGATGGAAGAAAACAAAGTTATTTCTCTCTCTCTCTCTCAAAAAAAAAAAAAAAAACAACTTTAACAAAACAATTAATTACAAATAAATAATATAAAATTAACACTGGAAATAGGCAATAAAACTCTTTAACATCAAGGTATTCATTAAAATTTTATATCAGTGTATAAGAATACATGTATGTTTTCAGATGTTGTGACTTGTTAATATAATAAGTTAATGTATTTTATTCCATCCTAATAAACACATTTTTATGGTTTGAGGCTACACTGTGTTTTATGCAGCCGTTTACAGCTAAACATCATCACTGGGTTTTGCTTCCTCTGTCAGTCTTGAGCTTGCAGGTACTGAACCCAGGGGCGGGATCAGTTTCAACCACTCCTTCCTCTTTCCTCTCTACACATTCACGAAGACACAACTGCCACCAAACACTTGACATACTCTGTATCTAACGGATATATTCTCACACACACACACAAACAACTCACCCCACTTTCTCTTTGTGAAGTAAGAATCCGCTGCCGGATCGTTGAAGTGCCTGCTGAACATGGTCTCCGCCCCCGCATGGAAGTCATAGGAAAATACCAGTGCTGTGAAGGATAAACGTGATCATACATGAAAAGACTCTAAAGGGTCAATGACACCAGCATCTAGTGCTGTCAAAAGTATTGATGTCAGTACTGAAATTTTAAAAATGTGATGATACCGGCATTTCCCGCTAGCATTTTGAGCGCTGTTAAGCAGATTCTTAAACACCTCTGATTGGCCATTGTGTTCACACTCTCAACAGATACATCTGTGATTGGCGTCTATCAGCAGATCCCTAATATATCTGCTCATAGACAGATCTGCTGATAGACAGCTTTCAAACGCTCCTGTGTGAATCTGTGTAAGTGCTCAGTGAAGAGCATGAAGCGATAATCATTGTAGCCAATCACAGACATATCTCTTGAAGTCTTTTAAAAATCTAGTTCAAAACGCAATCCTAGAAATGTACTTCTTTGAAAAATTTAATTAATGCAAATATATTCAAAAAGAAATAAAAATAAAAAAAAATAAAACAAAAAATTTTTTTAAAAAAACCCCTTTCAATAATCATCATACTCATGACATAAAAACATCACTCAAAAAATATGTTTCAGAGCATATGTAAACATTTTTTAAAAAGTACTTTTTAATAAATTAATAGATAGGACAAAAGAAAAAAAGAGCTCCTTATCACTGACCCAAAATCAAACGCATCATTTCAAAACCAAAAGCGGTGTTGCATAATAGTTTGGCCATGCACACGCACTTGAAACCAAAACAAAAAAACCACACATATCCGTACAGTGGTCTCCAAATGCTTTGGTGGTGAAGACCTCTCGGAGGGTCACAGTATTGGAGTGCTGAATCTTCTTCCACATGTCTACCAGCATCATACACTTGGTGTTGACCAGCCTGAAGCCTGTGAATGCACACAAAGACATTTCTAAAGTTACACACGTGGGTATTAAACTAAAAAACTAAAACACAACATGTCATTGTGCTGCCAAGACGCAGCGACTGTTTATGGTTTTAGTTCTCCAATTTTTAGAGATATATTAAAGCTAGGTACTTTCATTTCCATAAGCACTTTAAAACCATATTGAACTTCAGATTATTTCATTTTAAGTTCTGTGGTTTGATTGGTTATCCATTAATATTGCCATTGCAAAAACCAGTGAACCCTACAGGAACAGCTGCACATACAAATACTTAGTGCCTCACCATGTATCCTCCTGAGGCAGTAAGGTAAGTCATCTTTGCTGTTGACTGCCTTGTAACAGGAAGTGATGTAACTGAAGTTGCTGGTTTTCTGAAGACGGTTTGGTGGGGGAAGGGGTTCCAGTGGAAAGAGGCTGTGGTAACTGTCTACCTCAGACGGCACTCCTGAAAGAGGGAAGGAACAGACTACTTCAATCATACAACACACCTTTTCTTACACACATATGCACCAAAATAAACACTTCAAGAATATTTAAAAAGATGATCGAAATGGCACAAAGGTAGATAACTATGTAAATGCTTTTCAAACCAATTAAAAAAAGGCAGACAGACAAAGGATGTGGTTTTCTTCTCAGACAGCAGGTGAATCCATGTGCGCTGACCACAAAACAGACATTATAACTGAACAGTTGCCGTGTTGTCCATTGAAACCAAAACACCTTTGACATGTCATGACAATGAAAGACAAACCACATCCTCACCAGGGTTCTCAGACTGATCTATCTGTGCCATCGTTATCAAATGCCTGTTAATCAGCTCCTACAAACAAGACAAACAAGACACTGTATTATAATAAATAAGTGAAAATGACAATCAACTTCTAAACAACACTGGCTAACAGATGAGGGCAGAAATCGACAATTACCTGTCGGAGTTCGTCAGCCATAAAGAAGGATGGTGCATTGGCTTTTGGCTGCATGTACGCCACATGAGGTGCCGTTTGCGGATACATGTGATATGTTGGAAACACCTGAAAAACAGAAGAGTGCATTGGCTATTTTAGGTAAACCAGGTAAAGTTAATAATATCACACAGCAAAGTCTGATTTACATGAACCATACCATTCCGGCCAAAGGGGCAGGGGTGTTGTCGGTATAGAAGTAGGTTGTCCCACCCACAGTCTCCTTTTGAATAATGTGGGCTCCACCGCCTTGATCAGACGCACTGGGGGGCATCATGTAATTGGCTGGGTTGGGGTTGGGTGTGTGACTGCGCCGCCGTGGGGCTGGGGAGGTGTGAGGGGTGATTTTGGGGGAGTGAAGAGGAGATGACCCAGCAGAGAGTGACATACCTGTCCAAGAAACCAAATATTCAAGCCTAATTAAACACAGAATACACTAATACTAGAAATACTAAGAGTAAAAAAATTATAATAAAAAGACAGGCAGAATGGCAGAACACCAAGTGGTACTTTCTGGGAGTGACTCACTGACCAGGTGCAAGAGCAGCCGCTGTGGAGCTGCTCAAGACAGGATGAGGGAAGATTGGGGAGGTGAATGCTGGCACGGCCGTCTGAGACATGGAGGCCATCCGTGGGGCCCCTTTAGGGACAAACTCACTTGCTGTGGGGTTAGGAGCCTGAAAAAGAATCACAGATACAAATAGAACCGTAATGTTTTCACTTTAACACCTCTAAGAAACATGTTTCTTTTGGCACTGTCATTTTGGTATATAATATATAGTGCGATATATAAACACTTTTTTTCATAATAAGAAATTGGGTCTTGATACATAAAGACCTAATTTTAAATTTTAGGATGGGGGTCTCTTGCATTAGGATTATAATATCTGGGAGTCCATGGCATCTAAAAGTAGGTGCTTACATAACACGTGTTCTTGCATTCAAAAACAACCAGATAGAGCACAATGGAATGAAACAGAGCACAGGAGTCTGGAGACAGTGTTTTTACCTTGACACAGAATCTTAAAATGCATTGTCAGATGCAATGCAATGGTGACTGATGTCCGTCTAAATGAATATGGCTGTAGCCATGGTGCAATAATTTTGAATAACTTTTCTTTAAGGGATTTCCTGTGCAAACTCTCTAAAAGTCAAACATGGCATGATGTCAGCATAGAAATTTAACCCCACAGCTAAAAAATTATACTTTTTTAAAACTCACTAGTCAATTGTTGGATGACTAGTCTGACAAAAATGCAGGTTGAAACCATTTTTATTCTATTAGAACTTCTTGAAAGATAACAGAAATACAAGTGAATCTTCCAAAAATCTTAAGCTCTCACCTTTCTCCTTTGTGATATGCTCAAAGCACCAAAATCACTGAAGAGAGATGACACTGGGGAATTTACTGGATCTAAAAAGTGGAGCAGAAACATAGAAAAGTTTTTCAAATCTTGCCATGACAGCTTTATTGCCACAACAAAAATTCCAATTTTTTTCACTCACCATGTGTGCTGTGGGTGAAGCTCTTGGCACCATCGTTCAGCAGACTTGGAGAACTGCTACTGCTGGTCATCCTCTAAAAACACAAGTAACCATCAGCATGTGAACTGTGCCATTATGAATCACCACTGTGTGCTCCATTTGACAGACCCAATTGCTAGTATTATCTATTGGTTTCCTGTTTATCATATCACCACACACAGTCACTAGTGGTCATGTTACCTGCATCATTGAATATTTGGACTCTGCTGGTCCTCCAAACCCATTGACCCCAATAAAGGTGCTGCTGAAGTACGAGTTGGTCAGACTGGCATCATTCAGAGCACCCCCCTCCATCCCAGGGACTGCAATAAAGCAAAAACACATGTGAACCCTTTGTGTTAATACAATATCTTGCACAAAGTCTTATGTAAGCCTTTTTCAAATTATATAAATATATTTAAAAAATAATTCAAATAATGCAGTGAATGGTAGCTTCAGTATATACGGTTTTAAAAGATTAATGTGCTCTCCTAAAAGCAAGTTCCATAGAATTTCTGCTGAAAACGAAAAAAAAAGTTTTAAGAGCTGCTGGACATAACTTCCCACTTTACTGTGAAAATGCACTCAGACTCTTCTAAAGTGTCATCAAGATGTTTGCTATTCTGTTAAGTTTATAAAGATACTTTAAACTTGCCTGTGAACAATGGCAGGTCTTTTTCTATGGCAAGCCATTTATTCATTAAAACTAGTATCTATGCCACTGAATTCTGTGGAGATGTGTGTAACTACACACTTTGGACTAGTATGTATTCCAATATTGATGAGTATCTCTTTTAAAAATCTCACTAATAACTATTCATTAAATACTATATAGTATTTATTATGACATAATTTTTTTGTACCTATTTATGAGACAATTATCTATCCAAGTTGTCACTAGTAACATTTATTATTGCACCCATTTCAATCTCTTTTTTCCCCTACCTGTCATATGTACTGACTAACCAGAACAGCTATTTTAAAGTTATACTAAACCATTACTAGTATGATTAAGAAAAAAAAGTTACTAGAAACAGCTGGAACACAATAGTATTGAATGGCAGGCCTACTATGATTAATTTATTTAACACTAGGAAAACTGGATCAGATACTAATAACTACTAAAAAAAAAAAAAATTAGAATAAGTAGTAGTTTCTCATAATGAGTGAAATTGTAAAACAAGTGTAATTGTAAAAGATAGTAGTCAATACCGGATCACTGGAGTATTCCAGTAAAAACCTTCTAGGTAGTTTAGTTTTAACGAATAAATGTTATCAGATAACATCAATTATCAAAAAAACAGAAAATTTATGCATTTGGAAGAACATTTTGGAACCAACAGAAACCAAGTAGAGGATTAACTAAACGCTTTTGCTTCTGTTGTTTTAGTATTTCCGTCTTTCGTTTAAAAGTGTTTGCGCGCTGTGGAGTAACATGTTGATTTCCCGTGTTGTTGTGTTAGCGAAATTTAGGCCGCTAAATCCACGGCCTCGATTTAAACAAAAGCCGCCGTGTGGCCCCGTAACCGAATAACAACAACAACAACAACAGAGGACAGGATACGCTAGGCCTCAGTGCAATCTTACTGGACAATAGTTGTCCCTCCATAGCTGTTCCCGCGGGACCGAGAGAATCGTTCTTTTTTGGAACGTTTGCCGGAGCGCCGCTGGCCGCGCTACTTCCGAGCACGTATCCTGCCGCCGCCACTGCTCCTCCGGCGAGAGATAAAGAAACGGGGCTTCCTCCTCCACCGCCAGCACCTGTACCACCACCGTGCAGAGAAAGGCTCGCCATGGACGGATCCTCGTGCAGAAACTGGCATTCATCTCCGTAAAAACAAGTCTTGTCTTTCGCATAATAACGGCAGAATTTCACTTTCACACCGGGTATTCCGACACCCCCGAGCGGAGCAGCTGGAGCTGGGAGTCCACTGTTCATGGCACCGCTGCTGCTGCTGCTCCCGCCGGAAGACACTCGCACATAGACTCGAGATATTTAGCAGCACTATATTTTAAAACACTTGAGAAACAATGAGCACCTTACTGGACGTTTAGTAATAAAATCAACTTCCTCATCGAGCCAGATGACTAGTCAGCAAGAGCCATACTTTTATTGCTATGTACTGATACTCGTTATCGGGGTCCATAGCTGGCCTACTAGTCCCTCAGCCTGGCGTTCGGCTGGGATCATGCTGTTGTTGTTGTCTTCTGTCTACACTTGTTCAGCTAAGCGCTAATAGCCCTGCTGTGCATGCTGGGTATGACCAGGACTGCAGTTCACATTAGGAGTCAGTAGGGGATTCGTTTAAATCATAAAATATATTACAATCATTGATAATTTTTGTATCTTGAGCTTAAGTGTTGAAAACAGGGAATTTTACCTTGCACTTTTCATATCGTAACTGAAAAATATATATTTTAATTAATTTGGTATTTACCTATCACTTTGTGGTTTTGATACATCATAAATCAATAATTGATATTAAAACATTATTATTATTATCATCATGTATACATTTTCCTATTTATAATATAAGTGCAATAGGTGAGCTTTACGGTGCATTCACACTGAGAGTAATTTTTAGTGTGTGTGTGTGTGTATGTATATATTTTTAGTGTGTGTGTGTGTGTATGTATATATATATATATATATAGATATATATATATATATATATATATATATATATAATATATATATATACTAAAAAAAATGTTCCCTCATTTTTTGGGTGTCATTTTTTTAATGTTTGGGTAGTTTTAGTGTTACTCAGATCCTGGGTCAAACCATAACCCAGCGGTTGAGTTATTTACCACCAGGATTTTGCATACTCTTCAGGAGAGAGCAGTTCTAAGCGCCATCGAATTTATGCATTTCTTTGGTAAAATATAGATTTGTGTACAGTTTTTTTATCTGTAAAATCGTTACTGTGATGTATATTGTTCAATTTGTGCAAAGCACCATACGGGCTCACCGTGTGAATCACCTAAAGGAGCATCGCATCTGTCTTTTTGTGTGATGGAAAAGCCTGATGCTTTGCGTAAAATAAACTTTTTACTTTGGACGTTGAAATATGTCCTCAGAGTGGTTTATTGTTTGTTTATGGGCAGATTACAATGCTGTAAATTATATAGGCTAAATAAAGGAAAATAAAGGAAGTTATCATGCAAACCAGTGGTTGTGTGGAGTATTTTACAAAAGTTTAGATGATTTAAGTTAATCTGTAAACATTATTTAATATCTGAAGTAAAAAAAAAAAAAAAGCTAGTATTATAGTAAAAATGAATCAACCCAATTTGCTGGGTAAAATTAACCCAACGTGTTCTGTCCTATATTTACCCAGCCCTAAGATTAAAAACAACCCAAACTGGCCACTGAACCTAGTTGTTTTAGAGTGTGCATATACAGTACAGACCAAAAGTTTGGAAACATTACTATTTTTAATGTTTTTGAAAGAAGTTTCTTCTGCTCATCAAGCCTGCATTTATTTGATCAAAAATACAGAAAAAAAAATGTAATATTGTGATATATTATTACAATTTAAATAATTGTTTTTAAATTTATTATACTTTGAATTATCATTTATTTCTGTGATGCAAAGCTGAGGGGGGGCTGAAAATACTAATGGCCTAAGACTTTTGCACTACATATATATATATATATATATATATATATATATATATATATATATATATATAGATATATACACATATACATACATACATATAGGAACACTAGCTAATACCCTGGAGCATTAAAGATGCAAGAAACAGCAAACATACCAGGAACCAACATCAATGATTAAGTTTGTAAGAGAAGGTGAAAATCCATCAACTACATCAACAACAAACAACTTATTACAAAAGGCCCAGGCATGGGAGATGAGAGTAGATCTGGGAGGAAGATTGCAGTTCCCCCAAGTGGTTCAGACAACCCTAAGACCAGATGTGGTTCTGTGGTCTGACAAGGCAAAGAAGATCATCTTGATCGAAATTACAATCCTGTGGGAAGAAGGATGCCATCAAACCTTTGAAAGGAAGAGTGCAAAATATCAAGATCTTTTGTAAGACTGTTGTGAGAAAGGGTGGCAGGCATAGCTGTTCCCAGTCGAGGTTGGCTGTAGAGGATTCCAGCCCCAGTCAGTAGAAGGTAGCAGTCTGCAGGATGGGGGAGGCAGCAGAAAGAGCCTCATGTTGGGTATGAAATAGGAGAGAGTAGCAAAGCTGGAATCTAGGACGAGAAGATGGGCAGTGATTTGGCCACCACTGCCGACCCACCAACAGGAGGGTGTTATGGTTCAAGGTCGAAACACCCAAAGAGTGTTGGATACTGTCTAGATGACATCAGCTCCTCCTGGCCAAGGCTACATTCACGCAAGGTGAATGTAAAAGAAGAATCTTTTCGATGTGAGTAATATTATATATAATAATAATTTTTATTATTATTATTGAAACATTCTCTGATATTGGCTATTAATA
Source organism: Cyprinus carpio (assembly GCF_018340385.1). NCBI lineage: Eukaryota > Metazoa > Chordata > Actinopteri > Cypriniformes > Cyprinidae > Cyprinus > Cyprinus carpio. Next base: position 15,521,486 of record NC_056595.1, on the reverse strand, counting down.
TAACCCTTCCCACCCAGAAACATAACTAAGTCAAGGAGATTTTTCTACTTGCCAAAACAAAGGCGTCTTCTTTTAATTGCTCTCAGACTAATATCCAACCTGAGGCATTTAAAGAGGTGCAAACGTAAGTAGAAGTGATGTTTTGTGACGTGCTGAAGCGACCGTTTGTGCCATATTAAGAAGTGATGTTTTGTGTCATGCGCTGAAGCGAAACTCTTTGCGCTTTTGTTCGCTGTCCATCCTATTTCATGATCAGACAAGGGTCGAGGAAGAAGCTGTTATGCCTTCACGCGATGCGTTCAGGAAATAGGCTTGTGGTGGGTAAGTCAGACAAAACATTTATTACCTGTAGGCTAATTTACCAGTGAACTGGTGACAAACTAGTTCATTTCAGATATGTACGTTATTATGAACACATTTAATGGATTTTGCTTAACTGTGCTTATTTGTATGTTATATGGTTTCATTTATTCCAGTAGCCTATAGTTGTTTTATTCATTGTTTATTCATGCATTCATTGTCGTTCTCTCATATTTGTATTGTTCTGTATCTTGTGCCGAGTGTTACTCGTGCTGCACTGGATCGCTCGCGGCAGCGCGGAGACGGACGCTGCAGCTGAGACTCGTCCCCAGTGTGACACTGATGGATCGGTAAAGTCCTTCTGATCAGCCACTCACTGGCTCAGAACAGCTTTCTGTCTGTAATTCTCAAGTTCTTTTCAAGCAGATATTTTAGCTTCACCCACATATGCCACAGGGCTGATGTTAGAGATCCCTGAAGATAAATTATTATCCATAACAAGATTTGCCTCACAAGTGAATTTTACATTAATTTGAATGCAGGCACATGGATTTATAATTTACATTTTATTTTAAAAAAAATGTATTTAATTTCACAATCTTTTGTAAGATTTATACATTATAAACATTCAGTTCTTTACTGTAGAAATGAATGGTAACAAGGTTGCTAATCTGATAAAACATAAAGTAATTAAAAAAGAGAATTGTCCTTAAAGAGTTGATGCTGCTGCAAATTCAATCAATGTAAAATGTTTCTCTTGAAGAATTGTTATATTGGGAAAAATGTCTTTAATAACACACCATAAAAGTAGGCATTCGTTCTTAAAGTTAATAGTTATATGTTTATGTTATATTGAAGTTATATGCTAAATATATTTAAGCATACTGACCATGCAATAGCTTGTGTTTCTCGTGATTATTTAACAAGATTCTGTAAGAAGGGATATTAGGTCTTTTTCTTATTTTGAATCCAAGGCTTAGACAGTTTTTTAACACTTAAAAAGCAGCTAAGAAAAAAAGCAGAACTGATGATTTTACAGAAATTGCTGTGGTATTTTAGTGTTACTGTCAAGCTTCTTTTGCTATTCTGATGAATAACATCAGTGCACTTGTTTTTTTGTTTGTTTTTGTTTTTTTCCCAGACTTTAAGATGCACATTGGAAGAGACTCATTTGATGAGTTCTGACCCAATTAAACTGGATTTCACTGAAGGACAAACTGTGGAAATTTACAGTGCATGCCAACAAAACCGCTCAGATGGACTAAAATGTCTCTGTCACCAAAGGTTTATATCTGTTGGATAAATTATGATTTTTTTTTAATGAAGTTTTGAATGGATTACTCTAATACATCACCTGATATTCAATATGTCATTGATAAATTATAAGTTTAGAATTTTATCTCTAAATTAATAATTGATTATATCTTTTTTTTTATATATGCTTCCTACAGGATAAATTCCTCTATGCATGCATTACAGCCCACTGAGCAATTTAGAAATGGAACATACACTGTAAACTGTGGCAATCATAATGTTACAGTTGTTCAGGCACCACAAAGTAAGTCAAACATAAAATGGAGGAAACATATTTCTATTAATACTAGTACCTAAAACAACATATGAGTTGTTGAGTTGTTTCATTTCATTAAGATGTCTCTTTGTTGTCTCTGTAGGGAGGCCATCAGTTCCAGTGCTCAAAGCTATTGCAAAAGCAGGGTATACAAATATAGCTCAGTTAGTGTGTACCTCTGAGGGGAACCCAAAGCCAACTATCAGGTGGTATGGTAACAGGTAACATGACGTTATGGCCTGCTACCATTGTAGATACTGCTTACGGTGATGGTTTCTTGTTGGGAGAATTTATTACATAAAACAATGCTTTAACTACATATCTGTGATTCAATTGTTTGTTTTCCTTTTAGCCAAAATCCAGAAGAGGGCATGAAAGATAAGTGGTATAAGACAGAGAGCATTGTGATGAGTCACGACTTTGAAAGTCCAGATATAAAGTGCTGTGCAAGTAATTTGCTGGGTGAAGAATGCACTGAGCTTCATCATCTTGGTATGTAATTTTTGAATGTGTTTAAAAGTCTCTTATGTTCAACAAGGCTGCATTTATTTTTAAATTAAAATAACTGTTTTAATATATTTTAAAATCTAATTTATTCCTGTGATGGCAAAACTACATTTTCAGCAGTCATTATTGAAAATCCTTCTGAAATCATTCTAATATGCTGTTAGAATGGAATAGTTTTGCTGCTAAAGAAACATTTCTTATTATTATCAACGTTGAAAATATTTGTGCTGCTTAATATGTTTGTGAAAACCATGATACTTTTTTTTTAGGATTCTTTGATTAATGAAAAGAACAACGTTTATTTGAAATAGAAATCTTTTGTAACATTATGGCCTTTCTGTCACTTTTTTATCAGTTTAATACATACCTTAAGAATAATGGTATTAATGTCTTTAAAAAAAAAATCTTACCAACCCCAAACTTTTGTGTGGCATTGTATATGTGTAAAAACTTTGTTGTCAATGGGTCATGAAAAAAAAAAAAAACATTTACATTTTATCAGTGACTAATTTTACTTGATATGATACTATAAGTTAAAAGTTTTTCAAATATTTACTTTCTTATCTAGAGAACAGATGAATAATGCTGTTTTTATATATGATATGACAGCTATCACAGCTATGCAATCCTTATACCATACCAATATACAACGTTAATATTATATATTATCTATCATCAAATGACCCCCTACTTAAAACTCAGAAACTTTAGATGAAAATCATATAAGTACCCAGATATTATAATATTATATTATCATAATATCTTATCTACCACAATGGAAATGATATTTTCAGCACTGTTTGACAGCATATACAATAAATGATGTAGGATAGGTTATATAGGGGTTTTGGTTTAGCATGAAAACCTTCTGCGAATTGTGTTGGTTATCTTTCAGATCTCAATAGGAATGTGGATGGGCAAAAGGCTCAGACGATTTTCCTGAAATCTGGTCAGTCACTGCTACTCCAATGCACCATGAAGTCTCAGTCTATAGACGTCCCTGAACTGAGATGGCAATTCAATAACACAGCAGTAAGATGTGGATACTAACCATAAAACGAAGTTTCCCTGCTCTGACCATTTGACCATTTTTCACTTATTTTTTTTCCTGCCCTTAATTCAGGTCAAGGGAATCACATCGTTATATTTTAAAAACTGGGCAGAATACTTCTTTATTGAATCAGTGAATGTGACACATAGTGGGGAGTATATCTGCACATCTAAAAACAACCAAGCTGGGAAGACCTACGTCAAGGTCCTTGGTAAGTAAAACCATTGCCATTTCGATTAAAATGTTTCTTAAAAATGTTTTAATATATGACTTTTAAATGATCAGTGAGCTACTTCTAATGTGTGACAATCATTTATTGTGCAAATAATAATTAAAGTGATATTTTTCTTCTATGGGCGATCCTTCCTTGAAAGAAAATGACAAAATCGACATATTGCAGTTGAATGAGAACAACACCATACTAGCACAAAATAAGGCAAGCTTCTGCTTCCAGGCTCTGGTGTTCTCCTTCCCAAAAGCCCAGTGTCACTGGATTACACCAAATCAAACCCAAATAGAGTGCAGAGAAACTCATTATCCTAATTGTAATAGGTATTTACCTCATGCTATCCATTTCAATGCAAATGATGGAGTGTGTTGTTGTGTTTGCTTAGTTTGTTGATTCTCTCATTAGTGCATTTAAGCTGTGTAACCCTGAACCAGGCCAATATCAAATGAAATTAAAGACTCAGCAAACTAGTGTCATAAGGAATATGTCTCTCTGCATTTCAGGTGAGTGGTCATAAACATTTTGACTGAAAAATAATGAGATGTTAAATGTGAAATAAGTTTATATGCAATGCATTTTGCAGACATTCCTAAAATTGCAATTAAATTTCTCAATGATTCAAACATCGTCTCTTGTGAGACTCAAAGCTCCCTACCTGCGACTGTATCCTGGAAGATCTGCCCATCATACCCCAAGTAAGAAGCAGAGATAACCAATGGTATAAACATGACATGCATGTCTTTTTTGCTAATTCATTAAACTATTTATCTGTATATTTTTGCAGATGTATTCATTCTGAAAACTGGAAAGAGATACCTGTTGCCAAGCCCAATGTCATGGACTCAGATCAGTTCTGTCAGAAGAAAATTGACTTTGCCAGACATCACTCGAACAGCGAGGACCATCATATCAAATGCTGCATCACTAACACAGCAGGGACTCGCTGTAGTGAACAATTACAACTGCCAACAAGTGAGTCTAAACCCTAAATTGAATACTAGACTCAGTAGAGTTAACCTAAATGCAGACTATAACATAATCTTACTTATCTTATTAGATCTTAAGAAGGATTTTATAACTCTTTAAACTACCTTTCAAAAGTTTGAAGTTTTTAAATACTTTTATTCAGCAAGGACGCATTAAATTGTTCGAAAGTGATAGTAAAGTATTTTACATTGTTGCAAATGATTTTTTTATTTAAAATGAAATGCTTTTGAACTTTCTATTCATTAAAGAAACCTAAAAAATATTTGATAGCAAAACTAATTTTATCAACTAACATTGAAATGTTTCTTGAACACCGAATCAACATATTAGAATGATTTCTGAAGGATCATGTGACACTGAAGACTTGAGTAATGGCTGATGAAGATTTGCCATCATAGGAATATATTACAGTTTAAAATATATTCAAATAGAAAATATTTATTTTAATTTGTAATAACATTTCACAATATTAATAAATAAATACAGCCTCGGTGAGCATAAGAGAGTTTCGAAAAAAATCTTACCAACCGCAAATGTTTGAACTGTAGTCAAGGACTAATAATGTGAACAATTCCCCATATATTTACATATTTTTACACCACACACAGAGAAACAGAGTTAAATATAGCATGTTACAAAAAAGAGTTATTATTATAGCAATCATTTTTTACTGGGCACTTTTATTTTCCGGGGATATTTATAAAAACATATTTACATTTTTCTTTCTGATATATGAATCAGATATCACATATTGTCTGTCAATGTTAGTTCAGTAATCAACTCTAATGTTCATTTAAATATATATTTAACACTGAGGTTGAGTCACAATTTTAGCTAAATTCATTTTTTCACCTGCTGTTTTCCCACAGATATCCTCAGTATTGATTATGTGATTTGTTTCCTGGTCATCTTTATACTCCTCATGGTCATCTTTGCCTTAATCATCTTTATAAGAGTTAAGGTAAACCTGTACATGCTTCTGTCATGATGACAAACAAACACTTAGAATTATAGATCTTACCTCTTCAAACACAGACTCTCACTCCTTTGTTACAGAAGCCTGGGTACCAGTGTCAGATCCAGATGATTCAGATGATCGGACCCAACGACAATGACTATATATACATTGATTTCAGGGAGTCGAAGTATGACCTGAAATGGGAATTTCCACGAGAAAATCTTGAGCTTGGTAAAGATCACCAGGAACATTTTTGAGACTTGCTATATATATAACTTATTAAGTGTTACAAATTTGTTTTGTGTGCTTTCCGAAGGGAGTGAGCTGGGATCAGGAGCGTTTGGGATGGTTGTGCAGGCTACAGCGTATGGGATCAGCAAACCAGGAGTGTCTATTCAGGTAGCAGTAAAAATGTTAAAGGGTAAGTAATGACATAATTTAACAGCATTCAAATCTAATATCTGTATACATCACTGGCATTTTGGAATATGATGGTAAACGTTTGTTTTTTATTGTTAACTTATGGATTAAACAGACAAGCACCAGGCAGTGGAAAAGGAAGCTCTGATGTCTGAACTGAAAATGCTGACTCATATTGGACACCATGAAAACATTGTCAACTTGCTCGGAGCTTGTACAGGCTCAGGTAAGATTTGGAGAAGTCATGGGTTTCTGAATCATATGCTTTGATGGAGACATATATAGAAAGAGAGAGAGTAGCGTTGATTTCATTAGTATTTTTTCCATTCATTTTTCCCATAGTGATTTTGAAAAAGTCTTTATTAACATGTTGTAAGCCATGAACCAAGCCAAACAGCTATAAGGTGAATCACAACATTACAAACTTTAATTTGAGGCCAGTATTTGGAAATTATAAAGGTTGTGTACCTAATGGCTTTAGGGAGGGAAAGAACTACAATCCCATGAAGCATTATGAATGACATAATCAAATTAAAAAAGTTGTTGATTATATCTATAGAAACAATATATAAGTTTATTGCAAACTAAGTATATATTAAAATATTACAGGATCATGGGTAATGTAGTAGGTAATGTAGTCGAATTGTGCTGTAAAATGTGATTAAAAATAAGTAGCAAACAGATGGCTTGAACAAAAGCATATGCCATCGAATTTGCAACCTCAGACCTCACAACAGTTCTGTCTTTAAAGTTTTTTTTATGTTATCATTAAAATTATTTTCCCTATGCAGAAAAGGAATGGGGATTTTACTTGTGGAACCTACTTGATTATGATTGGTCGGTTGTTTGACCATCAAAAAAGCAGGATAATATAGTCAGCTGGTCCTTATAGCCAAATTTTATAGATTTTTTTGTTTGTTTGTTGTTTTTTGAAATCTACAGGTCCTATTTACCTGATATTCCAGTACTGCTGTAACGGAGATCTCTTGAACTACCTGAAGGGCAACAGGGAACGTTTTCACAAATATCTGACGGACGCTTTCAACAGGGACAGATTCAGGGGCCTCTACCACAACTTCCAGCAGAAGAGAAACTCCAGGTTTGCATAAACATCCGCCAAGCAGAGAATTACAGCAGTGGCTTTTTCAAAAAAGAAAAAAACCCCAGTGTGGACGAGAGGGAAATGAATATATTGTGCTGAAGTGGAACTGTAAATGTAAAGGTGCACATAAATGAATAAACTGTCGTTACTGTAAATGACTGTGTGCTTCTCTCGCCTTGTTGTACTTCCACAGTGAGTATATTGAGCCTGAAAGCAACCAATATGTGCACATGACACTTGCAACCAAAGGACAGGAGAACGAGGCACTCCTCAGTCCCAGCATCAGCTCAGTGTCTACTGTTGAGGGTAGGTGGAGAAAGGGAGAATCTGATTTTTTTCATTAACTGTATGAATTAAACAGTGACTTTTAAGAGGGTCGAATTTGTTTTTTTTTTTTATTAAAATTTCATTTTATTATTATTATCATTATCTTATTCACTTGGTTTTTTTCACTTGAACCATACATGCATCAGATCATAAAACATCAATTTATAGTACTCGATTGCATATGTGATTGCTCATTTTATTTGTTAACAAATAACTAATAATAATTGAAAATACATATTAGAAAATAAACAATTGTTTATGTTAATTCTCCAAAGAAATGCTTGAATGTGAAGACAAACATCAAGAAGAGGAACTTCACAGTCTCACCTATGATGATCTTCTGAGTTTCTCTTTTCAAGTTGCAAAGGGCATGGAGTTCCTGTCTTCTAAAAATGTGAGCTTAACTTTCTGATCATGATACTTCTACTTTCTGCCTTTCAACAGAGATCAAACTAACAGCTTTATTAACTTATTTTTAAACTTTTTTTTCTAATGTTATCTCAGAATACTACATGAGCATGTATCTTCTTTGTTAAATCATATTGTTATATAGTCAATGTAAAAAAGGCTTTAGTGAACAGTTTTCTGCCTACAGTGTATCCATAGGGACTTGGCAGCCAGAAATGTTTTGGTGACACATGGCAGACAGGTGAAGATCGGTGATTTTGGCCTCGCAAGAGACATTGAACATGATTCCAACTATGTTGTAAGAGGAAATGTAGGTATTGTGTGTGCATATATGATAGTCTTGATGTGACTGGTCTTTATTTAGCTGACTTGTAATTATAATTGTATACATGACATTTTTGCAGGTGCGTTTGCCCGTGAAGTGGATGGCTCCTGAGAGTATTTTCAAAGGGGTTTACACAATGCAGAGTGACGTCTGGGCCTATGGCATTCTGCTATGGGAAATCTTTTCTCTAGGTGTCTCTCTCTCTGCTGTATACAGCTTATAACTTGTATTTAGCCAAGAAAATTCTTATAAATCACTTTTGATTAAACATATTTTGTACTAACTATTAGGAGTCACCCCATATCCTGGAATAACTGTTAATGATGGATTCTACAGAATGATTGAAAGTGGATATCACATGGAGCAACCCTATTATGCCGAAGAATCTGTGTAAGTACCTCTATATAAATCTAATTAGTATTTTATATGTATAGTAAAATACTGGAGAATGATATTTAAAATGTGTTTGTGTATGTTTAGTTACAAGGTAATGTGTCGCTGCTGGATGCTTGATCCCGTCGACCGACCTTGTTTCTCCAAGCTTGTAGCTTTCATGGAAAAAGAGCTGTCTGCTTTGGAAGAAAGGGTGACTTTTATGTGAAAGTTATTTTAAAAATGGGCTCAATTTGTTGGTGGATGCACACTTACTGTGATATCTGTCTACAGCTATATTACAATGTTGGAGGATACTGCCACAATGACGTAACATACCAGAATGCACCCATGACTCCTGATGCTACACTGATGGAGAAAAAAACAGATGTCTTCCAGTCCGACACTGAGAATTCAGATGAAAGAAAAGCAGTGGACAGTCCTGGATCAGTTAGAACAGAACCTCTTGTTTGAACATAGGAGTTAAAGCCTTGCATTATGAAAACATAATGCATAACTTGTGCTTCCATTTATAGCTACTTACACAAAGCGTTTTTAATTCCCAAGAGAAAATGTGGAAGTAACCAAAAAAAAAAACATATGCGCATATTTCCACAAAAAAAATGTTTAATAATATTTTAATTAATTAATATCAACAAACAAATCACAACATTTTTCCAGAAGTGTTTACAGTGTAATTAATAACATACAGTATTTGAATGTTGTTTTGTGCAGGAAGCTTTTTTTAGGAACTTTAATATACAACAAACCTTTCCAATTTTAATTAGAATTCTAGGAAGTGTACCTTACCACTGTAACAGCAGAATAATCTGTTTCTGTACTCCATAATGAAGGCTTACCAGAGATGCTGTGCTTGAGACATACAACAGATTATAAATTATTTTATTTCTATTTTATTTTGCAAGTGAAATTGCTCTATTTTTATAACAAAAATGTTATCTTTATTTTTAATTTTTCATTATATTTATTCAGATATCTTAGACATTTATGGTTTAATCATTATTCTTAAAATATTATTTATCATGTAATAAGAATAGTCTGCAGTATGCTTAGTTATGCTTATGCTTAACAGGAATTTAATTTGCACATTTGTGCAGATTTTCTATAAACAATGTAGTCCATAACTTACATTTCAGTGTGTCTTTCTAACAGTCAGCAACTCAAAATCACCTTTACTGTTTAGGTTAAGCATTCTTAACTTTTTCACTGAGACAGAGTGGGCATGATAATTGAAAAGGCGTTAACAAACTGTAAAATGTTTTTGAAAATATTGAAAAAAAAAATATTTGTATGTAAGGTTTAAGATGCAAAATAAATAAATAAACATAAATTGTGCTGCTTTTTGTGTCTTATGATTCAGTGTACTGTAACTTCATAGTGTTTTATAAATGGAATAGGCCTATGTGTTTTGAGTGAAGGTGTTTATATCATAGACCTACAGAGGGTGGCGCCACGGTGCATGATCCAGTGACACCAGGGGTGTAGTTCAGAAGAGAGGGGGTAAGAATATTTAGCATAAGACCAGGAAAACCTCTTACTCTTGGGTCATCCTTGTCCTTATTTGTCCTAAACTTTGTTGTACAACTCATTTCAACTGTTATCAGACCTATAACATGGTCTCAATATTTACTTTGTCATGATATAACATACATAGGCTATTTACAGAACATTACATTTCAAAGCAAAATCTAAACTAATAAAAAAAATACAATATTAACCAAAACCATTTACTGTACAGCAAACAATAAGAACAATAGCTATTGTTTAGTATTTAATCTTTATTTAATTTTTATGATGTCTAATCCATATTTAAGATATTTATGATTATGATTTATGATTAGCCTACGAAGAAAACCATTTCCAAGAAAACCAAGATCAATGGATTTGGTTCATAAGAGGTCCCAGAAAACATTTTACTCATCTCATGTTAGCACAGGCCTTACTAAATCTAACTGGCTAGGCATACATTTATATATTTAAACTATAATCCACCTCCATATCAGCAAGAGTCGATGAAATATATAGGCCTCATACTCTTGCATTAAATATATAAACCCCAATAATCATACCTTTATTGTGTAATGATACCTGCCTCACACTGAGAAAACTAGGCTATATTTAGACGGCAACAGTTACAGTAATTGACCCAATGGACGTTAACCTCGTCCAATATTGGCTTTTGCCATTTCCAGTTTGTAGAGGACACACGCCGGGGCCATGGAGATAAACGTTGTAAATGCTCTAACATACGAGGATTTTGTGAAACTATTCGGTAATGTGGTTGAGAAATGCCCCCTAATTCCGGCTGCAATATGGTCCTACCGGCCATTCAAAGATCTAGCGGACATCGAGGCTCACATAAGAGAATTCATTCACAGCCTACCAGACTCAGGTACATTTTTCTGCTTTGTGTATTTACCAAAAACACGTTTCCTGACGCTTTAAACACAATGTTATATTTACTGGTTAAATGCATTAAATGTGTTCAGGTAAAGAGGGCGTTTTGCGGTGTCACCCTGATTTGGCGGGTCGGGACACCCAGAACGGGACTCTAACACGCGAGTCTCAAGAAGAGCAGAGTCAAGCCGGGATGACCACACTGGATTCCGCAGAGAGTCTGCAAATGTATCGTTTAAACACAGAGTACAAGGAGCGCTTTGGCTTCCCTTTTGTCATCTGTGCCCGTCTCAACAGCAAAGCAGACATTGTGTGCCAGCTGTCTGAACGCCTGAAGAACGACCGCGCAACGGAGCGAGAGCGCGCGATCGAAGAGGTGACAAAAATCTGTAGCCTCAGGTTACGCAATATTGTCCTATCTGGCATTCAAACCAAACTGTAACTCAAGTTACCATTGCAAAAATTGTTCACTGCATGTTTCTACTTGATGGTAAATATTTCTTTAAGTAACAGACACAAAAAATAAGTAGGCAATAGGCTTTGTAAATGAATTGATCCATATGAAATAACATTGTTATAAAAACGTTAACCCCTTCAGTTATGAAAACGATATTTCTCAGTATTGTCTTCTGAATGTTTTATAACGTCCAGGTTTTTAAATGTTTAAAAAAAACTTTTTTTCCCTCTTGGTTATGTGAACGTTATAATTAAGGGAAAGTAGCCTATTTGATCATTTTGCAAACGCAATGGGAAAATTATTTTTGAATGTTATCTGAACCCTCTGAAGCTAGTAAGTAACATCCGAATAAATTTTTTCAGAAAAACGTTCCATGAATGATGTATGGTTTTGTGCTAATGTTTTGAGAACGTTATTAAAGAGTCTTTTAACGATGTCCTCTGAAAGATTAACGATGAACGATGTCCTCGACAAAGTGATTTTGAGGGAATTCCTAGATATGACACATATGTTTTTGGCGCCTCTAACGCAGCAAGTTAACATTGTGATGCTCTGAAAATCTATTGTGATCAAACATCTAATGTTGCAACGGTTACCTCCTATCAAGCATTCGAGCATCTATTTAGCAATTTATTGTTTGATTAGGTTTTATGCTACCGGCATGATAATTAATAATGATTCATTTCAGTAGCCTAAATGATATTATTGCATTAAAATGGTGTTCTTTTTGACGCATCGGTTAATAAACTTTGGGTTATGATTAGCCTAAAAGGCTATTCTTTTTACTATTCTTATTTGCACCAAATTAAAACAAATGACATGACGCCACACAGCACACATGCTTTTAATTTGTTTAGTAGCTGCATAAATAGTATGAAAGATAATTAATAAAGAAATTCATGATAGAAAGGCTTTTTGACTATATTCGTTGTCTATCTATAAATATGAATAAATTCCAGTTTTAATAATGTCCAGTATATATTTGATAATGTTTTTAAAATGAACATTTGATGTTTCAATGACGTCATGCAATTCTATTACACAAAAAGGACCTTCCAATAAATCGGCTCCACATGCATCGCCTCTCACACAACTGAGATCGCCCTCTACTGTCAATCTTTTAGCAGTACTGTACAGATTTAGCGGATTTGACTGACTGTTGTCAGTGTCACAGGTGAGAGTGAGACTATGTGGCACGCGTATAGTTCCACTCATTGATGGCAGGCTGATTGATTGTGTTGATGACACGTCTCTTTTGGTCAGTGTTTATTTTACGAGTCTTGTGGGACTGGAGGTACGTGAGTGCAGGGGTGAAGGGGGTCCCTTTAGAGTTCCCGGAGCGACACACGACTCATCCTTGAGACCCCCGGACGTGATTGAGGAATCCTGTTCGGGATCCACTCCTCTGGCTCTCCTCTTGTCCTCCTCCTTTTTCCACTTCATGCGTCGGTTCTGGAACCAGATCTTGATGTGTCTCTCGGTGAGGCTGAGGGTGAGCGCGAGCTCCACGCGGCGCGGGCGTGAGATGTACTTGTTGAAGAGAAACTCTTTCTCGAGCTCGAGCAGTTGCGCTCTGGTGTAAGCTGTCCGCGTGCGCTTGCTCTCCTCGGCCTCTACCATGTAAGGGCCTAAAACAGAATTACAGGAGTTTATTTAAGTAAGGTCATGTTTTCGACACAGTCACACCATCTGCCTCTGATGATATTACAGTTTAAAAGTTATCTGAACGTTTGGGCGATATATAAAGTTTAACTCAAAGGTCAGAACCTCCTAACTGAATTCAGTTTGTAGTTATTATTAATATAATAATATATTAAAACGAGTAGTCTACTAAATCAGTCTAAAAATGAATTTATTTAAAGTAAAAGAAATCAAGATCAATTTAATTTTCACTGTGGAATTGGTCCATTAATAGGAGACTTTGCATGTGTCAAGTAATATTTATGTTCATCAGGTCATCATTTTAATCCCAAAATAATAATATTAATTCTATTTTTTTTTAAATTGTATCAAATTCTATAGGGAATTATTTTTATAATGTTATTGTTTTTTACTTTTATTTTACATTTTTTTTATCATATTTATTTTACAATAATTAATAATCGTAGCATAATAATAATAATATACATAACGATTAATATTGTTCTCGAAATTATGTGAATATTTAGAAAAAGAAATAATCAGGCAACTAAAACTCATCAATTGTATGCAATCTAGAATTTCTAGACTATTAAAGAAACAAAAAATATAACTTTCTTTACATCCTTTCTTACGGTTTTCTTCTTATGGGAGATTTTAAGAGAGAAAAAAAGGTATACGTGTGGCCTAAACTGTAGTGAATGACCGCTCAAGAAAAATGGGGTGTGTAGATTACTGAATTATGGCTATTTTGAATTATAAACTATTTTTACCACATTAACACTTTTCAGAGCCGCGTGTCAGCATTAAGATGTGGAAAACTACGACGCTTTTGGGAAACCCATTGTCAGAACACTGGTCCTGTATATCCTTTTCTTTTTCTGAACATCGATGTAGGGGTTTGGAATATACGAGAATATATTGTTGTTATTTTTAACTAAATGGGATGATAATATAATTATCCAGGCTACTTTTAAACAGAGATAGTGCAACACAGTGATTCTTTTAAACACTTCGGAGATCATAAGCATGAATTTGACTTGAGGGCCTACTTTCATATTATCAAAGGTTTTTTTACTTAAAGGTGAACCTAAAGATTAATGGCCGAGGTACGAGAGTTACCTGTCCACTGTCCTTTCCAGGCGTGCGTGTGAGATTTCGTAGATTTCATCCACGGGAATGGCAGGTGATATCTGTTCCGATCCCCGCACAGGTCAAGAGAGTCTTCATAACCGCCGAGCGTCTGTAGAGAAGTCTGGGGAGTCTGGGGAAGGTGAAGATGAGGCCCTGCCAGATCATCCCGGGTCGACATGTTATAAGAAGTAATGTCGGTAAGATTTGGCTGGTCCTGGCCGCCCAAGGACGATGAGTCGTAGACGGACTGAGTCTGTCTACTCATATACAGACACGGTGGAGGGTTTTGGCTGTAGTCTTCGTTGGGGTGTCTCTGGAAGGCGCAAGCGTCCTTATACAGATGGTTAGGAGGGTAAAAGTGCTCTTCCCGATTCATGATTGCCACAGACCGGGGAAACCGTGCTGTACACGAGCACATGAGCCCGCGCCCTGCCCCTGATCAGGACCTCTGCTCTACCTGCAGTCTGAGCGTCTGGCGCCGTTCGAGGGCCTCATAGGTGTGCCACCGTGAACATGTGACCCTGCTGCACCATTGGTTTCACTGTTTACTCAAAGCTGTCAACTGGCAGCAGATTCTGTACCTGTTTCCTTTCGACTGCCCCGCGGTTTGACAATAATTGAACCGAACTGACCATGCTTACATCAATGCCCTTGGCAAACACTTTCTGTTTGCCTGCGACTAAATGTGCTACACCTGCAGTTGTTAGATTCTACTGCAAAGACAGGTGAATCGGGGAATCCGTTCCTCTGCTCTTTTAAATGAACACCGAACGGGTAAAAAAATAAATAAATAAAAAAAATAAAAAAATTCCTTACAAATGCAGAATTAAAGAGAAAAAAATATATTTTTATCAACTTCCGAAAGAGGAGAGACATAGGCTATCAAAGGCAAAATCCTCCAGACCTGTCTGAACTTGATTGACTTTAAGGAAAAACAGAATATGAGAACAAAGCAACTACACTTATAAAGGTTCTTTATTGTCATCTTTGGTTCTTTTAAGAATATTTAACGTCCATGGAAACTTTCTATTGCACAAAAGGATAGTAAGTGAGATAAGCTATTTAGACTTTTAAAATGTTCTTTGGAAAATGGTTCTTTCAAGAACTGTTCACTGAAGACTGTCGTTCTTTCAAGAACTGTTCATTTAGGGAATTAGAGAAACCAAAACAGAATATCACACACTCTAAAAATGGTTGGGTTAAAAATAACCCAATTGGCAACCCAGCGCTGGGTAAATATTGGACCAGACAGAACACGTGCTTGGTTAAAATAACCCAGCATGCTGGTTTACACATTTTAACCCAGCATGCTGGGTTATTGAGAAAACCCAAGTTAGAGTCATTTTTTACCATTTGTGTGTTTGCATTTTTTGTGGTTCTGGGTTATTCTTGCTGGGTTATTCTCATAATTTTGCCTATGCTTAAGAAAACAATCATGGATTAATAAATAATGAAGAATACAGGTTATTTAGACTGCTAAAAAAATATTTTTAATGCAATCTCACATTCACAAATGTGTCAAAATTTGTACCAATGACAAACGACATGCAATTTTCTTCTTTTTTGTTTCCAGCAAATGCAAAAATCACAGAAATACAGGTGCAATAAATAAGAAAATTAGTTCTGAAGACCCGTGTCTAGCTGTTTAACTATTACATTTTGACATGTTTAACTATTTAAATACACAGTGAAATGACATTGACAAATAAAATTTAAAAAGACAGAGAATGCAAAATCATTTAAAAGATGTCCTTAAATTTATATCAAGTATATAAAGATTCCTAGGTAGATGTGCTTATCTACAGAACACAAGTTAAGATAGTTTCGATGAAATCCGAGAGCTTTCAGACCAGGGTGAGTAATTAATGACAGAATTTTCATTTTTGGATTAACTATTGTCAAACACTTAGAAAGCTTTGAAGCGAAGATCTACAGCTGAGAGCAGTGTACTCTGCTATAGAGCCTGTCTATGGAAGGACAATTTTCAGAAGGAATTGCAAATTATATTTTCAATTGCGTTTTCCACATGTGACAAATTGTGACATAGTCCAAACACAATTGCAAATCTTGCATTACTGTTTGCGTTTTCATGATGCACAGTGACTGCCAAATTTCAAATGGAAAAGCAAAGTCCATTTGCTACTGTATTTTCCATGTATTATGAGTAATGAGCCTGTCATATTGAAAAAATACAGCGTCAAAGCAGGCTTTACAGTATTAAATAGGAAAATAGTGTGTAATAATGCAAAAGGGACAACAGTAAACACTCAATTTTCAATTAAAGTTCATCATTGATTCAGTGATTTATCGTCCAGCTGTGCAATCAAGTCGACGATATCGCTGGATATTAAGTGTCCCCAACTAAGCAAGCCAGAGGCGACAGCAGCAAGGAACCAAAACTCCATCAGTGACAGAATGGAGAAAAAACCTTGGGAGAAACCAGGCCCAGTCGGGGGGCCAGTTCTCCTCTGACCAGACGAAAAAGCAGTTCAATTACAGGCTGCAGCAGAGTTTGATTGTGCAGAGGACTCATCTGGTTCCCGCTGTCTTGGAGACAAGGTCTTTACTGGGGATCTATCTCTGGGGCTCATCTAGTAGTCCTGGTCTCCGCTGACATTCAGGGCTGCAGAGGTCATCTCTAGGTGCTGATCCACCATCTGATCTGGATACAGGCTGAATCCCGGGTGACTGCAGTGACCATCTGATCTGAATACAGACTGGATCCTGGTGGCTACGGTGACCTCGGAATAAGAATGAAACAGACTAATGTTAGCATAGATTCATCATAAGAACATCGGGTGTTATTAATTACCACGTCTGTTTTTTTCACTGTGTCGCACATGTAACGTGCCAAAACTCAAATGGAATCGCAATTACTTTAGCATTTGAAATTTCCCAATGCCTCACATGGAACCTGTGCTTTTAACCAAATATTAACCAAATGCTTTCACCTGAGGAATAAAATATAGGGTAAGATGTATAGGCAAATAAGAGTAGAACTGCAATGTTGTTTTGCTGACGTGCATCAGAGCACAAACAGTGAGAGATTTGGGGTAAAAACCTACAAAATATCTCCCAATACAAACACACCCCATAGTATAGTCCCACCCCTGACACGGATTGACAGGTTTTCCGTGTAAGGCATCTGAAATTCAAATGCTTTTCAACTGCGTTTTGGACTATGTCACAATTTATATGCGTCCCACATGTGGGAAAATGCAATTAAATATACAATTTGCAATTCCTTTTGAAAATTGTCCAGAATGTCCTTACCTGTCCATTGATTATGATCAATGCCTGAGAGATCTGCTGGTATTTTCAAATCGCCATGACAGATGGATGGGGTTTTGTGGACTCGGTTAAGGAAGTTCCACGTTTGTTCCAACCTATAAAATAAATTAAACAAAATACAGATTGTTTTAATAGCAATGATTCACCTATGAGTAGGTCTACAGAAGGCTGAATATGCTATAGTGATTGGCTGAAAGGTGTGCTTTCAAACTGTGTAATCAATAGGATGTTCCAGTCAGTATAATCACAGTTTTACATTAATATGCTGGCTATATCGAAACACACAATCACAGTCACTGGCACACAGATATGTGAGATCACACTGCATAGGCACACATAAATTTCTATGACAAGTCACGCAGGTACTGGGTTACTCCGCAGCTTTTAAATAGCCCATATATAAACAGTTATAGGTGTAACGTTACCAAAGTGATTAAGGACAAGTCAAAAACACGATCTGGAAAAATGGGTATATGATGAATTCGCTCATTATAAATTATGTACATTCTGAACACAAAGTTACAAAGTGCAGCTTTAACTATAGCACGAAACAAAATTATATGTGCGTTTAAGTTACGCAAGAGTTAGTTGATTTTCACAGACAAACAATTATGTATGTTAAATCTATAATAAACATGAACTTACCGTTAGACGTCTCCATAAGACTGCACTCGACGAGTTTTTTTCTCTCACAAATGTTTCCATGTTCTCTTCTGACAAGAAAAACAACATTTTGAATTATGACTTACCAAAAACCTTTATTTACGTATGTAAAGAGACTTTATAAACCACACAGGCATCAAAAATCATCACACTAACGCGGCCTACTCACTCGCTGTGCGTGCGCGCACTTTAAAATGTATCGAGGCCCTGAGACGTCGATTCTTTTAATCAGGAATCACTTTGTCCGAGAATTGAAGAACCGGTTTATTTAAACCGGATCGTCGGTTCCTTTTAGATCTGCGGTCCGACGACATTGTACGTAATTTGTATGATTTACATGTCGATATATAGACAACTGCAGGCATTTGCATTAGAGCAGAAAGTCATATTCACTTATTTTAACTCATTTGACTCACTTAAATGTTAAATTCGCTTTTCAGTGTCAGAAAATCTTTCCTCTGTTTTTCACAGATATTAACATATTTCAGCTTTCCGTCACTGTCTGATACTTAATAAAACTGTATTAATCTTTCATCTCAGATACCTTAACACGATTATGCGAGTAACGTACACGTAGAATAGCCGTCTGAGGTAAACTGTTCATCATTTAACATAACTAATGTTGGCCTGTAGAAGTTTAAACAGTATTGTTGCCGCAAAAAAAGTTATAATTCTGCCAATTTAAAATAATTATTAACGAAAACATGAAATAACTTACCTTAAAACAGTTGAAACCCAGTTGCTTTGCCCGTTGTCCTTCCAAAATGACAGTTAGGGAGCGATTTAAACATCTTCAAGGCGCGTTAAATAACCCAGTGCTGGCCTGAAACAAACCCAGCGTTGCAAACCCAGCAGGTTTAACCCAACACCTGGTAAATTGAAACTACCCAAAAGTGTTTAAAAAAGTAATAAAATAACCCAACAAGATGACCCAACAGACTCAGCCCCAGCATTTGGGGTTAAAAAATAACCCAGCCGTTTTTAGAGTGTATGGCATCGCTTTCACCTGTGGCAGAATAGGCTATAATATTAACCTTTTTTTTCTCTCGTAAAAAAGAGCGCGTGGGCTTCTGAATGTGCACATTAAGAGGCACCATTAAGTCCTTGTAAAATCTATGGACACTGGGGACAAGGACAATCACACACCTCTCAACGTTGTCCGTCTTTTGCTTTAACCAAGCTTATCTGCCATTAAGCACACACGTCCATGGTCCATTAAACTAAAGTTCTCCTGACTAAATAAAAACGAACTGCTCGGGGTAAACGAATTAACATGGAGAGTGAAACAGAACTCAATTAGTCTGAGATGTGTGCGCAACGTGAGCGCAGGCAGTCCGATGTCTGGAGAGGTCAGAACAAGGGAGAAATGGGCAGCATGAAAAGGTGATTTTCAATTAGTGGAATTTCCCAAGTCTTATATTTTGAATCAACAACAACAAAAATAATTATTTTAAAAAATAAAATAAATCAAATTAAATAGATTTAAGCGTTTTATTGTATCTACAATTTTTCTTCATCGAAATTAAATTAGCCAGAATTTTTTTATTTGTCCCAGAAATCCATCAGAACATCCATTTGACTTATTTGCATAAATAATTAAATAATTTTTTACAAGTTTAAGACAAAGGACATTAAAATCATTATTCTTTAGTACAATCTTGCATTTGTCAAGACTTCAAAAAGTGGCAAGTTAAGAATCACATGACATATAGGCCTATATATGTTTCACTATATTCAAGCAAAATTCGAGTAATTCAGACTACATGGCATAGTTCTGTGTTTGCATGTACCTCTTCAAATAACAATAATGGCACTTTCTCTCCTATCTTAATGGGGCTCTCATACGACATCATAAAAATTCAGGCAAATCCATGAAGCCTTGCAACGACGCTTAATGGTGTTTATATATGACCTCGTTTGAAAAAGGAAGGAAACCGTTATCCGCGACTATTTTCACAATGTTGAAAGAGTGCAAAATGTTTTATGAAGCGTGAGTGAGACGACGCTATTTGAAAGCATCTCCATGGAACGTTATAAAAGGGATAATGGTGTAAAGTGATATCTAATGTAGCTTTGCCATGCTACAGAGGAAATACACAACTTAAGGCACTGGTACATAAAATCGGCTAGCAATTAAAATGGGGTTTGAGACTTCAGATAAAACGCAATAAACCAGTTAGGAGACGAGCAAAAACGTTGAAACCACTTGTATGTTTGAGTAGGAGTAATGTGTAGCTATAAATGTCCAAGTGCGACTCGATAATGGGAGTTCAGATAAATCAATGCTACAATTGCGTTATGTAAAACCACAATCAGATGTTGATAAACCCGATGGCCTACACCCACAGGATGCTTCGTCTTACAAAACTAAAGGAAAACGCAGTTTTGGCAACACTCTTAAATAAGTTGCTGGTTTGTTTTGTTTTTTTAAAATTCAATTCGTGCATTTTGATTTAAATTTCCTATCACATCACATGCGAGGTGCGAGTAATCAGGTGAATCACAGAAACTAAGCCTTTTTACTTTTCAGACTCTTCAATAAGAAATAATAACAGTGGCAGAGAACAAACGGCGATAAAATATGTTCGCTTAGTAGTGACAGTAAAGCTTGGGCAAACATGTCAACCCCCCGCAAAGGAATGATAATGACATTTAAACTGGAATTCAAGCCGCACATTGAGGAAAATCTCAGGCGCAATAATTCATTCCGGAACCACGCACTGAATGACGGAAACATCTCCCACAAACACTCGCGTTTATTTCACAAACGTTCATTCTAAACGTTATCATCATAATCATTTATTCATTAACAAAATATCATTTTTGAAAAAATATAAATTATACAACGCAAACACATAATATATAAACATATATCCTACTTCGTGTGTGACTGTATTCACACACACACAAAGTATGTGTTTATACAAACAATACATTTCAATACATTTCTATAAATAAAAAAAGAAACAAGCCTGAGGAGAAACTTGCAATACACAATGACGTATTAAAATAGCTCTGAAAATCGTCCTTTCAAGTCACAATGATATTCACAGTCTCTCCCAATAATCTAATTCCGTCTTTTAGTTTTAAAAAATGCTATTTAATATTATTGTTCAGCACCTTTAATGGCAAATGGAAATTAGCAGAATTGTAGGAATTCATAGGTGTGTTCATGTAGACAAATAATTTGTCAAAAAAAAAAACCCCACAACATTACCCCCACCACCATCATATTATCTTACAACAGTATACATACCCCTCACTCACTGCTTTCTGACTTCCGGGGGAGGTGGGGGGCGTGTCCTCCGGATGGTGACCGCGTGAGGAAGAGCGGTGTTTTGAAGTGTGTGAATGAGACTCGGAGCGGTATCTTCCGTGTGAATGAACTCTTTTGTGGTTGCACTTCTTTTCACAGTCCGTGTTTCGATGTTTTTCTCTCTCAGAAGCGAGCTGATCTGAAGACAGACGCGTCACAGCAGGAGACATTTAATCCTAAAAACACAGCAATTTAACCAGCTTTTAGATGCAAGATACAGGCGCGATGACAGGCTCAATAACAACATCAACAAAGACCGCAAATAAAACGTTCTGCACCTCTCAACATTAATATCTAGCTACACTTACCATCCAGTAGGACCCATCGTCCCAGCACGGACTTTTGCTCTGCTGGCTTCCTTAAGGAGCTTCTCTCCTCCACTGCTTTCCTGTTGGAAACGGTTGTAAGCGAAAATGGCATAGCCTGCCTCTCTAGTTCACTTTCATCCTTGACTTATTTAAACTTAAACCACATTCAGTGTTAAATTCTAATTTATTTCAGCTCTGCTTGCTAATTATTTACTTACTAAACTCGAGGACCCAAATAAGGACCCCGTTTGACCTAGTCCTTGATCATAATCCTAACCCAAGTTACGGATGTAAAAATATAACCTACGTCAGCTGCGGACATAGGTATGACAGTAAAATTAAAAATTTGAACCCATTCTTAATATATAATTAATAAGTACAAGGTCTAAAACATGAATTTGGCTGACGTTATGTTCCACGATCGTATTTCAATCAGGCACCTAAATGGTCACACCTGCTATTCGATTGACAGCGTGAGTGCCCGCCTCCAGATATCTGCTTAATAATAAAGTAAAAATGTTACCCAACTAAAGCATTTATTGGAAAATGTAAGTCAGACATTGAAGTGAGTTGCTGTTTTTGTCATTCTTCTGAAGAAGATTTCATTCATTTTGGCAAAGCTCCTACACAGAAACATTTTGGTCAGACTTTTTAGTGTTTATTCCATCTTATTTTGTAAGTGACTTCTCTCTTTCTCGCTTTCTTTGGATTGTTTGACTATTGAAAAGAGAATACAGGAAAATAGTAGGCTACATAATTAATTTACGTTTCCTGTTAGCTAAATTTCACATTCATAAACAAAAGTTTACTGGCTCTAAACTTCTCTTCTCCTTATTCAAAGTGGACTTAGATAAGTATGTGGAAACTATCCAAAGTTTTGTTCATTTGAAAGCTATGAAAACACTATCTTTATATTCGTCCGTTGTATCTTTTATATTGTTACCCTGGCAACAATTCTGTGTGTATATTCTTGTTTTTTTTTATCTCGTCTTTATTTATGTTGAATTTGTTTATTTTAATCGTACTGTCTTAATGTTTTAAATGTTTGTATTGTTTAATAAAAAATGAAAAAAGTGTGCCCGCCTCCATGCCGAGTCATTTTCCCGAATCGGTTCCTTTGAACAGTTCGTCTGAATGCAGCGGTTCAAGATTGATTCGGTGGTTCTTTACGTCATTACATGGTCTCTTGGCATATTAATGCTCTAAAACGTTCCAGTGCATGCCCTAAAACGCGATTTATAATGTTATTTTCGCTTACGTTTTAATAAACCAGGTGGCTTATTGTAATATCATGTCTCCCAGTTAAATTTTCTAGCCACTTAAGACAGGAAAACCACAATTTGGAACTTAAATATAATTTGCATTTACAATAAGCAAAAATACAATTCTCTTGGCTGCAAAAAAATAAATAAAATTAACCTATTTGCGTTTGCTTTTGATTTTGCTGATAAAAGTCATAGCCTACTCAAGTCATAAACATTTCAGAACTTTTTATTTGTAACATTATTGTTATTCGGCTATAAAGTGAGTTATTAATTCAAATCCTCAGTTCACTCCAAATACTTTTATCATCGTATGGACATTTTTGAAACAGTTCTCGGTTCAACAAGTCGGGTCAGTTTTTGACTCGAGAGAAGCTCAGTCCAATACTGTTCAGACCAGTTTTATGAACCGGTTCAGCTGATTCGTTCGAAAGAGTCGACTCAAAAGAACCATTCCTTCACAAATCGGACATCGCTACAAGACAGACACGGGGGTGTTTTGAAGCGCGGATGCGGCTCGGGCAAGCTGCGGTGGATGTGGTGGAGCTCCGTGATTCTCCCCTCTCGGGGCCAGAGTTCACACCATCCGAGGGGAACGCGAATAGGTAATATTATTCAAATACTCATATTTTAACCCGCCGATCCTTTATCACTACACGCATTTAGTTAGATGTCATTGTCGCCTATTGTACAGACAATGGCACAGACAGAGAGAGAGAGACAGCAAACGTTCAAATTTACAGCGATGAGATATCGATATTTGTGTGTGTCATAGATCCGGATTGGATGCGCCTTATTAACGACACAATTCATGCAGGTGGCATCCACAGACATTCTAATTCAACAGAGAAAGCGCTGTTATTTCTCCTCCCCCTCCCTCCATCAATTTATTTTTGTTGCCTACCTGTTTGTGAATGTACAACCTTTCTAAAAAAAATAAGGTCAGTGTATTGATTTGGAAAAGCAATGCTTGATGGGTGTCAAAAATGGGGGTTTGTGAATAGATCTGGACTGCAGACTGGAAACATGTCATTGCTACTGAAAGCCGTTTGCTCAATAAATAAAGACTTTAGAGATGTGCATATCATTCTACATGGAACATGTCAGATATTGTTTGCTTCCTTTGTAGATGTTTAAAGATCAACCATTAATCGGATTGTTTTGTTATGTCAGTTCAGCTGAACAAACATTTAATTCTTCATCCGCCAGGCAGCCAGATAAGCACGAATGTGCCATTTTGCAAGTGAGAACTGTGACAAGCAGCTGAAGATACACGGATACAACAAGTGAGTGGCCTTGAACAGCCCTTGCAGTCAATATCTAAACACTCCCTTGTGATTAAAACTCATCAGAGAATCAAGCATAGAATAGAAATACTAATGGCAGCTGCCCAAAGGCCATTAAGCATTCCAGCCTTATGTAATGAAGTCCCACATCATGCTGTCAGTGGATGAGGTTTAAGCACAAGCTGCTTCATTTAGATCAGACTATCCACATTAAGACATTTACAGTGCGTGAGACGAGTGAGCATGGGTATGTGTCTGATGAGACGTTGACAGGGCTTTGTAGTGGGAACAGAGAAGCCTTGTGTCCTCATGTTTTATTCATGTCCAGCTGCAAGATAAAAACAGAGGCAGGTAGTCACGGAGATGCTGTCGACAGACCAAGCGTGCTCATAGACGCACAGCTGTCGGATACTGTGAATACAGGCGAAGGTTATAGTTATCGTTGGCCCATTAGAATGCCCCCTGCTGATTGGTGGCCTCGAAAAGCCAATTATTAGAAGTCTAGTTCAGGGATTTTCAATCTTTTCCATGCTATGGAGCACAAATTTGATCATCCTCATACGAGGGACCCTCATTTTAAAATTGAAAAAGGCAGATCTATATTTTTATATATAAAGGCCCAATTTATAATGTGAAAATGTATGTGTTCAGTATATTATTTGGAAAATTAATTTGTTT
This sequence comes from Cyprinus carpio, assembly GCF_018340385.1. NCBI lineage: Eukaryota > Metazoa > Chordata > Actinopteri > Cypriniformes > Cyprinidae > Cyprinus > Cyprinus carpio. Next base: position 15,496,479 of record NC_056595.1, on the reverse strand, counting down.
TTATTACACAGGTTAGATGGCAAACAGGTTAGATGGCATACCGAATTGAACATGGATGGAAACAAGGTTGTGAGGGATAGACTAACAGTCTTTGTAATGGCATGCACTATACGATCATAACTCACAACTTTCCATTTCCGATGACAATTCATTGAATGCACTGTACTTCTGTCCCTCACAGCCTCGTTTTCATTCCTGTCAAAAATTAAATATGGTGCTACCCTGAGTAAGGTCTATAAAAAATTTTGCCTGCTCACTATAGCTTAGTAATGTACTGTTAGATGTATTGTTTATTTATTTATATCATGTTTTATTTATTTTAATCAAATTTAATCATTCACTAAACTATTAACATATACAATTTAAAAAAAAAACAATAAAAAAAAAAACCTGGTCTAATTCAGAGAAAAACAGAAATTCACCCTTATGTTTTTCCACTCCTGAATGGCTACCTGGATTTTCTGTGAAAAATGGCTAATAAACTAGTGTATGATTTGAAATACAGCACACAAATCACTTTTATGTTACATTTATGGTGCTTTTTTGGAGCCCCAGTCATTTACCTTTGTTGTAATGAAAAGATATTCGTCAGAAATTCACCTTTTGTGTTCCACTGAAGAAAGAAAGTCATACAGGTTTGAATTGACATATTGGTGGTGAGTAAATATAGAGAGAATGTGAACTGTTCCTTTAAATTTCCTTTAAATGTATCCATATGAGAAACAGGGCCTTCAGAGGAATACTTTTAATTATAATCTAGTAGCTTTTGATTAATATTTGCATTTAATGACTTGGATGAGTTTGCACCCACCCCCCATTCTGGGTTTTATGAACAAATGTTATCCATTCAAATCTTATACCTATATTTTTTGTCCTCTTCTCTTGCCCCCCATTCTCACTTTCACATCAAAACCTCTTGCGCTCCCTGCCTCAATCCTAGATAATTCTCTCTCTGCGGGATTGAAAGATTGCTCCAGGCGAGAGAGCAAGAGATTACACGGTCAGATTAATGTGCAGGAGTAAACCCACAATGCTCTGCAACATAATCTCATCCTCACAACACATGGCACACACACAAACACGTTCTCTCATTCAGAACAGTTACCTCACTTCTTCTCCTTCAGAGTGATGTCACACCGTCTACCAGGGGGTGGCCGTCCCCTGCCGGAGTCGCACATCCTATGACGCCCATGGGGCGGACGCCCCCGTAACCAAGCCACTGAGTGTGTTTGTGTAGCTGAAGCTGAGCGCAATGGAAAGTCTGGGAGAGGGAGTGGACCCGGGCATGGTGAGCGAAGCTCTTCTGGAGGCCCTTTGCTCTGAATGTGGACAGATTCACCGCGCCTGGGAGAACCACCTTTATAACTATCGTTTGGAAGTGGATGATGATTTGGTGTGTCACATCTGCCTTCAGCCATTAGTTCAGCCCCTGGATACACCATGTGGCCACACCTTCTGTGCCCGCTGTCTGCGCAGCTTTCTGCAGGAACGGGACTTTTGTCCGTTGGACCGCGCGCATCTGCAGCTGCAGGTCTGCCGGCGCTCCAGCATTCTGGTGCACAAGCTGCTGGATAAGTTGTCAGTCATCTGTCCGCTAACGGCCTCCTGTTCTCTCAGCATGCCACGCTGTGACCTGGAGGCACATCTCAAACACAGGTAATATACTCATGAATATTCATATATTCAATCTCAAATACAAAATCTGCTGAAATAATCATGTTATGGTTAAAAAATTAAACAAAAAAAAAAATATCAAACACAAAAAACAAATAAAAACAAAAAACAAATCCTAAAAATTAACAAGTAATAAACTGAATTAAAGGTAAAATTTTGCATTAGTATTTTCTTGTAAACACACTCCAATATTCTTTGTTTGATTTACAATTTTGCTAAATAATTTTTTACAGTGTATATATATATCTTGAATGTAATGTACAGTAAGTCGCTTTTCTATAAAAGCAACTACCAAATGTGTAAATGTACACTTAATGGTTACTTTTAACATACAGTATTTAACACAGAACTGTGGACTGTAAGTGTAAAATCTTGTTGCCTTTGCAGCCAAGAACCACCCAGTTAAACAAGTCATCAGACTGGCATGTAAAGTAACCAACTTTTTTGTGCTGACACAATTATGCATCATACAGTATGTCTGTTGCTCGGCTTAAGAGGTGGTCTCACTAGACTTTTAGCATGCAAAATTTCTTTGGACACTCCAAAGGATGAGATAATGACGTCATACACTTTGGTGCCTTTTTTAAAAAAAAAATCAAAAAACAAAAATGTACAATGTACTCCACTTTCATGCAAAAGTGCAAACCTGCAGTTTCCAAGTTTGTGTTCTTTTAATTAAGCTAGAAGGTCACATCGTGATGTATCATTCTTCTAATGGTCACATGCTTTCATGAGATATAAATTTGCAGATCAGAATTTACCAAACTTGAACTTAGAAATGCAGGGAACTTTAAATGAGCTTGTGTTTCCAGTCTCCCGCATTTGCATGCTTATGAATGCCCCTTAAGACTTGATCATTTCAAAAATTTGATCAGTAATAGTACTACCAGAAAGTGTTACATAGTTGTTGTTGTTGTTGTTCTTTTTAATTCTCAGTTGGGATGTACTGCTCACACATAAAAGATGAACACACACCACTGTGGTGTACCGTTATGAGTAAACCCCAAATAAACTTGATCAACATGCAGAATACAACAGCTCAACTTGTGCATAACCACATGTCTGAGGGGCTTTTGAGTCAGAACATGCAGTAGCAACAAATATCATACTTAGGTATCTGTAAGAGTTAGACATTGAAGCTTAGCAGACAAAGGCTCCAGTGACTTTTGGAGTCACTTTCTTGTGAGTGGAGCCTGCTGGGCTTGATCTGACTTCCCATCTGGGGATTATTTGCCCCTTTGTCATGTGATGGGAGATTAGTCGGTCCTGTGTAATGCACTGGACAGCAGCAGTTTCATATTCTCTACAGCCATGCTGGGAAACTTCAACTCTAGAAACCTTTTTAACCACTTCTTCTGTGAGACTGCCAAGGGCAACCCAGAGCTATGGTGAGTTACAGAGTCCAGTAAGGTATTTTATACTAAGAATTGGCAGGACTGTTTGTTTGAGAGAGTGGTATACATTTTAAGATTAGTTTTACGAATGCACAAGATAGGATTGAATGGTGCCTTTGGATGAACTGAAGGTCTTGGCCTACTAAGGGTTTGGTGTAGAGTCTGATGTCTGAAGCCAAACTTGAGTTGAATAGTTCAAAGTTGAGTTAGTTCACAAATCAAAGGACAAAACAGCATAGATTCTCATTTGTTTTTGTAAAAAAGAAAAAATAGGAAAATGGAACTTATTAAAGTTTTGTCTGATCATCTATATCCTTAGATAATTTACACTTATTGCAAGAATGTTTTATTCATAGTTCAGTGAAAGAGGACCCAAGGAGATTAACCTTAACAAGGTGCTAACTCCTTCCTAAAAGAAGGCTGAGAGTTACTGCCAGCATTATCTGTCTTCTGTTAGCTGTGTTGACAATCTGGTGCTTTCTTGTTATGCTATGAGACCTCAGCGTGTAATACTATCCTACAGGTCTTTGTCCCCACTGATGCATAGCGTAATTAATTAGGGCTGTTAATTTTATGACAGTCAAGTTAGTGAAATGCTGAAATCATCCAAGCTCAAAGGCAAAGAGAGATCTTGTAATTTCACTAGACCAGTGTAAAAAAAAAAAAGTAACAAATAAAATAAAATACAAAATATCAGATGAAAAACTTCAACTTGCCCTGACAACCTAAAACTGAAAAAAATAAATTAATTAATTAAAGCTATTTAGAAATAATAAAAAAAATAAAATAAAGAAAATGAAAAAAAAAAAAAATACTAAAATGTAAATAAAAAATTAAAACTGAAAAAATATAAAAATAAAAGCTCATTCAAAATGTTAATAAATACACTATAATAGTATATAAATAATACTAAAAACAACACTGCACTAGACTGGGTTTGGGAATACAATATCAGGACCTTAACTTTACTGTAGATTCCTGGAATAGCATCTGCCCTGAGGATGTAGTGCAAGCTTTCTTGTGTGTAATTTGCTTCCTTTTTCTTGTCCTTGTCTTCTATTTCATGTCAGCTGGACCTCAGTGTACCTAGCCTCTCGAATATTTCAGTTATTGTGTTTATATCTTTGCATCTATGTGTGTGGGTCTAGGTGTCCTGGAACACACAGTCAGCGAACAAAGCTGGATCGGACACGGATGGAGGGCAACCCTCCCAGATCCCCCCAGACTGAGATGAAGGAGAGTACACCATCACCACCTGCTGGATCCAACACACGCAACAATGTTCCTACATGGACAGAAGAGCCTGGTGTAGACAACCCTGCCTTTGAAGAAAGCACTGAAGAAGACAGTGAGTACCCTAAGCAGGGCAGCAACCACCAATAATCAGATATAGCAAAATTGACCCTTACAATAATTGCTATTCTTGAGACTGTTCTATTGCACTCAGTGACACTGTGCTCTGTATTATTAGAATGACAAAAGGTTTAAAATGAGTGGTCTGCCTCAGTGGACTAACAGTGCTCATCAATGTCAAAATGTTTGAGATGGCCAATCAAATCAAAGAAGGCAGGTCTTCACTGGTCACAGAACCCAAAATTCATAACATAATTTGTAATTAACAATGAAAATACAAAAAACATTAATATAAAAATTATCCACATTTTGTAATTGAGTATGATGAGACCAAAAACATTAATAGAGCCATTTTCGGCATAGTAGGCATATGATTAAGGGGCCGTTTACATGATGTTTTCAGCCAAAAACGTTAAACTTTTTATGCGTTTTGCCTGTTCGTTTACACGACGATGGCGTTTTGGGGACTGAAAACGCATATTTTTGAAAACGGGTTTCAAAGTGCAAGTATTTGAAAATGCCACCGTTGTCGTTTCCATGTAAACACCCAAAACGGGAATCTTTGAAAACAGTGACGTCATGCACGTGCGAAGTATGTGTTAGGTATGTAGACATGCGCAGTACGTGTCAATTTTAAAAGCACGAGCGAACAAACACACACGACATGGTACTGTTGTTGCTGTTTAAGGGTTGCCTGATGCCATTTTGGAGAATATCTCAGCTGCGTCTTGTCATGTATACGTGAAACTTTTTAAAAATGCCACGGAAAAACTTTTCCATTTTTGACTACATCATTGTCATGTAAACGTAGCCTAAGAGTAATTTTAAAAAAAAAAACAAAAAAAAACAAAATAGCAAATAATTCTTAATTTTCATTCCCCTCCATTCCCCTCCTTTTTCTTTATTCTCTTAGTCCAATGAAAAATGTAAATTCCATTAAAAATACCAATAAAAATATCCCCCAAATTTTATTTGTTCCGTACCAATGTCTTGACCATAACTATAAATTTCATTAAATGAAACCCCTTACATTAGCAACTGACTTGAACTTGGTTACTCATAGTTGATTCCAATAGAGTTTTGCATTAGCACATATTGCTAAGCTAAAACAATACTCTAATAAACAAAATATACATAGCATACCCAAACATTAGGTGAAATAGTCCATCTTAATTAGATGGACCAGTTTTTATCAATACGTTTTTTTAGTTTATTCCATTAGAGATTTGTATTAGCACATGTTGCTAAGCTAACATAATGCTCTGTGGTGACTTACATGTTTTATGTAGTGAAATGTATATTTTCAGCTGTCTTTCTAACCCTTAAAGGTGTCCATGGTTTAGAGTGTGCTCCTCCACGCGTGAAGCGTCCTCTCAGCAACCCGTGCATCCATCTTCTCCGCACTGGCAGTTCGGCCTCTTCGGGATGGGACTTTGTTGAAACTCTGCCACTTTCTGCTGAAGAAGGTATGATTATTTTACACAGTCCTAGACTAAACCATACAATCACTTTGTTTCTTAAAAACCTTTGATATCTTTGTTTGGGTTCAATACGTCTTGTTCTTCAGGTTGTGTCAAACTTCCATCTCTACCTGAGGGAGAAATCACAACTATTGAGGTTCATCGTGCAAACCCCTACATAGAGCTGGGCATAAGTATTGTCGGTGGAAATGAGACCCCCCTGATAAATGTGGTAATACAAGAGGTGTACCGTGATGGTGTTATAGCCCGAGATGGACGGCTGCTGGCCGGTGACCAAATACTTCAGGTATTGACGCTATGTTCCAAAATAACTCTGATTAAAAAAGCCATTTTCACTGCTATTTACAGATCAGCCCTGATACTTTAATCAGTTTCTATAGAGCTCTAATGAATAGTGGCTACAGAATCACTATCTGCATGAATAGAAGGAGAAAAGCATTCTTCAAACTGCCATTCACCAAAATATGTGATCTGCTCCATCATTTTAAGTCGTTTTGAGCCAGAAATATATTAAGCTTTATGCATTGACTGAAAAAGGCAACTCTCTACTTTGTAATGATTATTATTAATTTTTTTGAGGTATATAATGTAAATGGTGGATCTCATATAAACTTGTTTTTGAGAAAATAATCTCTAATGAGTCCAAATAAACATTTTCTTTTGACTGAATCAGGAGATTTAACATACACTATTGGTCAAATTTTGGAGATGTTTTTTTTTTTTTCAAGAAGTTCATACTTTGATAAATTGAATACTTAATAAACTAATTATAACATTACAAAAAAATTATATTTCAAATAAATGCTGTTCTTTTGAACTTTCTATTTACCAGAGAGAACTTGGAAAACGTGTATCATGGTTACCACAAAAAAATATTAGCCAGCACAACCATTTTAAACACAGATAATAAGAAATGTTTCTTGAGCACCAAGGACTGGAGACTGAAGATTGGAATAAAGGATGCTGAAAATTCACCTTTTCCATGACAGGAATAAAATAAATGTTAAAATATATATATATAAAAAAATAAAATAAATGCAGCCTTGGTGAGAATTTCTTGATTCTATAATGAGAATTCTATAATATATTGAATGTTCTATATTCTGTAATATGCATATTCTATAATGAGAATTATTAAAATTTCTTTCAAAATCATTAAAAACCTTAATTATCCCAAGTGTAGTAACGGTAGTGTTCATTAAATAATTAAGACATTTATAATATGTTAATCTAAAATAATGCATAATATAACAAAATACTTCCTGAGGTAAATATAATGTCAAGCATTTTATTTACATTTTATTACAAATTTGATCTTTGCATTTCATGCATTTTTGTGCAGGTGAACAACGTAGACATCAGTAACGTGCCCCATAACTTTGCTCGTTCTACACTGGCCCGTCCCTGCGCCACTCTGCAGTTGACGGTTCTGAGAGAGCGCCGCTGCTCTGCCAGGCCACCTGTGGCAACTGCTACACCCAAGGGCAGCCCTGCCAGCATACGCATCACCCTGCACAAGCAGGAATCATCAGAGCAGCTGGGGATCAAGCTGGTGCGGCGTACAGATGAAGTCGGTGTGTTTATCCTGGACTTGCTGGAGGGAGGGTTAGCCGCTAAAGACGGACGACTTTGCAGCAACGACAGAGTGCTGGCCGTCAACGAGCATGACCTGAGACACGGCACGCCTGAGCAAGCAGCTCAGATTATACAGGTAGAGAGAGCATGTGTGTGGGGCAGTTCAGGTCAAGATAAGGACGCTAGCAAACCTGCTAACTGATAAATGGCTGATATTAAAAATCTATACTCTGTTGTCTACATAAATGAAAAAAAAAAACTAAATACTAAAAACTAAAAGCATCACAGCATTATAATGTAAAGTATAAAATCTGGATATTCATTTTGAGATTTGAAAAAGTTAACATTTAACTGTGTTATTCAGTTATTAGTAAACATTAACTTTAAGTAAGCAATAATTAACAGCAAATGTATTTAATAATCTTTGTTATTTTATTTTAGTATTATTTATGTATTATAGTATTTAATAATATTTTTAATTAACTTAATTTTTATGTTTTTTGTTTTAATTGTATGTTTAATAATCTTATTATTTGCTCAGCTTTATTATTATTTTTTATTATTTTTTTATTTCATAATTAGCTTTAGGTATTTTAATATTAGTTTAGTAATTTTAGTACTTCAAATAAAAATTATCTTATTTAATTATTTAATTTCTGCCATGGCAACGTGTCTTTTTCATTTAAGTTTTTGTAAGTTATTGTTCTTGTTATATTTATATTTTATTTTATTTTATTTTATTTCAACATGTTGTTAAATATTAAGTGAGCGATAGATTATGGCAAAGGTAATATAATCATCTTTGTTATTTTATTTTAGTAGTATATAATTATCTTTGTTTTTTTAGTATTATTCATATAATGTATTAATATTTTAAAATAGCTTAATTTTTATATTTTCAGTTTCACTGTAAATTTAGTTATGTGCTCTTGTCATTTTAATTAGTTTTTGTCTTTATATTTTTATAAAAAACTAATATCATTTCAGTTTTAATTTTAATACTGAAATAGTTTTTATTTCAGTTAGATCCCATGCCAAGTCAACATTTCAAATTTTCAGTTTTTGTAAGTTTATGTTTTTCATGTAATATTAATATTTTATTTTAGCTTTATTAAATGAACACAGTGTTAGTTTTAAAAAAAATACGATATGAAAATCTCTAAAATTAACCACTAAAAACATGATTACCAATATATTCTGCATTCTCAAATACTGAATAAAAACAATCCATAGACTTACTCTGAAAGAGGGCTTCAGCCATTTTTAGAGCCTGGAAAACTTGTCAGTAACAACCTAGCAACACCCTAGCAACCACATAGTTCATCCAGACAAACACACCTAGCGTGGTGGTGACTTTTGCTCTGGCAACACCACTCGCATTTTCTTCAGTAAATAAAAATCTAGTTTCCTCTAATAAATATTCTCATAATAAAACAGCTATTGTCATCTGTGCAAATCTCAGTGCCTGTTTGGGACAATAGGACACTGTCTCTGCTGCCCTGCTCAGAGGGTAATGTGACTGATAGTATCTTTATGTCTACGTGAGCTGCTTTCTCACATCTAGCTGTCCCGATCACACAGAAAAAAGGGCAGCTAAAGCATTATTAAGAATAGGACTGGCAGACAGCAGACTGTCTTTGCTGGATATAAAGCCACCTCGGCACTCAATATAAGAGTATTAGGTATTTATACTGACCGCCTACTGTCATCTTCTAGGCTAGTGGAGAAAGAGTTAATCTGCTGATTAGCCGGTCCAGCAAGCAGACTGTGGCCGTGCACATAGGCTCCACCTTGACCAGGGACATTTGGAGCCATGAACACATTCCGCCGCTTCCCTGCACTGCGACCCCAAGCCCTGTCCCAAGTCTGCACCTTGCCAGGTCTTCCACCCAGAGAGTGAGTACAAATGCCTGCGGCCAAGAGCGAGAGCAAGTCTGTGTGTGTTGCAGAATCTATTTTAGCATCGTGGAGACATAATTAGGGAGCCCTATTTCCGAAGCATCTGGGTAGCTTCCAGTGTTTCCATGAGTTCTGACCACAACCTTAATTACCCCTGGTTGAATCTATTACGAGATCAATTACGAAGTTAGAGTAGAGCTGATCCCGTTGGGAAGATGAACAGCACACTACTGAGAGCCGATCAGAGTGTCAATTTATAAATGGGCTTCACTTTTTCCTTCTCCACATCTGAAACAAATTGGATGCAGATTTGATGCTCTGATGCTTGTATTTTGTAGGATCTCTCCCAGTGTGTGACCTGCAAGGAGAAACACATCACTGTGAAGAAGGAACCTCTCGAGTCTCTGGGTATGACTGTGGCAGGGGGACGGGGCAGCAAGAGCGGAGAGCTGCCGATCTTTGTAACGAGCGTTCAGCCCCATGGCTGCCTGTCACTAGATGGACGAATCAAACGTGGTAAGTTACCTAAACCCAAATCTTTTTCTTAAATTAGCATTAAATTAGCAAAAGTTTAAGCAAGTTTATGGAGTTACTATCAGCAAGACTTCAACATTAAACCCGTTTACTTTCTTAATACATATTCCTGGTCTTATTGCGCATGATTCATTGGTTCATGCTATTTACGTTTTTGTTAGGGATATGAATTGTAGGATTTTTTATCCTTTTTTTTTTAAATAAAGAGGAAAAAAGAAATGTGATTCCACTCCAAATAATGAGGCAAGTTTAACAATAAATAAATACATTTAAAACAATTCTCACAAAAGGTGTATTTAGTGGTTTTTCAGTCTTTTTAGAGATACTTATTCAAGTCTCAGTTAGTAAGCTGTTTGTGTTTGATTCACTAAAATGAACCAACTCTTTAAAGTCATTCATTCAGGAATCAGACTACATTGGTTGCACTTTGTGTTTGATTTTGTATAAAGAACCAACAAATTAGACTACACTGGCTGTGTTGTATGCATTTGATTCACTAAGAAGTACTGACTAATAAGAATTATTCCTTCAGGAATCAGACTACACTGGTTGCGCTTTATGTGTTGGATTTAATATAAAGAACCAACTAATCAAACTACACTGGTTGTGTTGTATGCATTTGATTCACTAAGAAGTACTGAATCATTAGAATTATTCCTTCAGGAATCAGACTACACTGATTGTGCTGTATGTGTTTGATTTATGAAAATTAACTGACTCATTTCAGAAATCAGACTACAATGATTTTGCTGTATGTGTTTAAATCACTAAAAAGAATTGAGTCATTCCTTTGGGAATCAGAGTACATTGGTTGTTCTGTATGTGTTTGTTAAAAAAAATAAAAAATTCACAGAAGGTTGTTTTTGAGGAAAACACTTGTGTCAGTGATGAAGTGCACTGAAGCGAAACCTCCATGGGTCTTCAGCTGTGTTACAGTCCTCTCTGTGTGGCTGTCTGTCTTTGCTCAGGGGATGTACTGTTGAGTATTAATGGTCAAGATTTGACCTACCTGAGCCACAGTGAAGCAGTGGGCACTCTGAAGTCCAGCGCTGCATGTTGTTCTGTCCAGCTAAGGGCACTAGAGGTCAACACAGTTGAAGAACCGGGTCTGGACGAAGAACTTCTCCCTCCTCATGAAAACGACTATGACGCAAGCTGGTCTCCATCATGGGTCATGTGGCTTGGACTTCCCAGGTAAGAGTGCAGTCAATCAGATTTAGTAGAACTTCAAGTGGGAGATTGTTTGATGAACGAAACAAACAACACAGGGCTATTAAAGTAGATGTACTTTTGGAAGAGTCCAATTGGCTCTCTTTGAACTCCACTGGGAGGCTTAAAAATAGCATTCTCAACTTGCTGAGCACTGATCCAAATAACCCTGAAATAGTCAAAGCAATCTGGACAGGACTACCAGCATGCCAGGTTCACCTACTTTTTCCATCCAAATCTTAGTGGAAACAGCTTTGAAGGGGGAAATGCAGCTATTTTGAAGTCTATTTTGATACACAGAAAATATCTGTAGTGTTGATGTGTTTTGGATCAGCAGCTTTATGCAGCGCTAACCCACGAGGGGATTATGGCTGTGTGGTGATGTAAACATCAACATCTGCAGATTATCAGATGAAGCGTACATGTGGAGATAACTTGCTCCTAGCCCATTTCAGCCCAGTCTCAGGTCATTCAATCCGGTCTCACTCCCTCCTTTTTTACTCTGCCCTCCCTTCTGTCACTTATCATCCATCCCCTCTGCTTTGGCACCCTTCTGTTTCCTTCTCCCTTCCTGTCATTGTGCCAAATCCTCAATTTCTATACATCTCCTACTAACATGCATCTGTTTTTCTGTGTTTCTCCTTTTGTGGTCCTGATTTTCTGCATTTATATTTCTCTTTGTCCCCTAGTTTCTAATCTGAAATAAAAATTTTGACTTCTGGGTGATAAAAAAGATGGGGGGGAAATGAATTCCTGATGATGGTCAGTTGTTTTCCACATGGTCTTTTTGGTTCTCTTTCACAGCTACCTGCATAGCAGTCATGAGATCGTCCTCCGCAGAAGTCACCCTGGAAGCTGGGGTTTCAGCATTGTTGGAGGTTATGAGGAAAACCACAGCAACCAGGCGTTCTTTATCAAGACTATTGTCCTTGGAACACCCGCTTATTACGATGGCCGTCTAAAGTGAGCAAGCACAACAAAACAAACAATAAACAATGACCTAATGCTTTACAGCTAGATGATACAGCACTTTCAGCATTACCTTGATTAAAATGTTAAAAAGCAAGATTACATCTCTGGCCGTCAGTGTTTCATGAAATATTCTTTTTGGTAGGGTATATACTAAACAAAAATACTAATATTATTCCTAACATATTTAATTATAATTATTATTTAATCCATATATTCATTAATTAATGATTAATAAATTAATATAATTTATAGTTTCATCATAATATTCATATTTTTATAATTTATTACTATTTTTAAATTTATTATTAAATGTTTTTTATTAATAAGCTACCATTTATTACAATAGAACTTTATTGATTATTTATCTTAGAGACAGCATGAAATAAAAAAAATTCTAAATGTATTTTACTGATCTTTGATTTTTTTAAAATCTTTTTATTTATTTATATTCATATATATTTTTTTGACCTCATAATTTCTCATCAAATTATCATAATTCAGTCTTCCTGTGAAATTATTTGTCTCTGTTGACTATGCCGGACTTCTCCAATCATTTAGTCCGGTTAACCCACGGCCCTTTATTACAATCAACGGCAATCTGGTCAGATCTTAATTCAGTAACCAACCAATTCAGTGAGCCGGTGATTCACTTAACCAATTCAAATTGACAGCTGAGAGTGAACTGTGAGTTCTTTTTACTGATTCATTTAAATCAACTGTTGTGTTTTTTGACTGATTCATTAAAAACATCATTCTCTTCCACATAAACACGTTTTGTTTTCCATTCAGGTGTGGTGACATGATAGTGGCTGTAAACAGTCTGTCCACGGCTGGCATGAGTCATTCCGCCCTGGTGCCCATGCTGAAAGAGCAGCGGAGCAGGGTAGCGCTCACCGTCGTGTCCTGGCCAGGAAGCCTGATCTAACCCGGCCAGGACACCATGCCTCACCTCAGACAGCGCTCATATCTGTGTGTTCTAATGGTCATGTGTTCCACTCTCTGCCACGGAGGCACCATACTGTCAACGCCAGAGTCTCAGAAAATCGAATGCTTTTACTTGATGCTGAATAAACCAGGCCTTAGAAAACCTGCCACGCCCATGAGGCCACCCCCCCTCTGGAGAGCAGCCTTAAGGTCTCCCCTCACCATGCCGATCAGCAGTCCACTCTACCGGAGGTTTTATATACATGTTATCTCTAAATGTGATCTATGTTTGTGTAAAAGAGAGACCAAACAAAAGTGTATGTGTGCAAGTATGAATGGATGAATGTGCACAGCTGTTTAATAAATCTTTCCCAGTGAGGATACAAGAGTTAAGCCTCGGCTGATCTTTAAAAATTATTTCTAAACCCACTTATATTCAGATTTGATCCAGCCTGTTTGCTACAGTAATCTTAGAGACGTCTAATGATAATAAGTTCCAAGCTCTCTAGAGACAAAAATATGGGATAAATATTTGCCATCCTAAAATGCTTTTAGAAAATCTTTGAAAAGATTTGCAGTAATATCTCATGGAGGATTTTAGCATTTACTACCATCTTTGGGCAAGAATTCAGGGTTTGGCTGGTTAAGCATGTCCCCATTAGCTCACGCTGGTAAATGCCATTGCTACACCATCTGCCAGGAAAAAAGAAAGTATCTTTAAAAATGTATCAGTGTACACAGAATGATCTTTAAGAAATATATATATATTGGTAAAATTTAATTGGAGAGGTTTTATTTCAATATACATATTTTAAGAGAGCTTAAAAGCATGAAACTGAGGGCTGCTGGGATGATGCATTTTTGAGTTTAAAATTAATATTTTAGCACTTCCAGTTACATTGTCCTGAAGTCAGTGGATTTTTTTTTAAATGCCTGAAATAAGGTCTGTTGTTCACACTAGCTCATGTTTTTTCATGTTTTATTCTACAGCATAAAATACACTGGTAATACCACCTTGTGAATTTTTAAAATTTTTAACTTGAGCAGAAAAAGGCTGTCAAAGTGCACTAGTGAGCAGTTGAGTTCTGTTCCGCATGATGATGAACATCAACCTCTGTAGTCCCATTTGACCACTTGTGAGCAAATGCCTTTTCATTTGCAGAAAACAGTAAAACTCAGTCCCCTTTCAAAGCCTTTTTGTGTTTATAATCACACTTTTATGAAACAATTTAACTCAAACGTTCAGGAAGACTTATTTTCTTTAATACTGAAAGTTTTTCAGAGACTTCTGACAACTGCCTCTGACATCAAGGTCCAGGTCATGGGGACCTGCTAACCAGTCCAACCTTAAAAAGTGATGTGACGTGACATACAGCCAAGTATGGTGACCCATACTCAGAATTCGTGCTCCGCATTTAACCCATCCAAAGTGCACACACAGCATTGAACACACACACACACCTTTATGCTGCGGCGCCCAGGGAGCAGTTGGGGGTTCAGTGCCTTGCTCAAGGGCACCTCAGTCGTGGTATTGCCGGCCCGAGACTCCAACCCAATTCGACTCAAACTCGAAGAGAGTCAAACTCTCTAACCACTAGACAACAGCTTCCCCTTGACCACAACTAAGTTCTTGTTTGGCTCATACAAGAGGAGTTTAAAAGTTAGCATCAACATAGACTATTCCTTTTCCACACTCATGAATTTTATTCAACACAAAACGAAAGTTTCAGAAGTGTCCATTTATTTTGTAAAGTGACCTAAACTCAAAATGTTAGGTCGATAAACTGAAAACTTGAACTGAGAAAACTATGGGACAAAAGGGATTGTCCCATTAAAAAAAAATAAATAAATAAGACAATGGCTTCTTTAATGCAGTCTTGTTCAACGACACATTTTGTAGATGCTTAGATAATTTAGTGGCATCTGACAACTTGGTTTTGGATGTCGTCTTCTTGCGTTTGCGCTGCTTGATTTTTGGTTTCTGAAAGAAAATTTAGATGAGAATCTCCAATACATAATGTATTGAAACAAACATACTGAACATAAGTGCCACATACGTTCACCTGTAGTTTTGTCTTCTGAGGCTTATGGAACACAAAATGCCTCTTCAGACTTTCCTGTGAGAAGGAAAAAAAAAGATCAAAGATAAAAAATCACCTTCAGTAAATAAAAGAGGGTGTCTTATGAACTTAAAATACTGAGCCTAAAAAAAAATCTTACCTCCATAGCAAAGGCTACTATATTATATTGTCAGAATATATTTCTCCTATTCCCATCTGGTTATTTTTATTAAATGAACCAGCATCAGGTCTGCTGTTTATTTCCCATGGTGATTCACACGTGGTATAACACCTGATAAACACTAAGCAACAGCTCACCTTCACAGACTTGTGATCAGGACTGAAGGTCTTTGGAATTGTCTGACAGAGATTTATATGCATATTAAACCGTCAAGTGGTTCCATTCAAGTCTGTGTATGGATGTGTCTGTGGTGTTTAAAAGACTGCCTGGCTCCATCCATCACACACACACACGTGGAAATTACTGCCCTAATTGTGGTTTATTAGCATCCAAGAACAGCCGACTGTTATGTATGATTTACTACAGTCAAGATTGCTCCTATGTGTCCCAAGGTGACCATGTTTTATTTCAAATCTAGTGTTGCATACTGTAAACTATTTCTCATTTCCTGCTTGCTGCACTTTATCCTGAGGCAAAGGGGTATTGTTATTCTTTTTCTTCAGCTTAGAATTACCTGATCCAGAACTTATTCACAGGGTAAACAACAATAATTTAAGGGTAAACAACCAAAATCTTAGAACTAATCCACAGTGAACAACTTAGAAATTCAAGTGGACCCTCTATCAAAGTCATCTAGTCTCTATCCATCTGACTTCAAGTTCAGAAGACATTCCTGCCCAGCCATCATCGTTGTGCCTCTTCCTTCACATCATCTGGTCTTGCAGTGTCCCAACTCTCCCGTGTTTGGGACTGATCAATAAAGCTGCCTGTGTATCTCACTGGCCATGATCTGTCCTGATAAGCCAAAAAGCAAAACGACAAACAACCGCTCACAGCCAAAATGATGTGTTGATGGTAATTGAAGAGTCATGCCTTCAGTCTCCCATTTGAGCCAGTCTCCCTGATTTCACAGACTTTAGGGGATTTCAAAAAGAGTTAAGAGATTGTGGTGGGAGAAGACAACATGATGTCTAGTTATACTATATCTATATGTCGTGTTTGCTTGTCTCCCTAGCTGAGAGAGGAAAGTTAATGTGTAACATGGGCAGTCGATACGGCTGCCGCACTGCTTGATGGCCTAAATCTCTGAGTGTCAAACAGGTATGATTAAGAACCTCAGGACTTGCCTCAGCCCACTCTGCTCTATCCCTTTTTCCTCTTTACCTCTCCTCTGTTTACTTTGTTTAATTCAATCTATGAGTCAGAGCCTTGCAGGATTGTTGCAGAAGCTTGTCAAGCTCCGCTAGTGGCTACAAAAAAAAGTAGATTGTACATTGAAGGTATTTAATATATATAAAAAACATAACTATCAATGATATAATTTATAATTTGATCAGAGTAGTATTTTCTGGCACAGACACTGTGAGGCAACAATTAATGAATGAACAGTAGGGTATGAAACAGGTACATTTAAACTAAATACGACAAAACACTATAATTTACAAATAAAGTTATTAGACTCAAATCGTTGAATCACTGTTTATTTATATGATTCATCTGAACCAACCAATTCACTAGAAAGAATCGGACTATTTCTGAGTGCATATTTAAGAGATGACCATTTAAACTTTAAACGAACCGATGGATTACAATGAATCTAAAAATAAAAAAACAAATATACATATGAGATATACTAGAATGAATCAGGCTATGTTACATATGAGAGAGAATGAACATTACATTTAAGAGAGAGGACTGTCTGAACAAACTGACTCACTAGAAAGAATCAGACTGTCCAATGTTACTTATGAGGATCGTCCAAACAAATAGATTTACTAGAAAGAATCTGACTCTCTAATGTTACATATTAGACAGAGGGTTGTTTGAACAAACAAATTCACTAAAAGGAATCAGACTATCCAACATTATGAGAGAGGGTCGTCTGAAAGAACTGATTTACTAGACTGAATCAGATTATCCAATGTTAAATATGAGACAGAGGACCATTCGAACAAATCGATTAAATAGCTTTACTCTGAATTCTGTACATACGACAGAAAAAAAAACATTTAGGATGAAATGATTCACTAGAATGAATCAGACTTTCTGAAGTTAGATGAGTTTTGTATGTTATTGCTTACAAACTGACATAAATTATTTTCTGTCATGACAACTCTCTGAGAGTTAAGCATGGTAATATACATGGCAATGTTAATGTGTTTGGTCTTAGCGGAATGGATCTGCTACATTGCCCATTGCGCTGCAAAGAAAAAAAACAATACATCCAAGACATGCTGCTGTAGCATGTATACTGCTGCACATACATATATGAAATGGCAGATGCATGTGAATAATGATGTCAAGGGTTTCTGAAGCGTGCTGCAACTGCTACAGTAAGCATTAGCCAAGTATTTGAATGTTGAGCAGCAAGCTCATTGGCTGCTGACGTGAAAAGAAACCAATCAGCTGTGCCATGTGAATAATGATGTCATTATGTCATATTGAGTTAGACCCTATTGACCTGCACAATCTAGAGTTACATGACAGAACTTTGGATTTAATTGCATAATTTAAATCCAAATAAAAAACTGTGTTAATGTTGTCCTGTCTTTGATATGTTATATATATTTCTGTCTGATATTTTAAATGTTACAGTAGTGTTTTCGATTTAATTCATGTGATATAAGTCAACAGTGTAAAGACGGGCTCCCTTCATCACAGGGCCTTGATGTAAAGATCCGGTCTTAGTGGCATATAGTCAGTGTTAATTCATTACTAATGAAAATTCCTCCACCACTCTCGCACTTTCGACATCTTTGTAGTGATCAATACCAGGGCAGCATGTCACTTGTTGATTGATACTATTGATTATGACCTCTGTGAGACCTCATCACCTTCATCCCAATCCTTACAAATATCTAACAGCAGCACGATATCAGAGGGAACAGGGCCAACGGATAGGCACAGCACACAATGAGGTTATCTAGTCATCCTCACACATTCTCACAGTCATGCTATGACCTCTCAGTGTGCCATCCTAATACTGTGACTAATTCCCAGACCTGTGTGTCCTCTGAGGACAGAATGAATAGAGCATGCCTAAAAAAGGAATAAGGTCAGATTCTACCCCATACAGCTCAATCTAAATCAAGCTTTTCAACTGTACTGCAGAAGTGTGGTGTACATATCATAAAACAAAAATGCAGTAAAGGACGTGAATGAGAACATCGTGGAATTAAGGCATTCGCACCCACACAGCTGTTGCGTATCTCAGGAACTGACCCTAATTAAAGCAAATATTGGGTGAAGTACTGAGGTGGGATGAGATAACATATTTGTCAGATATGCAGTCAGGCATTCAGCCACTCTGATTACACAGCACAAGTCAAGATAGAGAGAGGTGATCCTCGCTTACACACCAAATCACACACACAAAAGGCCCAGAATAGTATAGCAATTCAAGTGCATGCCCCACAAACCAGACATATGTATCTGCAAATGTGGATATTTAGGAGTAAGCATGTTTTTGTATTTACTTATAATTTGACTCATCAATTTGGAAAATTTGAAAACACCTTGATTTCTAGCTTATTTTGCGTTTTCATATTAGTGAACCTGTTGTTTTATATTGTAATTTTTGAATAACACCTCCATGCATCATATTTACTGAATGAAATCAAATACTTGTTTCTACTAATTTTGGGGTGCTGATTCCAAAAGTAGTGGCTGTTTTACTCTTACAAAACATAATGGGGATTTTGTAGCATTTTTGCTTTCGATAACCATTTGTAAGGTGAAGAAGTCTTGTATTAGGCCTTAATCACCAGATAAACTCATAAAGACATGAGTTCTATCTTCCTTTAAGCCATGTTACAACTATTTGTTCAGTTAACACCGATTATTCTTAACACATTGATTTCCACTGAACGCCTGATTTCCACTTTTCCCATTTCCACTTTGCAGATTGTAAGTTAAATTAGACATTTTGAATAAATCTTTTTGTCGTTAAAACTGAGATGTTTGACTTCTTACGTTGATAAGTGTATTAATATGATACAAATATATAATTTGAAAAAAAAACTAAAAAAAATGTATGTGATGGAAAGTTTTTATTGAGATTTTTGAACCCAGCATTATCAAATTAGGTTTTATTTCTCCTTTTTTCAAAATCAGCAATTTTTTCCAGCAAAGATGCAGGGCTGTGTCATTACTGCAGTAGGCCTACTTTTTTTGTTAATGTTTAATCACTTCATTGTAATGCCAGTATTGCCAATATGCATGAACATATATCATAACGTGTCTATAGTTTAGGGTATCTGCCATAATCATGTTTTCCTCACCGTCAAGAACCTGACTTAGATTTGTCTGAAATTTCGCCAATACTAGGCTAATACAAAATTCCATATTACAAAAAAATCTTATCTGTCTGATCATTTTGTAACAAAAATACACTGTCATGATCTATGCTACAAACGTCTAATAATTAGAGTAGATATGCAATTAAAACGTTCAAACTAAAAATGCTCTAACCAAAGGGTCTTCTCGGACTTATTCTGTCAGGCATGAGGGCAACGGCTAATGCTGCCCTCTAGTGACAGCTCACGTGAACTACCATACAATTAAGCACAACAATCATTTCAGAAATCATCTTGTGATCTACTAAGGCAAATATCGTGAAGTTCCTTCAGAACGTGTTTTCTTTTTCCACTGTTCTTTACGTGAAATCTGAAATAGACACCATTTTCTTTGTATTAACATAAGGTGTATAATTACTTTGAGAGAAACAATCATGACACTATAAAGGTATATTTTTCTTTTTTAAATCCACCTGTGTTCATTTGTGATTATGTGAACACTGTAACAACCTTTCTAGGTTTTCATGACTGCACCCACAGGTAAGAGCAGTTATAGACCTGCTAACAGCAGGAGATTTTGGCAAACTCTGGAACTGGTTGTGAACAGAATGGAAGAAATGCAACCCCTTCTATAATCAGTCAAGTTCTTTCTAACAGAATGATTGTAAAATGACAGTATAAAGATCAGACTACTATACTAAATTGAGCACTTCAACATAAGGCTAGCTACAACACTTTATACAGGTACAGAGCTTTTTTACTGAAAGCGAGACATTTTCTAGAGCCACAAACTCTTTTTTCCTTTACTTCACTGATTTGAGAGAGCAGCTTCAACAACTTCTGAGAAAGTCTAAAATTATATTATGCTTGGAGTTTGCTGTAATACACAAGACAACATTTTAAAATTATTTTTTTGTTAAGATGAAAGCTGGGATCTTATTAAATCAAATATGCAACACATAGTACTGTGAGCTGAAAATTTATGTAAAAAAAAGTTGAGCTATGTTTGAACAATGCTTACATTCTCTACTGAGCTGTGATCTGGTAGTTATAATCTGAAATAACTAAAAACATGCACCTACAGTTCTATAATAGCTTTAACACATAAATGGACTGAAGTAACAGAATTGTGTATTATGACATGTTTCTTATAACATGTCACTGTCAATTTATATCATCTCAACAACAATCCTCCAAACACAGCTCAAATTCATTCACACAATATACGTACACTTGAACAACGGTTAAAGAAAGAGTTCCAAACTAGCAGTATATGGTACAAATCTTTATTTTGGTCAGCAGATTTATGCCATGAACTCGTAGGGGATGGGCTCCAGAAGCTGAGGCTCGTTGTTCTTGGTGCTGACAAAGTGTGCTGGCCGTGGAGCAGCAGGCTGAAAACAAAATAAAGATACATCAAGGCCACAAGGAAAGAACATCACCCAGACGTGTTATAATAGTGTTTTCTACACAGTATCCTTTTAACCAATCAATTAAATTAAATATCATAACGGTCTATGTTTCAGTTTCACTTCAAATAACTGTTTGGCACATCCCAACATGAAGTTTACAGAGTACAATGAAATGCATACACGGTGACATTTAACATCCAAGACAGAAAGCAAACACTAAATGATCTTATACCTGGCGTTTCAGCTCGAACCAGGTGCCCTCCTTCTTGGCCTCCAATTTCTTCTTCTCGTTCTCCTTAACGCGCTTCAAGAAGCTGTCTCTGCTCATTGAGTGCTTAACATGCTCGATACGCACATTAATCCTCTTAGCCAGGATCTTGCCCCTAAGAGTAAACAATAATTGGTCACTTAAAAGAGAAGAATCGTTATACATTCACAAGATTTATCCATGAGGGGATGTTTCCATTATTGACAATCTGGTAAAGGCATTATTGTGCCTGTCCAGGGTGCATAAGGATGACTGCTCTCGCCCACATTAATGACCAGTTAGGGCACTGGACGGCCCTTATGGCAAAGTGAATCTGGGGCAGTACACATTTATACTGATCATTCAAAACGATGTGTGGTCAAGTGACAATTTTAAAACTGTATCAACCTTTCTTGTTTACTGGAAGGTTAAACATTTATTTTTTTTATTTTTATCAAAGTATACAGATCATGTTCAAAGCGGTACTTACTTGACTTGCTTGTTGACAATGATGCCTACAGCATGCTGTGTAACATTATAAACACGTCCCGTTTTGCCATGGTAGCATTTATGAGGCATGCCCTTCTGAATGGTTCCTGTGCCCTGGATGAAAATGTATCCGTTTCAGATAAGTTATTCTGGACAACAAACTTTACTGTAACAAATCTTTCATTTAATAACTCTTACCTTGATGTCCACGATATCGCCCTTCTTGTAGATGCGCATGTAGGTGGACAGAGGGATTGGGCCTGTTGTAGAATGAAAAGCCATGTCAGGTCTTAAAAGTTTTATAAGAGTATGTTTGTGCGTGTAAAGTACAGTACGGCTCGAGTGTACGCACCATGCTTGCGGAAGGGCCTGGCAAACATGTACCTGGTCCCCCTCCTCTTGCCTCTGGTGTTTGTCATGATGCCTGGTCACTAAAGACACAAAATAAAGTTAGATGACTACTTTCTAGAAAAAAAACGGTTCTCAAACACTCCTCTGTGCTTGATATCCAGCTACAATATTAGAGACTGTATTACTTGACTTGGAGTCTTTGGTCATTACTAACTGTACAATATGATCCAACATAAAATGACATCATTAAACCGTGCATAGCTTATTTAAAATTACATTTATTCCAATAGTGACGAACGATTAATAGTTATGGAGACTTCAATTAAAACATCAAGACAAATGTTTTTGACAAAAGATCGTTACAGCTCTAAGAAACTTTAGTTCATGATCAAGAAATACATTGACGCCGTTGAATACGGGAGCGAACAGAAGTGACACCCTGCAGCTGTTTGTGTTCTTAATACATCGTACGAGAATACAGAGAAATCGGTAATATGTGTACGTCTTTA
Source organism: Cyprinus carpio (assembly GCF_018340385.1). Classification (NCBI taxonomy): domain Eukaryota; kingdom Metazoa; phylum Chordata; class Actinopteri; order Cypriniformes; family Cyprinidae; genus Cyprinus; species Cyprinus carpio. Next base: position 15,473,920 of record NC_056595.1, on the reverse strand, counting down.
TTTTTATCTTCATGACTCTCGCGCAGCCTTTCCACGCATGGCCCACATGTATCGGACACGCTCCAGCTTGACGCTCTATTTTATTGTTTACGGCGCGCAACAACGCACATGCGTCCTTCATTTCGATGCATTGCCAGGTAAGGTGTTTTTTGGGCGCTTTATGTGGCACTTCTGCTCAGCGAGAGCTATGTTATTAACGATTTAATACATAACTTCTAGAGCACATCTTACCCCCGGTTGCTCGCAAGATGGCGGGTACGGCGGAAAGAGAATGATGAGGTCCTGCGGCGCTTCCTTCAAAGCACGTCTAGGAAGACTACTCATTTGCCTGAGTAAAAGTATCAGAGCTGTTGGTCCATGGCCAGTGATGTCATCGTCTTATTTGTATTTGATGATTTTTTTTATTTTTTATTATTCATTTAAACCTGAATGAGAGAGCACTGCATGGATCGTTTTATTTTCAATGAATCGCGTAGATGTATTTATTTATTTAAAATAATAAGCTTGACTTTTAACTTTCATTCTAATTTATTTGATTTAGATAATGTGACCTTTATTAGATAATATAAGCCTATTATAATATAAATATATTTATATTATAATTTATATAATATAATTTATATTTATTTTAAAATATAAAATGTATTAAATAAGTTTGGCCATAAATTAGCTTTTTATATAAATCACAACAGTCCACAAGCTCTTTAAATTAATTTAAATGCTTAAAAAAGAACTTTAACCTGTTTAGCACTTGTATATCATTGCTTTTTTTATTATTTTGATTGCTTCCATTGTTAAGTTCATCAAAAAATCTAACGTAATTTGTTTTATTACAAATTTAATTAATTAAATCGAATGCTGACATAAATATAAATTGTTTTGAACATCACACCACCAGACCATAAGCTCTCTAAGTGTAGATTTACATAAAAAAAAAGCTTGAACCAGGTTCATGAAAACTCTTAAATTATTTCTTCAAATTAAAAATGTAATTAAATAAATAATTCCTGATATAAATGAAAAGTATCCTACAAACTCTCTGCTGAACTGAATATGCACTAAAAAAAAAAACTAGTTCACTAATTATTTGTACTAATGTTCAGTAACGTCTTCCTGAAAGTTTATTTTTCTGTTGTGTATTGCACTTATTATTTTATTTAAGTAAGTTACTGACATGTATTACCTAATTTTATATTTTCCTTTATTCTTTTTTATGTAATTTTCTTGTGTGGCGTGTACTAATACCATGTCTATATTAAAACAGTTAGACATACGGCGGTGGGGCACTAAGACCCCGCGGATTTCCCTCAGGCGCGGACGCAGTCTGTCCTCACGGGGACTCCTCTTCGCCTCCGCGCGGTGATTGGGTGGAAGATGGCGCTGGGCGAATGGAAATCCTAATGACAGTTTCCAAATTTGCCTCTTTTTGTACCATGGTGAGTAAATATCACTTCAATCACGGATAGTTGGACGCCAGCACACGCGTGGTATTGTAAAGGGTCGGCTGCTGCGTTAGTTCAGTGAATCGGGCTCTCTAGGTTGCCAGTTTTCCTCTGCTGCAGTTGCGAGCTGTCTTTATCCGTCTGTGTGCTTGCTATGAATTTTGCCTTGGGCCTAAATAATTAGTTATCTGGTAGATATACAACACGGCCGTATCGTCTTCATAACACAACGTCAGGCTTTTAAATTCGCTCGTCCTTACAGGATTTGCTGAAGGCAGCAAAGCCTGCTAACTGCTGAGCTGAACTGTCATTCAGCGCGGGTTATGATCGCGAGATGTGCTTAACAAGCGCGAGACACTGATATCTAAATAATCTCAGATTGCTCTTCATGTGTAATAAATGAGTACAAGCATTCAGACGAGCGTTGTGTTGAGTAACTTACGGCGAACGTGAGGATCATGCTGATGTAAAATGCGTTCAGTGTAACGTTACCTGAGCTTCAGTGCTAAGCTGTTGCCAGTGCGGTCACATCGTGATTTCACAGTCCCATCCCCTCTCTGCATCTCCGTACCCAGTGTGTCCCTCCATATAGTATCTGCTTTATTTGCGTTTTAACTGTTAATTACGTTTTTGTCCGTTGAATTTGGCGTTTTTAAATGTAAAAGTCACGGTAGTGAGATGCTAATGAATGCTAATGTAGTTTCACCTCATTAGATGTCCTGCGTGTTTTTCATTGGGTTGTTTTTAGGTTCACATTTACGTTTTGTGTGTGTGTGTGTGTGTGTTTTGCGATTTTAAATCACCAATTTTCAATCAGCGGACGTTGTTCTCTTATCAAATGTGTCTCGGATGTATCAGACGTCTGCTACAATTTACTCTGGTTAACCATAGCTTCCGCCACAGTGTCGTAAGTCTCTACAATTATAGTTATTACTGCAAAACCACAATTAATTAAAAGAGTGTCTCCGTTTTAAAATGTAAGATTACTTAGTCATTTTATTTATTTATTGAAGAAAGTGGTGGCTAAAACCAAATTAGCATCGTTTTATTAGTAACAGTAACTATGTGATAGAAACTGTGGTTACTGTGGTAATTTAAAGGACTGTCTATTCAATGGCACTGCAGCTGTAAATATATGAACAGCTGTTGACCTGTTCTGTTTCAGGGCGCCAATGCCTCCGCTTTGGAGAAAGAGATCGGCTCGGAGCAGTTCCCTGTCAACGAGCATTACTTCGGATTGGTCAACGTAAGCGAAGACATTCCCTGCTGTCTCCCATTGTCTCCTTCAACCAACGTGTTTATTGTTATGCTCTGGAATCAGTGTGTGTGTTCTGTGTTTCGATCCACAGTTTGGAAACACCTGCTACTGTAACTCTGTGCTCCAGGCTCTGTACTTCTGCCGGCCGTTCCGGGAGAAGATCCTCGCGTACAGGAGCCAGCCGCGTCGCAAGGAGAACCTGCTCACCTGCCTGGCCGACCTGTTCCACAGTATAGCCAACCAGAAGAGGAAGGTCGGCGTGATACCCCCGAAGAAGTTCATCACGAGACTACGGAAAGAGAATGGTAAGGAACACGAGCAAGAAGGGATTGTTTTTGTGTTCAGTTGAATTCTCGGTTTTACTCGGAATTTAGATGCTAGTTCTTGGTCAGAAACTGAGGTACAAGCTCAAGAAGTAGTTTTTCAGTGCATTGAAGACGAGACAAAAACAATAAAACCCATTATAAATGAGGCATTTGTTGCATCCAGTGGGGACATAATTACTGATTATAATGACCTATACTGTCTTTTTACGCGTTGCATTGCATCGCACCGCATAAATATAAAACCATGTCTGCATTTGTGAATAGAGAATAGACAAACACAAACGCTACTCTACTACACTGCTTAAAACTCACGTTTGAATCATCAGTGGCAGATTATTTAAATATGAATACTTACAGGCTGTGAGTCAGAAGCGCCAGACTGTCCCTGCAAAGTTGGAACTGCGTCACTTAATAGAAACAGACACCTGCATTGTAAGCTACGCTCACAGGAAACAGTCCTCGTCCTTTGCAAAATGCGCTGCACACATCTGAATATTTTGGTTAAACTGTTCCGGAACAGTGTTGAACCACTGATTTCTAGTTGTGTCCTCTTTTGGAAGGCCAAACAAAGTAGTTTTGCTTTTACAGCGAAACACACAGCGTCTCCACAACATTAACATGAACTGAGAATAATAAATACTCTAAGTATTTTTCATTGTTAGTGCATGTTAACAAATGGAACCTTTTTGTAAAGTGTTATTGAAATATTATCGCAAAACCATCAACTTCAGAGTTCCACCATCTTAGTAACTCATGTAACACAAAATTACTAACCTTAAGACCTTAATAATCTAAAAAAATAAATTAAAATAAAAAAAAACATTAAATTACATTAATTTTATTGGCCAGAAAAACACACTGGATTCATAAAGGCTTGATTACTTTTGATATTTTATGTAACATTCTGTCACCCACAGAACTGTTTGATAACTACATGCAACAAGATGCACATGAGTTCCTCAACTACCTGCTGAACACAATAGCAGACCTGCTGCAAGAAGAGCGCAAGCAAGACAAGCAGAATGGCAAATTGGCTAATGGCACACTTGATTCACAGAACAATAACAGCACCCCGCCCTCCTCCACCTGGGTTCATGAGATCTTCCAGGGCACGTTGACCAATGAGACACGATGCCTCACCTGCGAGACGGTATTAGCACCTCACATATCTTAACTGGGGACCCTTCAGTCCAATAAGATGGTATCCTGATCGTTCTTCTGAATGCGATTGGCTGTGCTTTTATCTGAGGTGTGTCTTTGGACTTTGCTTTGTCACAGATAAGCAGTAAAGATGAGGATTTCTTGGATTTGTCAGTGGACGTGGAGCAGAACACTTCAATCACACACTGTCTCAGGTCTGAAAGCACACTCACACTTAAACCCAATTTAAACATGAATATGTGTCCGTTTTAATAAACAATTCTTTTTCTTACTGGCCCCTTCTAGAGGTTTCAGTAATACAGAGACCTTGTGCAGTGAGTATAAATATTACTGTGAGGAATGCAGAAGTAAACAAGAGGCACACAAACGGTGAGCGTTCTTTTCTGTCAGCTGCTTCCTGATTTTTTGAACATTTATTCACCGTATATACTTTGTTTGACTCTAGAATGCGGGTTAAGAAACTCCCCATGATCCTCGCCTTGCACTTGAAGAGATTTAAATACATGGAGCAGCTGCAGCGCTACACTAAGCTAAGCTACCGTGTGGTCTTCCCTCTGGAGCTCCGCCTCTTTAACACCTCTGGTGATGCCACCAATCCCGAGAGGCTTTACGACCTGGTCGCTGTGGTGGTGCATTGTGGCAGGTGAGTCGATGCAAGTTTTAATAGAAACCAGGAAGCCAGAATGGACTTTCAAACTTTTGTAAATGTGTTTTTCTTTCTCCTCCGTCGTCTGATTTCACAATACTTGCTTGTGTGAACAGAAACTCCTCATGCAAGCATTTCGAAATCTGTCCTTGCAATAAAGGAGAACTGTACTGATTTGCTTCCTTGATTTCGAACTTATTTGTGTGTGTTTGTCTGTGTGTGCTTTTACAGCGGTCCGAACCGAGGACACTACATCGCAATTGTAAAGAGTCATGATTTCTGGCTACTGTTTGATGATGACATAGTAGAGGTAAGCTGCCATCCGCCATGTATAAGCATCAGTCATTTACTGAAATAGAAATTTGCAAGATTCAGGGTTCCCACAGTCTTGGAAAATATAAAAATATTAGGGAATTTTAAGATAATGATTTGCAGTAATTAAAATATACACAATATACAGGTATATACAAAATTAAAAAGTTAATAAATGAATAAAATAACTAAATAATAAGCAATATTGAAACCATGTAGAGTTTTAATATAATAAATAAATTACTAAATAATGAATGAATAAATAAATTTTCAATTATTTAATATATAAAATCTTGAAATACAGGTGCATCTCAATAAAGTCGTGGAAAGTTCTTTTATTTCAGTAATTCAACTCAAATTGTGAAACTCGTGTATTAAATAAATTCAGTGCACACAGACTGAAGTAGTTTAAGTCTTTGGTTCCTTTAATTGTGATGATTTTGGCTCACATCTAACAAAAACCCACCAATTCATCTAAAAAAATTAGAATACTTCATAAGACCAATAAAAAAAAAAAAAAAAAAAAAACATTTTTAGTGAATTGTTGGCCTTCTGGAAAGTTTGTTCATTTACTGTACATGTACTTAATACTTGGTAGGGGCTCCTTTTGCTTTAATTACTGCTTCAATTCGGCGTGGCATGGAGGTGATCAGTTTGTGGCACAGCTGAGGTGGTATGGAAGCCCAGGTTTCTTTGACAGTGGCCTTCAGCTCATCTGTATTTTTTGGGTCTCTTGTTTCTCATTTTCCTCTTGACAATACCCCATAGATTCTCTCTGGGGTTCAGGTCTGGTGAGTTTGCTGGCCAGTCAAGCACACCAGCACCATGGTCATTTAACCAACTTTTGGTGCTTTTGGCAGTGTGGGCTGGTGCCAAATCCTGCTAAAAAATGAAATCAGCATCTTCAAAAAGCTGGTCAGCATAAGGAAGCATGAAGTGCTGCAAAATTTCTTGGTAAACGGGTGCAGTGACTTTGGTTCTCAAAAAACACAATGGACTAACACCAGCAGATGACATTGCACCCCAAATCATCACAGACTGTGAGAACTTAACACTGGACTTCAGGCAACTTGGGCTGAGCTTCTCCACCCTTCCTCCAGAATCTAGGACCTTGGTTTTCCAAATTAAATACAAAACTTGCTCTCATCTGAAAAGAGGACTTTGGACCCACTGGGCAACAGTCCAGTTCTTCTTCTCCTTAGCCCAGGTAAGATGCCTCTGATGTTGTCTGTGGTTCAGGAGTGGCTTAACAAGAGGAATACGACAACTGTAGCCAAATTCCTTGAGACGTCTGTGTGTGGTGGCTCTTGATGCCTTGACCCCAACCTCAGTCCATTCCTTGTGAAGTTCACTCAAATTCTTGAATCGATTTTGCTTGAAAATCCTCATAAGGCTGCGGTTCTCTCGGTTGGTTGTGCATCTTTTTCTTCCACACTTTTTCCTTCCACTCAACTTTCTGTTAACATGCTTGGATACAGCACTCTGTGAACAGCCAGCTTCTTTGGCAATGAGTGTTTGTGGCTTACCCTCCTTGTGAAGGGTGTCAATGATTTCAGATCAGCAGTCTTCCCCATGATTGTGTAGCCTAGTGAATCAAACTGAGAGAACATTTTGAAGGCTCAGGAAACCTTTGCAGGTGTTTGAGTGATTAGCTGATTGGCATGTCACCATATTCTAATATATAAAAAGAGTGAATCACAATTTTATTTTAAAAACTGAGCCAAAATCATCAAAATTAAAAGAAACAAAGACTTAAACTACTTCAGTCTGTGTGCACTGAATTTATTTAATACATGAGTTTCACAATTTGAGTTGAATAAATTTAAAATTTTTTAAAATAATTGTGTGTGGGTGTGTGTATATATATATATATATATATATATATATATATATATATATATATAGATATATAGATATTAATAAATTTGTACAAAAGAAATAATTAAAAATAAATTTGTACAAAAGTAAATCAAATTATATTAAGTTTATCATAGTAAATATAGATTTTTCTAGTGATGCGTTTAGAGCTATACAAAACTAGAATAATCTTTATTTACTTAATACGTTTGGAGTGCAATCTTTATAAAATATTTAAAAAAAAAAAATGTAAAGAGTAAATCAAATCATATAGAGTTTTTATATTGAAAGTATATTTTTCTAAGTATGTTTCTTTACAAATGTCATGGAAAAGTCATTGATTGCAGGATGATCTTTCTGCATTTGTTAAAGAAAAGTGTTTTGTTTCTCCCTGTAGAAAATTGATGCCCAGGCGATTGAGGAGTTCTACGGATTAACCTCGGAAATTTCCAAGAACTCTGAGTCCGGGTACATCCTGTTTTACCAGTCCAGAGACTGAGAGAGGCCGGAGTGGCGTCCCCTTATGGGACAGCTGTGCAGCAGGCGTGCCTGTACCTAGAACCCTGCTACATCCCACCTGCGCAGGTTCTTACTGCAGCGACGCCGCACACACACCCCACCACACCGTCCAAGCCCACCCTCGCCGGTCTCCACGCAGCAGTAACGTTGGATGCAATGCAGTCGCAAGGCCTTTTGAACGTTGTTTGTCAGTTGTATTTACGTTGTGGGAGCATTTCATCACTCGTGTTCAGTCCTTTACTGTGGAGAGAATGTCTTTAATGTAACAGACTGTATGATACGACCGGGATTTGCATTCAACTTTCATGCTGCGACCTTTTGATTCCTGTGGCTGTGAGGAGGCTGAAGACTAGTGCATGGGGAAAGCAGGTGTGTTTATTATAATGGCGGGGAGGGTCTAAACGCTCCGGGTGCGGGGCATTGCGGGTTATGTATTTCTACCTTGTACAGAGTGATATTTGTATAAATATTAAGAGAATTATAATAATATTACTGATATAGCCAAAAAAAGAGGATAGAACCAGAAAAGATGTATAACACTATGGTGCACTTTTGATACAGTTTTGTAGATGTCGGAAGGTTAATGTAAGGGTTTGCTTGAGATGGCCTGTTGTGAAATTATCATTTTCTGTTTTAAAGAAAAAGAAATAAAAGTGTATACACCAAGATATGATGTATGCAGCCAAGCATGTAAATACCAGCTATTAGCAGCCTACTGCGATTCGACTGGATGCCTTTTCCATACAACCAAACCTTTTTTTTTTTTCTGTGCTGATGACTCATTCTTGGTCACTGTAGCCCCTCGGTGGCTGGTCAAGATTACTGCAAGATGGAGAATTGCATAGCATCGTTCCCTTTTCACCGATTGCTTTCCTCTCATTCCAGCTTTAGAGGTTTTGTGTTGTTTTGCAACAATTCAGTTCATTTGCCAGCTCATTATTGTGTAAAATGTGGATGAATTCTTTTAAATTTGATGAAAATGAAGGGTTATATATATTTATTAATGCTCAAAAGCGATTCTCAAATCTGTCATTGGAGAGCCATATTGAGTCTAGTTTCAGACTGGAAAGGATTTTATCAGGCGTCATCACTGACTATGCAGTTTAGTCTGTGAGGATGTGTGAGTCTGTCTGAAATAGAGGCATGGGGATGAAGGCTGCATGGGGTTAGAGGATGGAGGAGAGAGGGAAGATAGTGGGGGAAGTGGGTGACACAGATGAGTGTGCTGTTAATAGCACATGCCAAGAATAGCTCTCACAGGGGAGCAACACAATGTGCATCTTTCCAGAAAGATGCAGTCTGAATGTCAGATGCTAGATAAATGGGTCTCATCCTACACAAATACATTTCAATACCTCCTGGGTCTTTGAAATGGGTAAGTTTTCTATTTTGAAAAGGTGTTTTTTTTTAAGTGAATTAAGTGTTAATATATTGCATTTTGCCAAGTCGAGCTAAATTTAAACACTAAAACTGGCATGTTTTAGTGCTTTCAAAAGAGTAGCAGGGTTTGGTTATACAGTTAATTTAGCCATTACCAGACTTTTGCTCAAGGTCATAGCTCTACAAGGTGTTTATTAATTATTATAATAATTACTATTATTAATTAGTTATTGAATATTTAAAAACATTCCCCTACTAAAAGAAAAAGAAAAGGAAAAAAGATAGCGATGCCCTTCAAGAGTTAACTTTTTTTTTTTTTTTTTTTTTTTACAATGGAATACATTATTTTAATAAAGTTATGATAATAGGGATGATGTATTACCTGAGGACACATTAAAAAAAATTATATTAAAATAAATTTTATATATATACATTTTAATATAGATAGATAATTTGCATGTAGGTCCAGCCCTAAATAAAACCGACATTGTGGCAAAATCAGATCGTACGAAAATATACGAATTAGATTTTACGAATTTCGCAGCGATGCCAAAGAAGAACCATTTTTGGTTCCACAAAGAACCATTCAGTGAAAGGTTCTTTAAAGAACCATCTCTTTCTTACCTTTTTGTAATCTGAAGAACCTTCTTTCACCACAAAGTAGGCTACCGTTTGTGAAACAGACGATAAAGGTTCTTTATGGAACTATTTAGACAAAACGGTTCTTCTAAGCACCTTTATTTTTAAGAATGTTGGTGTTAACGAATTTAGAAAAATTATTATAAAAAAACAACAACGTTATTTTCTCATTGTTTATGTGTTCACAATAATGCCCATCACAACACACAAGTCGCGTCGTTTAGTTTCCGAGCAGCAGATAGTTAGGTATCAGGAGCTTCTGCTCTGAGAAGGAGAGCTCACCCCTCCCAGCGCCTCGCACAGCCGCAGTCGGTGGCGATGCTCGTGCAGACGGCGAAGAGCCGCTAGTGTTGCTGGCTGTAACGATTCACCGGTCCGGCATCAGAGCATCCGATTCCCGCATCCGTCCGCGCGGCGCTGCACCCTTCAACAAATACCAATTAAATACAATAAAAACACAAAAACAACTAAAAACCATCCAAACAGTCCAAAACACATCCAAAAGACAAGGTAGGGAAGCCTCCAGATGGGGAGTGAATGGGGACCGGCCGGGTATAGGCTATATTTGAAATCAGTCTGCTTTGCATTTTACAACACATAAATGATTTTTATAGAGCAAGAGCTTAAGCATTATTATTATAAAGCTAAAAGGGCTGAGAGGAATTAATGTGTGCATCCAGCTGCTTGCAGTGAAGATGTGCTTTAAGAGCCCATATCTAATGCTGATGCTGAGGGCGCTTTTGGAACCCGCCTTTATTTAATACCAGCGCTCATCAGGGCCCTCCCTTCTTTTCTGATTCTCCACTATTGTACTGTACGCTGTGATTCAAAATGATCTCAATAATAGCAGGTTTCCTATATCCACTAAATACAAGTGAGGTAAATGTGTCTTTAATTTTTCTTAATTTGATTCTTTGTTTGGCACAAAAGAACACAGAACAGAGAGGTAATGCATAACTGTAGTGAACAATGGCTTTTGTGATAATTATTACTGGCTAATTTTCCAGTCATTTCTGTTACAGATTATTATAACTGCCTAATGTTTTCTTGTATGCTTAATTACCATACATACACTGAACATGCTATGGGGAAAGAAGGGAAAATTCTACAGTAAAGACCCATCAATTGGTTATCCTATTTTCCACATATAAAAATATTATATTCATAGATTTAAAAAAGCATGTAATTTTGCAGTAAAATATTGAAAATGTAAAAAGCATGAGTCACTTTATAACCTACTGAGAAAATATGCATTGTGTATATTTTTATGGTACATATTTTTTTAATTTATTTATGTGTATTGATTTATTGTACTTCACAGGAACAGAGGTATTCCCAATTCACTGCACAAACCATGACCTGTTTATATTTTATTCAATAAGGTGTTTTTTAGCAGCTATGTACAACACTGTTTCATGTTGCATTTATGCATAAATATTATTAAATATGATATTTATATAAATAGTTTAAATATTTAAATATCTCAGATATGTTGATGAAATTACATAATTTAATCAGAGAAACTGTAAAATGGTCACCAAAATGCTATTCCATAATGTTTGTAACATTGTCAGGTTTTTTTTTTTTCACAGCTGCTAGTTTTATACATTTAATATTTAAAGGGAAAGTCCACCCCCCAAAAATGTAACTAAAAAAATATTCTTTAGTTATTTACTCACTCTCATGTCATTCCAAACCTGTATGAGATAGAAAAGATAGTATGAATGTTAACCAAAAAGTTTCAGTTCCCATTGACTTCCATTATATGGACAAAAATTACAATGGGAGTCAATTGGAAACGAAACAGGTTGTCCACATTCTTCCAAATATCTTCTTGTGTGTTCTAGTCATACAGGTTTGGAATGACATGAGGGTCAGTAAATGATCTTTGAATTTTCAGTTTTGTGTGAACTATCCCTTGAACACACGCACACATACACAAACAAAATGTATAATGGAGTAAATTACTTATATTTATTTATTTATTTGCAAACAAAAGTAGTGTATTATTTACTTTTGTCTTTTTTCTTTAGACTACCTTTACACCTCACTATGTTTTTCTGTGTGTGCCATTTTAGACGGGAGGCAGAATGAGTGAAGAGGTGCCAGTTTCTCCCGGCTGGCTGGCTCAAGATCCCACCTGGGGCAGCAGCGGTGCGGGGAGCATAGAAAACATCACCGTCGGAACATACCCACCTGCAGTTGTCCTGCCGGCAAGGCCACCCGCTGAGCTGTTGGTAAACCCGTGGGACATCGTGCTGTGTTCATCTGGCACCCTTATAGCCTGCGAGAATGCCCTGGTGGTTTTGGTCATCTGGCAGAACCCGGCACTGCGCGCCCCAATGTTTTTGCTGATCGGCAGCCTAGCTCTAGCTGACTTATTGGCCGGTTTAGGGTTAGTCCTGCACTTTACCTTTGCTTACCTACTTCGATCTGACTCGGCACAGCTGTTGACTGTAGGTCTGGTGGTGGCATCCTTCTCAGCATCTGTTTTTAGCCTGCTCGCTATTACCATTGACCGCTACCTGTCATTGTACTACGCCCTCACCTACAACTCAGAGCGAACGGCCGCATTCACATACACCATGCTGGTGCTTCTATGGGGAGTATCGTTATGTTTGGGTTTGCTGCCGGTTACCGGTGTGAATTGCCTGGGCCAGGAGGTGAACTGCAGTGTGGTTTGGCCCCTAACAAAAAACAACGTAGCCGTTCTGTCCATCTCCTTCCTTCTGCTGTTCGGCCTCATGCTTCAGCTCTACGTTCAGATCTGTAAAATTGTCATGCGACATGCGCACCAAATCGCCCTCCAACACCACTTTTTAGCTGCAAGCCCTCACTATGTCACAACGCGGAAAGGTGTATCCACCCTGGCGATCATTCTGGGCACATTTGCTGCCTGCTGGATGCCGTTTACAGTTTACTCACTAATAGCCGATTATACATACCCGCCCCTTTACACGTATGCCACCCTGGTTCCCGCAACCTACAACTCGGTCATCAACCCGGTAATTTATGCCTTCCGCAATCACGAGATCCAGAAAGCATTGTGGCTGGTGTGCTGCGGATGTATCCCTGCCAGCGTGGCGCATCGTGCACGGACCCCCAGCGACGTCTGATGTGCCTAGGAAATTACACAGGCCAGAGAATCCCCCAGTCCCTGGGACGAGAAGGGGCGTGCGTGTCACCCGTTTTATGTCTTCCCCTAATTGTTATGTGACAACCACTGCCACACAATCTTTGCCTGATCCCAATCCGACCAGCTGGCACACTCTTTCCAGGAAAAAAAGGGGCGGAAACGGATGCTGTGTAGCAGGCAGCTGTAAATATCTTGTACATATATATGCCTTTGCATTTTTGTGCTTGTTCTGGCTTGGCCACAGCGACAGCCCCCTGTTGCATGGGCTGTGAAGGAGGAGGATGAGGGGCAGCACGAGGCGGTCCTCTTGACTGGATCCTGTAGCTCATTCATCTCGTCTTGCTGTTGCTGCATTCAAGAACGTGCACTGAACATTAAGAAACCGCGGTGTGCTAAAAATAGACAAGATGTTTGGTGATCTGCGCCTTGCATGCTCCGAAGAAACCGACCTGGAGAACGCGCGCACGTGAGAGAGAGAGGAGCGCACTCTCTCTTCTGTTTGATTTAAATCTCATCCCAAAATTTCAAAAATCCCAAAAATCATAAAAAGCAGAAAAACCATGAAGAGCTAACTACAATCTCAGAATGAGAACCACTCTATAAATAACCGAACCCACTGATGCCTTTATTTTGGTTTAGAGCGGAAGTCTATCTGTCTCTGCATTCTCTTCCATAAATGCGGGATGAAAGCGACTGGGAGAAAGTGTATGTATGTTCATTTAAACAGCCCCCTGTGAATAGAGGCTCACTTCAAAGAACTGTTGAGTACAAAACGTGCATTAAGTGGCTGAGAATAAGAGGTTTGTTTATATGCAGCAACATGGAGGATGGAACCGAATGTATTTTCTATTGATTTGCTTTTAATTTGCATTGTCTGAACGCTCTGAATAGAGCGCTGCTCCGTTTATTATGTTCAGCTGGTAATTACTACTGGATATGGGATCGCTGTCACACAATTTGCTTGAAATTGACATGTATTGCATTCGTAAAGAATGATGATTGGGGCATAACATTGAGATGAATTAATTTGAGATATTTAGTTTGAAACAGCTTGAGTGAAGCTTGTCAACAACATGTCTGGATCATTTCATCCAAACTCAAAAGAAAAAAATAATTGCACTTTGACATCATTTTGACAAAAATGATTCATATACATTTAAAGTCCAAAAACAACAACAACAACCTTGAAAAATGTATCATGATTTTCACAAAAATATTAAGCAGCAGAACAGTTTCAACAGTTTTCAACATTGGTTATAAAAAAAAAATAGCATATGACATTGATATGAGACATAAATAAATTTTTTTTTAATGAATTATATAATACATCATCAAATTATACAACTGATTATATAATTATGTAATTATATAAAATTAGTTTTCTTTTAATTAATAAATTAAAAATGGACTTAAAAATCTATCATGGAAGGCCAAAATTAAATAAAAGTCCCAAAATATGCTTCACTGTCTTTATGCAATTTATGCAGAAAGTACCTTTTTTCTTTTGATTTTGGGGTGAAATATGAGCTGGACACGATTTAACAATATTCACCCTTGATAAATGATATTCTGAAATGATGAAACTGTTAAAAGATATGCCAGCCAAGCTACACTTCCACTCTCAAATGAGCCTTCCATAGATTTACATTCACCTTAATTGTTAATAAACTGGCGAATCTTCTGAAACGGTCCACACAACACGATTATAATGAATAGAACAGCTGGTCTCTCAGACCTGGTAAATGTCAGATGAGGGAGAACGTTATTATACTTTCATCCCAACTGAGGCTGGAGTCATGCTACTATTATGAGCTGAATTTCACCCGTGCTTTTTACCTTACGCCCTCCAAATGCCAACTAGCCACTATCCATTTCAGTGCTGTGGCAGAATCCATCAGCGAGCAATAACTATGGACCAAGCGTTTCATCAAATCATAGCAATACTCTGGCAGCAATAACAGCCGTGCCCAAGCAAAACCAACACCTCAGCTACCCGAATAAAACATCCACGAAAAACCCACCATGAAAATACGAGTGGATTCCAAGAACGACTGACAACTGTACTTATTTCGACATCATCCAAATGATATTAGTGAATCAGAAACTGGACAGATGTCTCAATCCATGTAAACATGTCCATAATCTCACAGCCTAGTGTTCTCTCGTCCAGAGAGTGACAGTGCCTGTGGTCATTTACAATATGTAACTATGAATGAAATCCCTCTGTACACTCAATGTGACCTATTCTGCAGTATGCATTTGCTTTTGTGAACCTTAGAGATGTTTATAATGTGTGAGGAATGTGATGTGTAGGGCGTGACTGTCGGTGCATGGCCGCTCGTGTGCGTGTACGTGTGAACGCATGCATATATGTTCATATCTCCAGGGACAATGATGTAATTGGGGGTAATAATGTATATTCCCCATAGACCTGCATGGGCTAGAGTGGCTACCAGTCTTCCCATCGCACCCGCTTTACATCGTGCCTGCAGGTCGGACACACCCTTGTGACCTCTATACAATTCCAGTGAAACAGCACTTGAGTGGTAGCGAGCAGGTATGCAAATTTTAATAGGGCTTGGCATTGAGGCATCTGTTGCAGGCCTCGTCTTACTTTTGAGGAATAATTTATTTTGCTATAGTCATCGAAAGTTTCTATTTTTCCCCCTCAGTCTGGATTCTTTTGGAATTCCTGAGATTTTATTTTGTATTCTGATGCGCTGTATGGTCTCTTCTGAATATAAAGACAAAGACATTCTCATCGTTGCTATGGCCGATCATCTTGATCCTGTAAATAAGTCGTGCGACTTTAAGGAGGCATGATGGCAACTCTCACCTGATGTCATAGAGTGATGTGGTGATGACATATTTGTGTAACCTGAAAGTTAGCATCACCCTGGTTTCCAGTGACAAAATACCAATAGGATTTTCCAGTGGGTTTTGGATTATTGCAGAAAATAAGCTCTGTGACCAACAAAAATCCTGATAATCATCATGATAATCTTCACAAATTAACAAAACTTTGAATTTTTAAGCCTAAATACAGTCGCCAGAACTAAAAGGCTAAACATAATCAGGTTACCCAACTAACAATTTTTGGTTCCCAGAACGTTCTGGTAATGTTAGTTTCTGGTTCCCAGAACTGATATTCTAGTTTTCTCTGTTGGTTAGCCAGGAAAGTATTCTTTATGTAAATAAAATGTCCCCTTTAGGTTAAGAGAATGTTCTCAGAATGTTCTTATTTGGTTCCCCCAAAAATAACCAAAAGGGAACCATACTGGAACTTGAGGGGAACGTTCTGTGTTTGCTGGGTAGATGCCATGTTGAATTTAACACAGAAAACGAGGCTGTGAGAGACAGACTTACAATCTTTACAAATATATAAAGGTCCTAGATCATGTAATCACGTAAAGTACAACTCAGTGTGTTGACAACAGTACAATCCATTGAATGCCCTGCCCTGATGGCACACGTGCATCATAGAGATGTCTGCAAGATGTATATTTTTAGAGTGTTTGCTCATCTGCAATACATCTATAAGACATTTCCTATTAGATGTCAAATAGATGTTTAGAAATTGTCTTTAAGATGTTTATGATTTCGAATGTATGTAAAACTGACATCTTAAAGACGTCTATCAGATGTTTGTATACAACAGATGCTTTCCAGATGAAGCGATCTTTAACAGACACCTTGTTTTCATTCCTGTCAAAAAATTAAATATGGTGCTATGGCTACCCTGACTAGTGACTAGACTAGAATAGTTTGCAAGAGCGTGATTATAAATCCTTTTGCTGTAACAGAGAACTAAAAGCAAACTACGAGTTGATGAATTTACCTGTTTGGCATGATGTCATTTAAAGCAACTGTATGTAGTTTTGTGTACACCACCACCAACAACAAACATACATACAGTTTCTTTAAAGTCCACTGAAAGTCCCATTTAGCTTCTTGTTAGCAACCAGCTTTTTCAAGACAAGAAAAAGCTTTAAAACATTACAAGGGAGTTTTATTGATGCATTTTCTTTTGTAGAATAAACTGTGTTAATCACAGACCTTATTTCAGACATTGACCCGCTGACTTCAGAACAATCAAACCAGAAATATTAAAACGGTTAAGGCCTACAAAAATACGTCATTCCAGCAATGCTCTATCTGAAACAGATAAGCTTTAGCCACATTCCAGAGTCTCCCATTGCCTGGGCATGCTTGTCTACAGTGGATTGAGAGGGTTAATGCCTGATGCACAGCCGTTTGGTCATAAATGACCGAGGGATTAACGCGGTGGCTTTTGATGGTTGGGCCTCTGCCTAAAAAACATCATATCTCCATCTGCTTTTAAAAAGAGCTTTGTAAAATGATGTTATCATGCTTTGTGCCTGGTCTCTGATGGATTTTCCACATGCAGATGGACGTTTGGAGAATGAATCTTTGATTTAAATAGACGTGTATCCAACTGTAGATGATTGTGCTCTGTAATCCAATGTAAAGCTTGGAAACTTCAAACCGAAGGGCAAAAAAGGGCTCGGATGGGAGTCTGTCTCCTATTCTGGTTTATTTTGAAAAGGAAAAAAAGAGAAAATCATGTCTGGTTTGGTGACTTGTGAGCAAACTTTCTACATTTACACTATGATTCAGACTTGTTCTGTACTTTATTTAGTTACTAGAATCAAAATCTGAGGGGCAGTCGGGTGCATCGGTTTCAGCATCTTGTGTACACGTATGTGTAGTTTTAACTGTGAAATGCACTTTATTTTTTTATGAGAAAAGGCACAACAAATTACTTATCTGCAAAACAATATTATAAGAAGTATAATCAACATGCACTAATTAACATTGTAAGACATTGTGTTAACGTGTTGTATATTTTTCCAAGGTGTTGGTTGTATACTTTTATTGCTTTGGTTAGTTTAATGAACTGAGAGATCTTGTTAATTTTGTATTAAAAAGAATGTGCTGTGCATTAAAAATATCCTCGCCTGGGTTTATTCACACTCGCACATCATTTGACCGAGTGCCTCAAATCCACTGTTGCCATGGCGATTCCCAGTCTCAGCTGTACTGTTTCCATGGAGACAGGAGTCTTGGAATCAAAACTGTCCTGTTTCCATGACGAAGGCACTCAGGGCAGGAACAGAGACCGTTTTAATGTGATTCGTCAGATTTGTATAGTGGCAACTGCCACACATGCACGCAGAAACCAGACATCACTGAGCGAACACATTTCAGGAAGTTTAATCAAATCCCTCAGGTCAGTTCACACAAATATAATTACTGACCGCAGTGTTTCTCAACATACATAGAAACTTTCATGCAGAAACTTCTGACCTCAACATGCTTATTTATCTGTAGTTCACATGTAGTTTATATGTATTCACTACATACAGTATGTCCATATAATTTATTAACAAGTGTTGCATTAAAAAGCATTAGAAAAATGGAAAAAGCATCATACGTGGTAACTGAGGGAAAACAATTGACTATTTTAGTATTTCATAATACAGACGGCCTATCATGCCTTTATTAAAATGCATACTGTACACGATCATTGTGTGTATGGGAAATGCAATGCTAACACTCGCAGGTGAATAAGAAAGTGAGTGTCTGTGAATTTTGTGCATTAGTATTGTTTTAGTCAGACCAGTCATTGTCCTCAAGCTCAGATTCGTCCTCAGAGTCACTGTATTCCACAGCGATGCGGCGAGACAAGATAGTTGCGACGTCATTGCCCACCGGCTCACGTTTCGCCTGCTGCTCCTGCTGCTCTTGAACTTTTTTCAGCTGGATACCTGCAGTTCAAACAAGCATAAACACATTTAACAACTGATGAATGATAGTGGGTGTACGTGATGCAGTGTGGGCGTCTCTGGCAACTCAACAAAGTTTACGGAAGTTTAACTTAATGCAAATGAGTGAATCAGTGGAGCTCACATGAACTGTCTCCTGTGAGATACTGTGGGTAAGTGTAGGAGGAGAAGTTATTTGTTACAAGAAGTGATTTCACTGCTCTATATGATTTGTTTCTGCCCCCATGCTGGGATATAATAAGAAAAGGATGCGTGGAATACAGAAATTGTCAGCAATTTGATTCATGCATTGATTTGTTCATCTAGTTCACAATGTGATGCATTATGCACTGGTTTAATTTATATTAAAACGCTTCAAAAATTGTTCAAAAGTTCAGGGTCAGTTCAATTTTTTTTTTTTAAAGAAATGAATTATGCCAGCAAGGAAGCATTTAAATGACTAAAAGTAACAGTAAAGATATTTATGTCACAAAAGATTACTGTTTCAGAAAAAATTATGTTTTTGAACTTTCAATGAATCAAAAACGCCTGAAAAAAACTTTGAAAAATGTATCACAGTTACAATAAAAATATTAAGCAGCACAACTGTTTTCAACATTAATAATAATAGGAAATGTTTCTTGTGCACCAAATCAACACATTAGAATGATTTCTGAAGACTGGAGTAATGGCTGCTGATGATATACTGAAATAGCAAACAGGCATTTCAAATAATATATATTATTTTCGATCAAAAAGATGCAGCCTTGGTGACCATAAGAGACTTTTTTTAATTTCATATGCATATATATGTATAACCTAAACACTCCGTACCCATTCTTATAGCTGAGAGCAGGTCGCTGCGGGCATCATTTGTGGGCTGGGCCTCATTAGGCATAGAGGGCCGTTTGGGAGTGATGGATTGGGCTGCACCGGGGAGAGGGGGTGGGGCTACTGGTGGAGGAGGGACAGCCATTGGTCCAGAGGTAGGTGGAATGGGTGGGGCATAGCCAGCAACTGATCCCATTGGTCCTAGATGGCCTGGAGGTGGGACCGGTCCCATGGGTGGCATAGCAAAAGCAGTTTGTGCTGATGGGATAACAGCTGGTGGTGGAGGCAGCGGCCCAGAATTCATGTAATCCACACTGTCAAGAGAGGAAGGAAATGAAATCATGCTTTTTTATGTCATGCAACATAAACTGATACTATATAAATTCAAAAGTAAAAGGTAAACCTGCATAGAAAAATCATGAATGCTTGTCACAAACATGTTGACCATTAGGTGGCAGAATTTGCATGTGCAGGGATTTTCAAACTTTCTGATGCAGGGTTAACTAAATAAAACTAAAAATGAACTGAAAACCATTAAAAACATTTTTGTTATGTGAAATAAAATAAATGTCAACTGAAATAGTTGAGAATAATGAGAATAACATTTCTCATTTTAATTTAGTTCAACTTCATATACTAACATAACTAAAAATTTAATCAAAATTAATAAAAAACAAAAAACAAACGCTACTAAAAATGACAAAAAACACAACAAAATATAATTTTTACTAAAATTAAAACATAAAAAACATTCAAAATATTAATAAAAACTATAGTATATTTTATAGTATAATTATACTATATAATTTCTATAACTGTTTTAATTTTTTATAATATTATTATATTAGAGAGACAACATATTTACAAAATTAAATAACTGGATTTTATATTTAAATACTCAATATTTTATTTTATAAAATATTTACTGTTGAGAACATCTTTATTAGATTATATATAATAATATTATATAATCATAATTAGGTTAGATATATATTGTAATGTAATATATGTGTGTAATATATATATATAAATGTAATATAATATACACATATAATTTATATATTTTAAAAATGTATTTGCAAAACTAATGCAACATTTGATAAATTCTATCTCATCATTTCTGAATCATTAGAGACTAATATAATGTAATAGTTAAATTATCAAATT
Organism: Cyprinus carpio; assembly: GCF_018340385.1. Taxonomy (NCBI): domain Eukaryota; kingdom Metazoa; phylum Chordata; class Actinopteri; order Cypriniformes; family Cyprinidae; genus Cyprinus; species Cyprinus carpio. The sequence goes on along the minus strand of NC_056595.1, from coordinate 15,453,460 downwards.
GGGTAAATCTAAAAAAATAAAATAATAACAAAATAAAATAAACAACTATAATTAATAGCACACATTAATTTTGACAGCCCTATATAATACATCTTGTAAAAAATTTCACTCTCTCAAATTTTCCGTGGACCCCCTAGCACCCCTGTGATTTGAAACCCCCTGGTACAGATTTTTATGACATATATCTCATGAAGAGTCCGACAAGTGTGATCCAGCAATCATGTTTGTAAATCTCTAAACAAATCTGATAAATATTACAGAACTTGCCAAGCATGTTTTAGAGTCAACTGTTCAAGTTTGTTTACAATGAAACGATTAATCTAAATAAAAATGTCAAACCTGTAGTCGACAGGTGGGAGTGTCACAGAGCCATTAATTGTGTTTGATGCTGGTGGAGGGGGTGGAGCCTGGTGCGGACGACCCAGTGTGCCAGAACGGTATGCCGTAGACCCTCCCCGGTAATCCTGGTCCATGGTCATGTGGCTATGAGCTGACAGGGCTGCCATACTGGGAGGAGGCCCTGAGTAAGTGTGGGCATGACCAGCGTGGTTGGCCATGGAGAGATAACCATGATCTGCATGATCTCCATGAGACCTGCATGAATTATGAATCAGATTAGATGAAACTGAGTTTATATATCTGCACTCAAGTGCATGTAATCTGTGTTACCTGTGCTCCGGGGACATGGTGCCCTCCGTGGAGCCTCCTCTGTGCACAGTGTGGGAATGTCGATGGTCTGGTCTCAGTTCTTTATCGAAGGCCATCATGTTCCATTCCTGCCTGCGGTTTCTCGCTTTACGCACCTTCTTCACTTCTCTCTGCAGTGTGCCATCCACACATCGCCTCTGCTCCTGTTGCAAAGTATCAAGTCACAAAGATATGTTTAATTTTCACATATGACCTCATGAATGACTATTATACTATGTATGTATAATTAGGTTCAGCATAATGCTGCATAATGGAACACAATCACAGCTAGTCAGAACATATTTGATGTTTAATACACATTTATGTGGAGTGGGAAGTTTGAACATTATTTCACCATACAGTACCAGTAAGTTTGGGGTCAGTATTTATTTATTTATTTATTTCGGACATGTTGGTGTTATATCTTTCACTTGGATGTTATATATAGTAAATTCAGCTGGATAAAACTAAAACTGTGTCCATCTTCATTTCAGGCTGCAAAGCAACAAAATGTGATTATTTTAAAGGGGGTTATTCTTTTCTATACCCACTGTAAATATTTTTAAAGGAAGTCTCTTATGCTCATCAAGACTGCATTTGTTTGATCAAAAACAATTGTTGTGAAATATTATTACAATTTAATTTTATATTTTAAATTAGCTGATTTGTTGCTCAATAAACATTTCTTCTTATTATTAATAATAAAAACACAAAATAGTGTTACATGATCCTACAGAAGTCATTCTCTAGCTGATTTGTTGCTCAATAAACATTTCTTCTTATTATTAATGTTGAAAACAGTTGTGCTGCTTAACATTTTCTTTGATGAATAGAAGTTCAAAAGAACAACATTTATTTGATAACATTTTTTTTTATATAAATGTCTTTACTGTCCCTTTTAATCATTTTAATGCATCCTTGCTGAATAAAAGTATTCAAAAAAACCTGACCCCAAACTTTTGAGCGTTAGAAAGAAAAAAAGAAAGAAAGAAAGAACCTTCTGTCGTCTCTTCTCTTTCCTCTTATCTTCTGTGTCCTGTAGCATCTTCTCCTTCCACAGGTCAAAGAAGTATGAGGGGTCAGTGTAAAACTTCAGCCCTTCTTTATCATCATCTCTATGGCAAAAAAAGAAAAAAAATCCTGATTGATTTGTATTATTAAGAGCAATTTTAAATCATTTTTCTCAATTAATCTCTCAATAAAACAAAGAAGGTTGTTAAATTGGCTCCAGATACATTTATGTGATCGTTCCCATTCAAAAAGCTGGTTGCAGGATTGCTTTTATGGACCTCTTCAGATGAGAAAAGGATTTTAAAAGCATTTTAATGCATTTTTCTGACTGCCTGCTTTTCCAAAAGTGCTATTAATTGGCCATTAATCATTTATGCAAAATCACCAACAACTCTGTAAACCACATTCAGTTGAACAGACAGAAAAAGATGAGTCAGAGCGCAGCCACTGTCCCTTGAAACATTCCCTCCACACATTCTGCATTAGATCTGTTAAAGTATTCATGAGTGGCCCACATTCTCTACCTTGAGAACTAGCACTCACATGAACTACATCTGCCAGCTTTAAGTATTCATCACTGCTCTATATTCCTTAAAAAGACTTCAAAAGAAAATATTTCCATACATTCATCTATGTTCATGCACTAAATTAGTCATTTTTTTATACATACTTCTAATACCTATTATTTTGGGAAAGCATTAATACTTAATTTATTTCTGGTATATTCAATGGTATTTTCTAACCAGTCTTATCTGACAAGGCAGTAAAAGAATAATGTATACGGTTTAGATTTAAGCAAGCTTAGGTTTTAGGGATTAAATGAAATGCTTTATCAGAGCTGCTTTGCTTGCTCTTGTTTTCTGATGACTGTGCACAGGAATAAACACAGCTGGCTATATATGATTACATAGACAGAGAAAAGACCAATAACAATTTAATATACAAATATACAAAGACTGAATGCAAAACTTTTATATAATTATAATTCATAAAGATTGAATAAATAATAAAATATATTATATTGTTGTTGTTGTTGTTATTGATAATAAATTAATCATTTAAAAACAAAACAAGTCAATAAAATAAAATGAATTTTAAAAATTATATCAATGTAAGTTAATTAAACAAATGCTAAGTACTATATTACAAGTTTATAAAATCATAAATGATAATAATAGGCCAATACATATTGACAGCTAATCGATTACAGTACTTCACTTCTCAGACATTGCTTGACAAGACAAATGGTGATTAAACATGTTTAATCGACCAAAAAAAAAATACACAAATAACAACAAACAAAAACAAGGATAACAAAAACTGACAAAACCCAATAAACGTGCCTGTTGCTGTTTGTCTGCATGTGTTGGTGAGGTGTGGATTGAACATTTTTTTAAAAAAACTGACTGAACACTAAAGACTGATGTTTTCTGACTGATGAAAGTTTGAGCAGAGTTTGAATACATGTTAAATTATTTAGCATTATTTATTAAAACAACTTAATAAACATATTTCCACAACATAAGAGATCTCAGGTTTTACTGTCCTTGTGGTGACATTTGGTTCTCCAGAATCTGACCCAAACATGTACACATACCTGTAGGGTGAGAGAATATTAAGAGGGGGTGGTTTATCACTCAAATTGTACATCTCCATCACAGGGTTTGGTACGCTGCTCTTGGACACCACCTGCTGGTCCTGTATCGTGGAGCTTTTAAAAGCCTTCCTCATGTTTATGTCCTGAAGAGAGACTGCACAGGGTGAAGCAGAGAGAGAGAGAGAGATTGATTACATCTGCTCTCCAGATTGTGTAAAGTAAACTCCAGTATTGATCTTTTAATAGAAAAAAGAGATGCGAGTGCATGCTTTGGTGTGGGTAATAGAGGAACGTAAAAGAGATGTGGGGGTGCACGACATTTTTGCATTATTTATTTTTTGTTGATTTTCCGATTTTCGTTATTGATCTCACACTGGAGCTATGTAACCTCAGAGATTTGTTTTTGGGACAAATTGAGATGCCGATGGTCACCGTATATTGAGGAATGATCCTGAGCCCTTGTTTCCCAGAAACAGACTCACCCTCCTCCACAGTTGAGTCCAGCTGGGTGACCTTGACGGCAAGTCGGTCAATCCGATCCTGCAGAGAGTTCACCCGCAAATAGAACATATTTGCCTCATTGAAGAGCTCTCCAAATATGTCTTCAGCATGTTTACCTTTCAAATAAGAGGAGAATAAGACAACGTTTTCATTTGTGAGGAAAAAAGACGAAGACAAAAAATAAGGAATATATATTATGTAATATGAATATCTTTAATATATATTTTCAGCTCAAAATCTTTATTGACACTTTTTCACCTTTGTAAACAAGTACACAAACTTTCAATACAATTTTAATAGGGGCAAAATTGTTATTTGTAATGGAAATGACATGACAACAGCAGCACCACTGTAATTTGTATAATATTTTTTTTTCATTTTAAATTATTATGGCTTTTAAAATGTAACAATTTGAATGTTTATAATATTTTTAAACTGAAACTGTAGGTTTGAGACAAAATCACATATATGAAAGCAAAAATGAATGACTCATGGTAAAATTTTCAAAGATTAAAAAACATTTTAATATGACACAAATTTTAATATCTAATGAAATATTAATTATAATATAATTACAATATATTAAACATAAAATAACTATAATATAATTACAATATGTTAAATATATATCAATACATATTATCATAATAATACTAATTTTATTTTTATTTTTTTCTGATGTGTTGGTGTTATATCTTTCACTTGGATGTTATAAGTTGAACTGAGTAAATACAGCTGGATAAAACGAACTGTGTCCGTGTTTATTTCAGACTGCAAAGCAACAAAATGTGATTATTTTAAAGCAGGGTGATTCTTTTCTATACCCACTGTAGTAATTAAGTGATTCATCAACACATTACCTAGTTATATTAAAAAAAAAATTGTATTAAAATCTGAGGTTTCACATACACAACATTCAGAAAATACAGGGCATTAAGGACAGAAAATATAAATAAGCTATGTTTACATTCAGCTGTTCAAGAAAACATGCACTGTAAAAACTAAAATCGGTGGAAAAACGATTAATGTCCTGGCAGAAAATTACCAGTATCTTTTCCGTTTTTACAGACATTTCCCTCAACCCTATGTGTAACTCAAAATACAGAGTGAAACGCCTGTGAAAAATCAAGACAAAATTCCTTCATATTAATATGGTACATTGGGCCGTATTTTTACAAACTTTTCTCTGAGTGTGGTGGAGAAACGTTTAAAAAGAAAACACAAAGAACACACATCTTTATCATTTTTATCACCTCAACTGAAGCTATTAATAACCGTGTGTAAAACAAAAGCACACAGGAAAATATTTACAGGAAGGAAGAGTGTCTGTTCCTTACTAATTCCTGGCCTATGACCCAGTGTGCACACACAAAAACAAAAAACAAAATAAAAACATACAAAACACCAACAACCTACACCAGTACCAAACACAACAACAAACAAAAAACAAAAAAGCATGTTTCCAGACATACACACGCTATTTTTGTCACACGCACAAATTGTCTACAGCTCTGCCTTCAAGTCCAATGGGCTGTCATTTATATTTAATCCACACAGCTGCTACTGAAAGGCCCTCTCCTTCTACAGACTACTAAACACCACTAGCAGAGGCACAGTAAAGACACTTGAGGGGATTTCAGGGGTCAGCTGGGGAGTTATGGAACAGAACAGGTGGATGGAAAAAACAACAGAGGACAGATGGGTGGATGGGCAAATCAGTAGCTGGATACACAGAGAGACTCGCCAACTCAAAAGACATGTTTTCAAGATAATGGTCTTATGTAATGTAGTCGGAGGGTCCCGTGAGTCAAGAGGAATTATTATTAAGGAGATTCTCTCTCTAGCATTGTGAGCTGAAGACACAACTTAAAAAAAAAAAAATATATAAATGAAAAAGAAATGGAAGTTTAAGAGTAATGTAATGATGTGTAAAAAAAAAAAAAACAAAAAAAAAAAAAAAAAAAAAACTTGCGAGAAAAATTGTTCACAAAGACATTAAATTGCAAATTTATGCATTTCTAATGTATAATATTATTTAAAAGTTTGGGGTGAGTAAGTTTTTTTATGTTATTTTATTTTATTTTTATTCAGCAAGAATGTGCTAAAATTGATGACAGTGACAGTAAAGTGACAATAAAGACTTTTACATTATAGACTTTGTCATGCTACAAAATATTTCTATTTCAAATAAATTTTGTTCTTTTGAACTTTCCAATAATCAAAGAATCTTGAAAACAATTGTTTACAAACAAAATATTAAGCAGAAAAATATTGTCAACATTGATAATAGTAATAAATGTTTATTGAGCAGCAGATCAGCATATTAGAATGATTTCTGTAAGATCATGTGAGACTAAAGGCTGGAGTAACAACAATATTTTACATTTTAAAATATATTAAAATATGAAAGAGTTATTTTAAATTGTAATAATATTTCACATTATTATTGTTTTTATTACTGTATTTTTGATCAAATAAATGCAGCTTTAGTGAGCACCTCCTTCAAAACTTTCTTCAAATAATTTGAAAAATCTTACAGACACCAGTATACTAGATGTATTATTAAAAGTTTAGGCAGAACGAGCCATGCTGGAAGCCATTGTAAAAATTCTTATAAAGGCATCTTTCATATTAGTACAGCAAAAAGACAAAAAAAAAGAAAAAACAGTCATTGTAACACCACTTTAGTGGCTCATTGTTTAATTTTGGGTTAGGATTAGTCCCTACTAATGCTAATTAGCTTCGATCAACAAAAATAAAAGCTAAAAGTCCCAATTTAGCCAGGTAAACATGTGTGTTAAAGAAACAAAGTGACTGAGTAACTTACTGAGACTGCTGAGTTGGCGTATGATGGCAGAGAGTGTGTTGTTCATCACACACTCCAGCTCGCTGCCGATGCCCTCCGGTAGCACCCCGCGGCACAGGTGCCTGGGCTCAATGTTTCTCTTCACCAGCGGCATGACTGCTGCCCCTTATACAGCCACAGCACACTCTACCTGCCCAGACAAAACACAAACACTGTATTTAAAAACACACACATGTGCACAGACTATTGCTGAAGCATGAAGGCAAGGTACATCATGTTTACTCCATTTTCAGCTGTATTTGGATGAAGCTCATATTATATAACAGACACCCACACATTGAGAGAAAGTGAATGTTCAAATGAAACTAGGACAGCTGGAGATCAGGAAAATGGAGCTGAGTTACTCAGATTTTAGTTAACCCTCATACACTGTTCAAATCCCATACTGACCTCTGACTCCGAAATCACACTCCTAACGTTCAGCACAAATGAAGCTCAATCCATTCCAACACAAACAGAAACACAGACTATAACTCCCTTCACAAGCAGCCTAGTGTGGAAGGATTAGAAAGCATCAAGACAAGAAGATACCGTCAAAGTAATCCTGTTCATCATCCGAGCTGCCCAGCTGTCAACAAGAGATGCAAGCTGATCTTTAGCTTCAAGGAAACAGATGACATTCTCACTTCTAATCATTAGTCTACTGAATTCAAGGGTTTGCATGTTGATGTGTGACAATCAGGAAACACATTAATATTCCTATATGCTTACATTTTAGTTTTTTATTAACAAAATCTACAATAAAAACATTATTTTAATCGATTGCAGGGATACATAATCTAGCTTTAAAATTTGAATAATTATTTGTTCTTATATTTAATATCATACTGAATTATTTTGAGTCAAAATATGATAATTTCCCAATTATATACACTACATTTTTGTTTTCTTGAGCAACAAATCAGCATATTAGAATGATTTCTGAAGGATCATGTGAAATTAATGACTGGAATAATTCAACCTCGCCATAACAAGAATAATTTGCATTATAAAATAAATTAAAATATAAAACAGCAATTTGAAATTGTACTAATATTTCACAATGTTACTGTTTTATCGCATTTTTCATCAAATAAATGCAGCCTTGGTGATTATAAGAGACTTCTTTCAAAACACCACAAAACTTTTATTATCTACATGAAATATAATACAATATGAGTTTCTTTGTTTGCCCGTATGTTTAAATCTTATTCATTATTTATAACTATTTACATTATTATATTAATCTTTACATCATAAAAAATATGTAAAAAAGGGTATTAAACAGAGCCAGAATAATAATTATATTAATAATAAAAATATTTGATTTACTGAATAAGAAGCAAAGTAATGTAAATATTGTCTTATGTGTATTTGTTTATGTTAAATACAATTTATATACTGATGTGACTGATGTAAAATATTGCTTGACATGCAAAACAGTCAAACCATGTTTATAATATTATCCATATTATAACTGTTTTATGACAGTTTGCTACTTTACGTCTATGTATGACACAAATGTTGTGCATTTCCATGTGCAAAGTTTCTCATCCCTCTCATAAGTAGCCTAACTAAACCATGTCATTTGGTTCAACCGGACACCATGACAGAATGCTCCCATCTGTGAAAGAATAACCCCCACAGTGATTGGACAGCTGAGAGGCCATCTGCTGTGTGATTGGCTGGGGGGGGGGGGTATTGAAAGTCAAAGAGTATGGACAAGAACAAAGGGATGGTGGGACAGCATCTCAGAGGTCATCTTATCTGCCTGTTTCCCTGCTTCCTGTTTTCCAGCTCCACACCCAGCTCTCCGCTTCCTGTTCCTTTCAGTGTGACATCTCCAACTTCCTGTCGTCCCAAACAGCCAGAACAATGATGCAGTAGTGGTGTAAAGCAATTTCATTTGCACACAATCACAACACTTAAGTAACTACTATGTAACCGCTTATTTCCTCTCATATCCCTCTTGTACAATCTAAAGATAACTATGAATGCAACTCCCTGAAACCAGGCACACATGCAATCCACTGACTTTTTCACCTTTTCTAATGCTGATTTTCTTAGGAAGATCTGCAGAATTTTATAAAATGTGGTTTATATATGGTAAAATATGTGCTGAAAGGCAGCTAAAAGCATTATTAAATTAGCCAGAGTATTCAATAAATGTACATGCAACATTATGAATGACAGAATTTTTTATGTTTATATGTTTATAAATTATATATAAGTTGATGCTGAAAGGCAACTAAAAGCATTATTAACTTGGCCAAAACATTTAATTGACGTAAACATTGTAAATGACATAATTCAGTAAAAGATGGATTCATATTAGGGCAAATCTGAATTATGTCAAATGGATTTATAAAAAGTAAAATGTGTTAAATGCAGCTAAAGGGCCACTTAAAGCATTAACAAACTGGACAAAAATGAAACCAATATAAATCCAACACTGAGAACGACCAAATTCCACAAAATAGATTTAATAAACATGGTCAAATTTGCGGAATCACATAAAATAGATTCATACATGGTCACATATATCTGAAAGGCAAATAAATGCATTACATTTAATAAACGTTCACGCAAATATTCTATGGGTGTTTTAATTCACGTGGACCTGCATAGATAACACACTGAATAACGGTTGTGTAATACATTTATAAGAACTGTAGTTTGTTGCCATTTAGCACAGTAACATCATGCAAGTGGTCACAAAGTCCATTGTTCTTAAACACCACCTGCCAAACCTGTTCACTTCCCATTTAAAAGTGAAAACGACTCAAGCGACCACCTAATGAGAACTGAACTTCACCGCAAATATGCCATCATCAGGCCTCACGCATGCACTCAGACACTGCTGTTGTTGTAGTCCAACGAGGTACATGTCTGTGAGTGTTGTAATGTGTTCATTAAGCACACCATCTCTCTACGGCATTGTAATTCTGCAGCACATGGCAATATGGACACAATCCACACTAATTACATTGTGCATTGAATTAAGACCGCGCCGGGAGGGGGGCCAGAGACACAGAGGAGACAAAGAAACGGGAATGTGAGAGGGGCAGGAAAAGCAGTTTGTGGGATACTTAGACAAGAAAGTGAATTGTTTCGGCCGGGAAGAACAGTTAGCGTACTGAAGCGATCCAGAAAGAAGAGTGAATGAGGGGGGAAAAGTATGAGAGGGAGAAATGATGGGGGAGGGCGAGTGGCAGGGGACCTCAGGGAAGCCACTCTGAAAGGTTCCCGGGACAATAGTCCTCCGTTCACACGGCAACAGAGGAGCTCTCCCATGCATGTTCTGTTCCCTCCCCCCAACCCGTTACCCCCGCCAACCCCACCCCTCTCTCTTCTTCAAATAAAAGAAGCACTCCTGGCTCTCTCTCCTTTTCAGTGGCCTTCTTTTTCCTAAGTCTGTGCCTACTGCAAAAACCACACACACACATGAAGAACACTTCAGACAGACAAAATACATACTACCATCTTCAAAAAACACCAAAGAGAGTGTATTACCTCCAGAAGCAGACACTCTGAGATGCTGGAATAACATGTAAACATACAAAATAATTAGGGTGCATCACAGCTGTTTACAGCTCCATCAGTGCTGCTGTCAGGCTTTGAAGTCCATCAGACCCATCCCGTGACCACAGGAGGCCACATCCTGTCCAAAACTAACGAGGGAGACACGCATTCACTTCCTAAACGCTCTTTGAAACGCAGAAAAGACAGGATGGCAACGCATTAGCTATTCATAACTGAAGTAATGTTACGACTGCATTAATATTTCAATACGGATCACGTCACACATGATGAAGGCTTGTGAATGTCACGAGCCAGTTGCTCTGAGATTTCTGCAAGCCCGTGCGTAAGCGTGCATTTATCTTAAAAACAACATATGCATATATTATCTGAACACTTTCGGGATGAATTCATTAAGTTTTCGGGTTTGTTAATTACTAAACAGTTAAAAATGTAAAGTTGCGGAATTCTGTTGTGTATTATATTCTTTGATAACAGTTTACTAAAAGAGCACTTTCGGTCTTAACTGATTGAAAATATCTAAACTTTTTTGAGGACATATTGTATTATAAAGGCACGCAACGCTTGTTATTGTAACAATAGTAGCATTAATATTAATATATACAACAATTATAAAATCGACATAATCTCGCCATTAATTAAAAATAAATAAACAAGAATCAAAATAAACATCTCAGTAGAAACCCAAACCTCATGTTCCATTTATTATCTAAAACGCGAGAAACAGTAAATATAAAAAGTGTAATATGACAAAAATAACTACAACAGCGAAAATACGTAAATGTTTGATGCTTACCAAAAGTGAATTTTGCTGAAAATTATATTCGCTCACATGTCCAGGCTTTCAGCGGTCCGGACTGCCATCCTGTGTCTCCATCGGTCCATCTGACCGTTCCAAACAATCCGCTCGGGGCGGGGCTTATTGGGTTGTTCGCACCAATCAGCATTTTAGATAGGATTTTAACGCGCTACCATTTGTCACAATCGGCCAATCAGATGAGAGGCTGAGGATGATTGACAGAGATTTCCCGGTCATTAATCGATAGGGCGGCTGTGTGAGGGCGGGCTTTAGTTGGGTATTTTAGTTGGGCTTTAAACCCGCAAAAGCTAAAATACTTAATAAAAGCGAGGCCACTTCTCATAAAAGCAAAGATAGATTTGAAGACACCCTAAACAGTATAGGGTATATAAAATATGGTACAGCAAATGTTCCACTGTCCAAGAGTGTTGATTGAAAATGTTGATTGTTACCAAAACTGGGACGATATTTCTGAACGTATTTTAAAACTCTGATTCGTGTGGCTTTGAACAATAAACATGAAACAAACATAAAAATAAAGAGTCAACATTTATTAAATAATAATAATAAAAAAATTAAACATTGGGTCACAGAACTGAAAATGTTGTCTAATTTAAGATGTCATAAAAAATGAGAAACAAAAAATTTAAAATTTGTTAATAAAATAATGAATTACAATAATTAACTAAATATCAATTCAATACATTTAAATAAACTAAAATTGGATCTAGTCAAGAAGGCCAAGACCTGATTGTAAGCCCCCCCCCCCCCCCCCAAAAAAAAGTTTTGTCTTCATGAGGTATAAATAATACATTGCTAAAAAAAAGATATTGCAGCCATAATTGCTAATGAAAACAGACTCAACTAAAATGCTAAAAATTATTTTAGTATAAACATACATTGCCTGTGTATTATTGCCCCAGGAAATGCATGCAAGCACTCACACAAACACAGAAATAAAAGCTTTTCCATTTTTTTTTTTTAAACGCTTCCACTTTTATTGTCAGGATATTTGTTTCATGTAAAATATTTCATTACAATACAGTACAATGCATGTTCAATCTGCTGTCCACACAACTTTTGTCATGAAGTTTCAAGGCCAACCTTTCACGCATAACAGCCTTTCTGACAGCAAAATGGAAGTTGCTGACCTCTCCTAAAGTAAAAACCAAAACATTAAATTATTAACTACTAAAATCAAGTTTGTTGTTTCTTTTATACCTCCTTCTACCAGTATGATGCAGCAGGGGGCACTAGAGGTTCTCATTATGCTTCAGTCAGCAGCTCCAGCACAGAGAATTCGGTCCCCAGCAATGGGCTAAAAGAGTGAGTGCATGTGCATGTGTGTGTGTATAAGGGCAGACGGAGAGACAGACAGACTGACAAATGTCATTCTGTCTTTGCTGGCAGTCACATAGCAGCTTTGAGTCTTGGAGAGGCCAACGGATTTCAAAGTGAGGGCAAGAAGGACTGGGGCTAAAGAGGTTTGATGGTATGGTGGACCTCCACCTCACTCCAAACCAGTCTCACTGCATAGTGCAGCTGTTTAGTACCACATATTGAGAATGTTTGTTGCTTTTTTTTGTGTTTTTCTTTTTTTGTGAAGTATCACAGACTTGCAGCGAGGACTTGAACTATCACCAATGGAACAAATATCCGCTTTTCATCAGCTTTTTTTTTTTTCATTTGTTTTCACTTAGAGTCTATTATTTATTTCATTTTTTCTTTCTCCTTTTGTCAGCGGAGGACAATGTTGGCTGTATGATACGGTGATGTGTTGTTAGGTTACAGTTATTGTTCCTGCGGTGGAAATGCTGCACAGCAAAGCGCCCAGTGGGTGGGGCGGTTCGGCTCAGGTCCACACCCGCCTCCCTAAGTACATTCTCCCTGTTGGGCACTGTGAGAGGTGGGCGTGGCCTGACTCAGTAGCGGTGGGTCTGGTGTGAGTACTGTGGAGGCTGCTGGGAGGTAGAGGAGTATCCCATGCTGCTTTGGGGCAATGATGTGCTTGGTCCTGGGTTCTGGTAGGCAGCATGTGGATTGGAGCGCTGGAACACAGAAGAACAGCGTTCTGCATGCTTTAGAAGCAACACGTGATTGGAACTCTACAGAAAACAACTAAAACTCATGGGGTCTGACTGACTGTTTTTAAGACCTTTAAGTAGCACTTTGCTGCTCATGCATGCAGCAGCAAGCACTCAAGACACAAATGAATGCATTTAAATGGAAACTTTCAGGATCTAGATGAAAGAAAGCATTGAGGAAAATGGACTGAGAGGTTATCGCAACTAATAAACAAAAAAAAACAAAAGACAACACAAAATAAACACAAAAAAAACAAGAATAAAAATAAAAAAAAACATGACTGAAAGTACTAAATGAATAAATGGAAATATTTGCTTAAATCTGCTCAATTTCACAGATACAGTGCGGTTTAATCTTTTTCCTACACACACTATACATACATATACAAATATATTTTAAATTGATATAAAAAAAGTTATAATAAAACCTTTTTTCAGATAAATGCTGCACAAAAATCACAAATATATTAAGCAGCACAACTGTTTTCAACAATGATAATAATGAGAAAACTGTTATTTTGAATTCTAGTAATATTTCACAATTATAAAATTTTATTGTATTTTGACCAAATAAATGCAGCCTTGGTGAGCATAAGAGAGTTCTTTCAAAAACATTTAAAAAAATCTAAGGACAACAAAACTTTATAATATAAAAAAAAAAAAAAAAAAAAAAAAATAGGCAGGTAACTGACTACTGTAAATTGGACATTCATCAATTATTGTGGCTGATGGGCAACAGCCTGTTTGTTAAATACAATAAATAAATAAAGGTTTATGTTTATATGTGTTACCTGGTAATCTGAGGTCATGATCAGGCCACTTGAGGTAGTAGTGGGCGGAACCACTCTCACCTTCTTTAGAGGCGGGCCTTGTGCGTGGCTGTTGTCAGGGTTACCTGTGTGCCCCGCCCCATTGGTGTGGTTGTTCCCCTGCTGCTGCTGCTGGTTTTTCTGCAGTTGTAGGAGAGAAAGAAAACTACAATGCATAAATCTCAAATAAAAATTTAATCTAACTACATCATATGCTAATGAATCACAAATACTTGCTGAGAAAAGCCTCTAAATGGGTCAGTGGGCATGACTAAATGCATGATTAAAAAAAAAAAAAAACAGAGATACATTCACACTGACATAGAAATACTCAAAAAGCAGAAAAAACACATTTCCTACTTTATCTGCCTTGTCTTCCGGCTCCTCTTCTGTCAGGAATTCTCGTTTGGGATAAGGAATCTGGCAGCCAGCAAAGACACTAAACAAAACAGAGCTATTTTAAATATATCCTAAACAATATCTTATGTAAGTAGAGCACTGTGGTTGCCCTAATTTTAGTGTACAAATATTAAACATACAAAAATCCTAATCATAATTGTTCATGTCATGCAGAAAGCTGATTCTGCTTCTAAAATTACTCACTCAGACGTGGGTAAAGGCTCCTCCAGGAAGTATGAGTCTTGCATGGCCTGCTCAGATGTGATTCGGCGGATTGGGTCCATAGTAAGCAGCTTTTGCAGCTGAGAGGGAGTTCATAAAGTTAACAGTTGAATATGTGAGAACGGATAAATGAGATTTGCAATTCTATTCGCCCACTTACCAAGTGGAATGCTTTGCTGTCAGGTTTGACTTTATGTTTCTCCATATATTTTATAAGGCTGCAGTTAGTGTACCTACAGCAAGAGGAACAAATGCCATCAAATAAAAAACCCTTATTCGTATGACATTTTTACAGTCAAAGATGAAATCAAACTAACGTATTCCTCCTAAAGTCTTTCATCAACGTAGAGTGTTCCGGCATCTTCTTTATGTCCTCCCAGTCTTTATCTGAGAAGAAAATTAGATTCCAAAGATTATCAGGACAATTGACTGAAGCATTGTGAACTATTAACTGTAACTGCAAATATAAATATTTAAACAACAAATTTTCATTTGACAACAGTGTTATTTTAGCATTATTTGTATACTAAGTATTTGTTTAAATATTTCAAATTTGCCTTTTTTTTTATATTTTCAGTTTATATTTTAATTTTTGCATGAAAATGTTGTCATTAATCACTTAAAAATCTCTATTCGTCTTCGGAACACAATTTAAGATGTTTTGGATGAAAACCGGGAGGCATGTAACTGTCCCATAGACTGCCAAGTAAATAATCTCAAGGTCCACAAAATGTATGAAAGTCATCGTCAGAATACTCCATCTGCCATCAGACGTGCGATCTGGGTTATATGAAGCGACGGGAACACTTTTTGTAAGCGAAGACAAAACAAAACCAAAATAACGACTTTATGCAACAATTCCTTTGTCAACAATCTCCTCTGAGCATACGGTGATATGGAGAGACACAGAGGAGACTGTTGACATTGTTGAATAAAGTCGTTATTTTTGCCATATTCCATGTACAAAAACAGATCCCATCACTTCAAATAACACATACATAACTTCTGAAAATCAAATTGAGTATTCTGACGACAACTTTCATACCTCTTATGGACCTTGAGACTGTTATTTACTTGGCAGTCTATGGGACAGTCACAGGCCTCCCGGTTTTTATCCGAAATATCTTAAATTGTGT
This sequence comes from Cyprinus carpio, assembly GCF_018340385.1. Lineage (NCBI taxonomy): Eukaryota > Metazoa > Chordata > Actinopteri > Cypriniformes > Cyprinidae > Cyprinus > Cyprinus carpio. The sequence continues at coordinate 15,437,830 of NC_056595.1, read as the reverse complement.
TCCGAAGTTGAATGAAGCTTTTATGGTTTGGAATGACATGGGGGTAAGTGATTAATGACAAAATTTTCATTTTGGGGTGGAGTATCCCTTTAAGTTTTAGTAATTTTATGTTTTTGTCATTTTTATTACCATCATTGTATTTTTTTCCCCTATTTGGCTATAATTTATTTTGTTAGTTTTGTTTTAGCGTTAGTAATTTAAACGTTAAGTTATTTCAGTTAAAGTACTAAATAAAATCATTAAGAGGAATCAGGACCTCATCCAGAATTGTTAATAATTCCATCCTTACACACACAGAACCTTGAATATTTAAACAACAAAAAGGTAATGATTTTTCCCTTCTGTGGATTGTTTCTGAAAGAGAAAATTACCTTTGACTCATAAAAAAGACACTGAGGTACCTGTATCAAAAATCTCATAGTCTCAAAGTTTTCACCGAATCGTCTAGATTTAAATGTCAAGTGGATGATGAATACCTGCAGGAAAGCCCATGACATTAAAGATCCGGTCCAGCTGATCGTGATGGTAAGGATTACTGGTCTTAATGTCCTCCTGTCGACAGTGGAAGATAGGCTCTGAGGTCAAAAGCTCAGCAAAGATACAGCCAATCGCCCAGATATCTGAGAAGGAGAGAGAAAGTCACCAAATGTAGAATACACTTTTTAAATGTGCATTTTCGCACACACACTCAAACAAACATCTCACCAATGGCTTTGGTGTAATGCCTGGCTCCCAGCAGCAGCTCCGGTGCTCTGTACCAGAACGTAACAACTACAGGATCCAGATCTGCTAAAGGCTTCAGTGGTGAGTTGAAGAGTCGGGCAAAACCCATATCAGCTGCACATAAGAGATCGAATTTTCAAAATGGTCATGATTGTGCATCAAAACACTCTGATGCACACATCTCTCTTCTTTTTGTCACAAGAGAAAGGAAACGAGCTGATGTCATACCTATCTTCACACGTCCTCTTTCAGGACCTTCTCCCATTACCAATATGTTGGCAGGTTTCTGTGGTGAAAGAGTCAAAGTTCAGAGCTGTAATACTTCCTCTCTCATTTCTCATTTCAGTGTGATAACTGATGCCGTAACTTCTTTCTTTTCTAAAACTTCTCTTTAGGATTTTGAAAACTTACCCTGCAGGAATAATTCTTTATAGGCATGAACGAGTATTTTGCAATATTTTTATCAGGGTCAAACACACACATACACACACACATAAATACATACACATATACACACACACACACACACACACACACATATATATATATATATATACACACACACACATATATATATAAATATATACACACACACACACACAGAACAGGATGTATTTTATTATATAATTTTTTTTAAAGTAAATACTGATACTAAATGAAGCTTGGTTCGATTAGCAAGAATTGATTTATATGTATTTAGAATTCATTCATGCATCGTTTGTCAACAGTGTTATTTTAGTGTTACGTAGAGGTATTTTTTTCTAAAATAGCCAATTTTTTTTTTAATTTAAGTTTTAGTAATTTTGTTATTTACTTTTAATTTGTGTTTAATTTTTTAAAAACATTTCTATTTACCTTTTTCTCATTTCTATTTTTTTTATTTTTCCATCTCATATTTTTATTTTATTTTATTAATTTTTTAATTCAAATACCAAAAACAAATTGTAATAGTTTAACTTTTAGTTAACCATAACAACACAGTTTGGCAAATAAGTTACATTTATTTTTTCTACAAATAACTAAATAAAATCAATACTCAAGACCAGCATTGTTAAATTATGTCCTGACATCTATTGTGACAAAAATATATTTAAAAAAAAATTATAAATGCTGCCACCTACTGGAAATTGTCATGGGTTTTTTAATAATCAGCCAAGTCAAATTAGCTACATCTGGATAGACATTAACTGTTCAATATAACACACTGAGCCTCACCAGGTCTCTGTGCAGGACCCAGTTGGCGTGCAAATAGTGGATGCCGTCCAGGATCTGGTAGAGCAAAGACTTTACCATCCCACGTGGCAGCTGAAGAGGCTTCTTATTGGCCTTGGAGGCTCTGTGGAACTTGATGATGTGCTACAAAGACACGTAGACCCTCAGCAAGATATGTACTGTATACAAACATTTCTCTGTGTGAGTGCATGAGCGTCTGACTATGTTACCCAGAGGTCATGTTCAGCGTAGTCAAAGAGAAGCCACACTTTGCGGTCTGCATGTGACAGGAAAACCTTCTGCAGTGAGATCACATTGGGGTGCTTCAGTTCACGCAGCAGCTGCAAGGAGCAAACAAGAACGAACTCACATGGGCGCGCATGCTGAGAGACAGACATAAGTACACAAAATCACTTCAGCCTGGAGTATGCTTATTAAAAGGATAGTTTGGCCAAAAATAAAAATTCTGTCATTGTTTATTCACCCTCCCTTTGTGTTGTTCCAAAGCTTTATGACTAAGGAAAACAAAAGCAGAAATTTTGAATAATGTGCCAGTTGCTCTTTTCCAAGCAACTACAATGAATGAGGACTCGAGTTTTGAGGCTTCAAAAGGACACAAAGCATCATAAAAGTGGTACATATGACTAATGAACTATATGCAACTATAGCAAATGTATGGCTGCGTCTGAAAACACATACTCTCTGACTAGGTACTTCTTTTAAATAAGTAACTAAAGTTGTTCCATATAGTATGAATATAATCTGGACATACTACATTCAACATGATGTCATTGTCATGTGATCTACCTGTGTCAGTTGCATCACTTCACTGCAATTCACAAATCCTCTCCCGTGGCCTCATGGGATAGCAAAGTGTCCACACTTCAGAATCTTGCTGGAAGTAGTATGTCAGCTGGGAAGTTTTTGGCTATTTTTTATAAATATAGTGAATTTGGACATACTACTCTGTTCGTCTAATATATTGTAGGGGAGCATGCGATTTCGGGTGCAGCCATTCAGCTGTTTTGTGAATTGGATCCCCTGAATCATTAACCCAAAACAATAGTTTGTTTATGAAACTGACAAAATTATTTCCAGCATGTCAAGGAAAGGTTCAATTTCAGTCTGTTTCTCACACAAAGATTTCAGCATAGGAGCAAAGTACTCACTCTTTTATGATATTTTAATTGTGCTTTTTTATCAATTCGGAGCGTGACAATTCTAGTTTTCATTCACTTTCATTATACTGAAGTCATATGGATTTGAAACAACAAATGTCATTATAAAAATAATGACAACTTTCGATTTTTAAGTGAACTATTCCTATATCTAAGTATATACACTTTCTGAAATATTCATTGAGCTAATAACAGTTAAAAGATTTTAACCCTCTAAAGTATCTACACGCTATAAATGTATTTCTAGGAACTTGTTTAACCAAGATGGCATGTGCCAGAGATACTTGAAGATCCTCTTGACAGGAACACGTTTAAATCTTGATATACTTACTGCTATCTCTCTGCAGGCAGACATAGAGATCCCTGTGCCTTCAATCTGCTTCAGAGCATAATCTCTATCATCCTTCCTGCAAATAGACATATCAGCATCCGCAATTACTCTTCAGTAAATACATTTTCCTAAATCTATACCTAAAGATCAAATTAAACCTCTTATGGAGTGAAATAATCCACTGGCAAAGACCCAGCAGAATTTTAAGCAATGATTTTGACTTTTTTTTTTATCACCAGCACACCTTCGAAAACTCATAAGTCTCTTGACAACTAACAGGAGGCAAGTGGGTAATGTTTAAATGAAGTCCTACAAATGCTTATAAAATCTCACAAAGCCCTGTCCAGTTTCTGGAGAACAAATTAGCTCTAAACCGATCATAAACAATCAGCTTCTATGGTGAACAAAAACATCTTTAAATGCTTAGGACCTTCAAGTGAGACTTTGGCTGCCAGGCAATCTGGACTTTAATAGCCCAGCTTTGGGTCTGTCTGATGGGTCTCACTTAATGCCAGGCACCTCAGAACCAACTTACAGCAGCCTAACTCATCAGCAGATCCATTCTTACTCTGCCAAGATAGTCTGCAATTGGTGTGAAATAAAGATAGCTGCACAAGAACCAAATAACCATCAGAAGTTAAAAATCAAATTCCCTGTGATAGCACTAAATACAATAAAGTCCTATGCAATTTGGGAGGAATGCTATTTCAGATGCCTCAATATGACCACCAGGGTTATTTTCTGTCCAGTTTTCCCACCAAAAAACACCAATACAAGTAAAATGTAGAATGGGCTTTTTAGATATTTTTTTTTAATTCCCCCAAGTCACAGCTCTACTTCCTAATCAATAAATGCAAAACTATTAGTCATGGTAATTTCATTTCTTTCCAAAAGTAATTAAATAAGAGTATTAACTGACACTGCAGCTGGAATTAGAAATGTAAGGCCCCATTAAATCAGTTTTATTCTTGTAATGGTATAATAAATGTTAATAATCAAAAAGGATGTTTAATGAATTGAATTCAATTATGAAAATAGGGCCCTATGAAAATTGTTCTCTTTTTTTCAGACATTCTGTTTTGTTGGTTTCAATTTTTCTGGATTTATGATTTAATACACATTTTTCAAAAATGGTGGTAATCAAGTAAATGCATAAAACGTTAACTTTTAATGAAGCTTTTCAAATATAGTCAAATGAAATTCAAACAATTCTTTAATTTATTTATTTTTTGACAAAGTGGTGCACAAGAGAGTTAACTGTTCCTGTTTAAATTGAAAAATTGTGATAGAGTGATATTCCTTAAAAAAGAATGTCTTTAAAAACGGTATTATTATTGTAGTTCTATTCTGTTCCATAGAAGTCTTTTTTGTGGTTTAATATTTACAAACACTAGTCCACATTGTGATTTGATTACAAATAGTTTACTTATGGTAAATTGTTCTTTTTTTATTTATTCATCCAAATTTTGAAAAATTTGGTGACATTCCATGTTATACAGTAAATTCCATTTTTATGACCGAATTCAGTGATTCCATCAGTGTTTTATGCACCACAAAAATCAAAGGACCATACAAATTCAGCAGACTATCATATGTGTGGCACAGTCTATTAGAGAGCCTGATAAATGACTTGGGTGTTTATAAATGATCTAATCCTAGAAAGGTTACACTTGTCATACTGTTATTCTCAGCCCTTTTATCATTGTGTTAGACGAGAATCATTTGTCCTTCTTTGGATGAAGAGCACAGTGTTTTTGTCTCTGATGGGAGAAAGTTTTGGAGAATATATTCCTATCGGCAAGTTCCCAAAAACATTGAGAGCACAAGAATTTCAACTCCCTTTTTTCCCCCAACAGACTTCTAATAAAACAGACCTCCCAATTCTCCTTCTCATCTGTATTTCAACGGTATATTCTACACCCATCGTCTTCTGTAAATATCAGAATATGAAAATCATTTCTGCATCACAACATTAGTTTTTTTTTTTTTATGACGACAAAAACATATTTTACAGAATTAGAGATGCTTTGTTATACACTGGCCTTAATTCATTGGAAGGCTATTGTTGACAAAAACCAATACGAAGCATGGCATGTCAAGGCTGTATTGATGTTATAACAACCTTTCATAATCCTCAACATCTGCTGTAATAAACTGGTAAGTGACACCACTTATGCAAGTCACTTATGCAACCAGTGCAATTGCAGAGATACTTTAATAAGGCAGCAGAAGAGAAGTAGAAACCTGAAAAGGCTAAAAAGATCCTCTTCTAAACCTGTGCAGGGGACCCTGATCTCCACTGTAAAATCTCAAAAGTGACCTCAATCACACCAGCAACAATGGATTCAGATGTCCACATGAAATTGGGAGACTAATGATATCTCCACACAGATGATGTGCCAAACGCATTGGAAGGGAACAGCAACAAAAAATTGAGGCTATAAATGTAACGTTTAAATATGAAATTATAGGTAAGATTCCATTTGTTAACATGAACTAACAATGACAAATATTACTAAAGCATCTCTAATAACAATTAAAGAAAGTGAGCTAACATTAACAAAGAACAGTAAATGAACATTAACAAAGATTAAAAAATACCATAAAAAATGTATCACTCATTGTTAGTCAATGCATTAACAAAAGGCCATTATTGCAAAGTGTTACCAAATTAAACAGAAACATTACAGTCTAAATAAAATATTTAACTATTAATTAGAATTCTCTGCCACGACACAGGCAACATATAAGGCTGCTATAATGCTATTCACATAGAATGTAAAGCAGCATCAGAGCCTCCTTTTATACTAGAGACGCTGATTTTATGCAATGTTGTGTATTTTGGAGCAGCAGTTTAGACAGCTGCTTAAAGATGCCTTTAAGAAAGTGTAGTTTTTGTTAATGGTTAATACCATTTTCATTATGACGATGAAAAAACACATGATGTTGCAAATCTAAACCTGCATCAAATGCACCTGTATAAGCTCGTCACTCACACTCGTGCCTGCTGACGTACATTCACAATCCCCTCAAAATAAGCCTCCGCTGAAACTGTGAGCTGTGCATAATGCATATCAACCTCTCTCTGAAGACAAGAGACGCGTCTCTCTAAAACACCGGGCCGAGGGCGGAGGACACACGGTCTGTTTTGGTTTCTGAGAGCAGAACGCGACGGCAGCGCAGGCCTCATATCGCTGCACAAGTCCACCCTGCAAACTCACCCATCTTTCCTCTTTGCTTTGTAAACATGGCCATAAGTCCCCCGTCCAACTTTGCATCCCTCGTACTCAAAGAGATCCTCGACTCGTTCTCTCTCGCCGGTGAGCTTCACTTTGAAATCATAGTCCATTTTCACCGTTATTCCGGGGATCCGGGATGTGGCTTCCCTTTAAAGCGCCGCTGGGGAGGCAACTTACTTCAAGCCCCGTTTAGACAATTAGTTGCCTTCCCTCGCGTCGCTTTTCAGCTCAACTAAAGAGTCCACATTTACCGCGAGCAATTACGCGCGGCTGAGACGGCGTATGAAGTACGTGTGCTTTTGATCTTACAAAAAGTGCAGAGTGTTATTGGACTATCGGTTGCTTTCTTTGATATTTCTGTGCAACTGCGCCGCTCAGCCGGTATCTCACCCGGGAGAGTTGAGCGTCCACGTACGGTAATGTCGCAAAACGTCGTGAACGGCACTTGCAACCACACAGACGGCGAGGAATGGGCTTTGTGGCGCACCACGTGGATTTTAACTCTTTACTAAAGAGTGCTTTTGTTTTTCAGTTTTATGCTTATGTACATTTTATTTATTTATTTATTTATTTTTTGCATTTTAACATAAAATACATAGAGGAATGTACAAAATGTAATTAATAACAAATTCACATACTGTAACTGGTTTAATTATGCAAACAATAAAATATAGCTAAAAAAACAAAATATGCTTATTTTATCAATAACTATCGATATAATATTTATTATGTATTTGAAGTAAATATATCTAGATAAATAAACACATTCCCAACTCTTTTATAAAATAAGCATTTCATTGCTCACAAAAATGTCATCCATCCTCTCACTGTTACTGTGTTTTGTTTTTAGTTTTTTACCTTTATTAACCCTCTTCAAATAACAAACATTATCAGTGTTAAACAAAACACACACCCGCAAACATATATAATTCTTTCATATAATAGTTACTGTCATGTATAAAAGCAAATGAACCTTAATAACATTATTACATTATAACATTATATAATAAAATCGAAAATAGATACATATTGCGCTGATTAAAATGTACAGAATTTTAGAGAGAGAATTTTTCATATATTCTCAGGGGCATTCTCTCTGAGGAGGAAAGGGAGGCAGTGCCTCCTCGAAATACTGGATGAGAAAAAAATTCATAGTACAAAAATAAAACTAGAAAAAGTGTATAAATCACTCATTTTTCTAAAGAAACATTGTCCAACAGCGACACCAGCAGGTAAAGTAACAGCGGGAGTCGCCTCCCCTGAGCCCACTGAGTTTTAACAAACCCCCTAAAAGAGACAAGATAGTCTTTGCATGGCCTGAAATATTACTCGTATCCAAAATGAGGCGATGTGAACATTATGGAGCGCTAAACACCTAAGTCCCTTTCAAGGATATTTTTAGTCTTTGTAAATGCTCTCATGCAGTGTTTGTTTCATTTATACTGGAAGCCATACAGAAAGTACAAAACGGCCTCATACAAGTAATAACTTTTTTTTTTATTATTATTATTATTCTTTATTATGATGATTATTTTTTTATTGCAGGAAAACACAAATACAATAAGGCAATACAAAATCTTAAGAAGATCCAAAAGAACAGAGCACAACACTAAATGGAAAAAAAAAGAAAAGAAAAAAATGATTTATGATGTGCCTGGAAAGCCCTGGACAAAGGCATCCGGCTGTGGTTATAAGAAGAATAAAAAGCAGAAACGTTTTGACTGATGAAACGTGAAGACAATAATAACACGATTGTGACAATACATGGTTTATATTTTTCCAAGTCATCTTCAGATAACAAATAAATAAAGTATATGAAAAATGCAATGCTAATTGACATATAATTTATTACAGTAGCCTTTAGAAACTATAAAATATATTTTCTGCTTTATTCTGTGATTAAAAAAATCGCAAAAAAAAGTGTTTGTAGTATATAAATCAATCATAAAATATTCATTAGGAAAATATAGGAAAAATAGAATACAAATGATTGGTTATTGAGTAAGAGTATAAAAGCAAGAAATAAGAAAATAATAACAATAATAATAATAGAACCAATTACACACAAAAAAAGTTTAGTGAGTAATCATCTTGGTGAAATTTAAAGTAAATCTCAGTGTCTGTGACAATATTTACCTAGCTTTGATCACTAATCCAAAAATTTCAAAATAGTTAAAAGATAACTATTAAAACGAATAGCTGAACATAAGTTCACAAATAAAATATTGTTTGTGTGTGTGTGTGTGTGTGTGTGTATAAATATATATATATGTGTGTGTGTGTGTGTGTGTGTGTGTGGCGTGTGTGTATAAATAAATAAATAATATATATCTATATCTATATATATATATGTGTGTGTGTGTGTGTGTGTGTGTGTGTGTGTGTGTGTGTGTGTGCGCGCGTGTGTGTATAAATAAATATATATATAATATATATGTGTGTGTGTGTGTGTGTGTGTGCGTGTGTATAAATATATATATATATATATATATATAGTGTGTGTGTGTGTGTGTGTGTGTGTGTGTGTGTGTGTGTGTGCGTGCGTGTGTGTGTGTAATAAGTGCATTATAGAGTTGTTATTGCTGTATAACTGTGGGAACTGGTCTTGCGCACATGGTAGTTGTCCGGACAGTTTTCTGTGTGGCTCCGTTGGTCCCATCTTGGCTACATTGTAATCAGAGCGGAGAGGAAAGAGAGCTCGTCCATATTACAGCTGCTGTTTCAGGTACTTACATATCTATTACTACCTCCGTTTCTTTATTTTGTTCTCATTTTGGACAGTGCTATTACATTTCGTATTTTCTGTTGCATTCTTGTGTCAGTGACATTTTCCCCTCATCCTGTCAAAATAATGATCTAAACCTTTCATTGGCCCACAGTTAGCTTGTCAGCAATCTGTCGACACCATCAAAGGTGTTGCGCATTTAAAATGACAGCTCGCTCCGCCGCATGGTTTGCGTTTGCCCGGTGACAGACGATGGTGACAGTTTAATGACAAATTTCAGTCGTGAATTTCATCCTGTGTAGAGTGCTAGCCCAGGCTTTTTATTGTCTCTGGGATAGGTTGCTAGCTGACACGGAGCCCGACTTTTTCTTTGTCATGTCCCTCCTTTAACCGATGCTGAGTGGATAGTCTGGCTGTCAGTCATCGCTTCTCGGATGCTGATTGGTTGTGAGGCTGACAGCCCAGTTTTGGTGCCTGTCTTGTTCTGCGGTGCTGTCTGTGGCCTACTGTATTATACCAGAGCATTAATACTATTTAAAATGATTGAGGTGTCATTCAAATGAATTAATTTGACGCTATTGTCAACGTCCCTTGGCTCTCGGTGTGTTTTGACCTGTGTCAAAGCGGTTTTGCTTCCATACTGGGATTTACGGATTGCTTTTCTGAGTCGTTCATTTTGTAGTGCTGTCTCCTAATGGTGGATATGTTTTTATGCAGAAGTTTATGCTTCAGACTCTCCTTACATATATCCACGATATTTTGAGTACATTTTCTTGCTGTCTCAACTTAATTGTTTATATGTGGAGCTGGTTTGCATATTAATAGAGACCATGATTTCATACGAGTAAACTGATTATTGTCAGATTCTAGAGTGATTTATATATATATATATATATATATATATATATATATATATATATTATATATATATATTGTCTTGTCTTCATGTTTTAATTGAAGATGAATAGTTGACAGTTGAGATATTTTAGGGAAATTATCATGTCCTATAATCCTTTTTTTTTTTTTACATATTCTTTGATACTTATTGTTCATGCAGTTTTAATTACCTACATGGCATTGTATTCTTAAAAATTAATTTACCACCACAGAACCAAAGCTGATTAAACTGGAAGAACTGGTGACCAGTTACAAGACCACAAATTTTACACATTCCCTTATTAACTGAAATATTAATGTTGATAAGAAAAGTCCTGAGAAGGAAAAGCTACACATAGCTGAACAGAACAGAGATAAAGCCGTAACTGGGCAGCTTAAGTATCTATTGAACAATTGTTGTGATTTTTTTTTATCTTGTAATGTCTGTGAGCAGCGGTTTCTGTGGTGATGGACCCTCCCGGCGGCCGAGACGAGCGGCATCGTCAAGCGGAGCGGCTTCGGCGGGAGGAGGCATACTATCACTTCATTAATGAACTGAGTGAGGAGGAATACAGACTAATGAGAGACAGCAATCTACTGGGAACACCTGGTGAGAACACACCGAACCCGTCCGTATGCAAAGATGCATGTAGTTTACACATACACAGCGAAATATTATAAAATGTAAGGCATGAGGAAGTACAAATTTCCAAACCTAGCCTTTTACTTACATGAACAATAGATGGATATTAAATAAGGTGCGTGTTTGTTTGATTACAGGTGAAGTCACAGCAGAGGAGCTGAGGCAGCGTCTTGATGGTGCAAAAGAGCGAGTGTCATCTCAGCCACGCCCTGAAACCCACCCACAGAGCAGTGAGGCAGAGGGCAGTAGTGGTAAGGACGTAAAGGGATGGTTCTGAATTATGCTGCTCAGCTTTAGAAATAATTTTAATTAAAATGATCAGCTGGTTTTGTGTGCAATAAACACCTTCACAATGCAATTAGAAAACAATTCAGGATGCATCTGCATTTTTTAGCAACAGTGCAGGGGCATAAATCTTGGGGTTAAGGTTGTGATGATATACAGCCTTATGCAGCCATAGTAAAACATGTATGATCTGACCCACTAATTGAAAAAGAAGGAAGAGGGCATAAATGTAATGTCAAAATTAACTTAAACTTTGTTGTTGTCAGTCCATGTTTGTGATTCTTGTGAATGTTAACTACCGTAATCTGCTACAATTTGTTGAAATATTTTTGAAAAAAGGCAATTGAATGCATGTTGTTGAATGAAAGTAGTCAAGGAACCAAAGTAGGTTGTGCAAGTAGAAACAAGCCAAATAAAAGAAAATTGTTTTCTTTACTTACCCTTTTATTCATCAGTATTAATATTTAATATTTAATTAGAAATTGGTAATATATAATATTGATGAATCATTTTTTCTTTTCCAGGTGCAGTCGAGACAGGTGCAGAGACGTCTAATGGAGACTCCCTGTTGGAATGGCTGAACACCTTCCGGCGCACAGGAAATGCCACGCGTAGCGGGCAGAGCGGAAACCAAACATGGCGTGCCGTCAGCCGCACCAACCCCAACAGCGGCGAGTTCCGTTTCAGTCTTGAGATCAACATCAACCACGAGCAACCCGAGCCTGGAGAACACAGCGACACCCCTGACCCGACCGATCTTTCAATGCCTCCTCCTCCTCCTCCTCCTCCTCCTCCCCCAGTGTCGTCTGCCTCTGCACCCACGACCCCTTACAACCCCTCAAGGTCTGCACCTTACTCACTTCAACCCCCCACGTCGTACTCTACAGCCAGGCCCACCCTGGGAAGGAGGGCCCCGGTGCGCCGCACTCGTAGTAGCACGGCTCCACCTGTAACGCCACCTCTGACCTCACAGGCTCCTCCCACAGCTCTAAGAAGGAACTTGCCTTCTTTGCTAAGCTCTCCTCCTCCACAGGCTCCACTCGCCTTTCAGTCACAAGAGCAGGATGGGGATGCTGTAAGGGGTCAAATACAGGTCACAACCTCCTCAGTTAATGCAGGGGAGGGGCAGAATGGAAATGAAGGCCCAGACTGCCCCACCGCTCTGCCTCAGTCCAGCCCCCAGGTGGAGCCAGCTGCCCGTGAGCCACGAAACAGTAGGACTCGTTCACGTGGTCGCGTGCGCAGGGCAACAGGAGCAGGTGGGGTATTGTCTCGTTCTTCGAGACGTAGCCGCTCCCCCCTGGACAGAAACCCTGCCTCCAGCGTTAGCCCCACCCATAGCAGCAGTGCCACCCCAGTGGAGTCCACCGGAAGTACCGCTGTTGCTATGGAGATGGGCGAGGCCGCTGTAGAGCCAGCTGCTCCTACGGATACTCCGGAGGCTGGTGAGGAAGAGGGGGAGACGCCTGTATCAGGTGCCGGAGGTGTGCGGCGCCACCCCACGATCATGCTGGACCTCCAGGTTCGGCGCATCAGGCCGGGCGAGAACCGGGACAGGGACAGCATTGCCAGTCGCACTCGCTCTCGTGCTCGGGCCGCTGAGAACACAGTCACCTTCGAGAGCGACAGCGGTGGCTTTCGTCGAACCATCTCACGCTCAGAGCGTGCGGGAATCCGCACATACGTTAGCACTATACGCATACCGCTGCGACGCATTTCCGAGACGGGCCTTGGTGAGCCCAGCTCCATGGCGCTAAGATCGATCCTGCGCCAGATCATGACAGGCTTTGGTGAGCTCAGTTCCCTCATGGAGACGGAAGCGGACTCGGAGACAGCTACGCCCAACCAGGACTCCACTTCTGCTGGTGGAGCCCAGGTGTACCACGTTGGTAGTGGTGAGGGCGGTGTGGCCCATAGCGGAGTGGAATTGCCTCGAGAAGGTTTAGTGACAGGAGAGGAGGAAGGACAAGTGCGGGTGAGCAGGACTGGGACCGAGGGACGACCTAGCAGCAGGGACACTAATAGCTTGGTGGAAAATGGGACTTTGCCCATCTTAAGGCTGGCGCACTTTTTCCTTCTCAATGAAGATGAAGATGAGGAGCACCCAAGGGGCCTCACCAAAGAACAGATCGACAATCTGGTGACACGCACTTATGGTCAGGTCAACCTGGAGGGCGAGCTGGGCCGCGCTTGCAGCGTCTGCATCAACGAGTACGCTCAGGGCAACAAGCTGCGCCGCTTGCCCTGCGCCCACGAGTTCCACATCCACTGCATCGACCGCTGGCTATCTGAAAACAACACCTGCCCCATCTGCAGGCAGCCTATTCTGTCCAGCCATCAGGAATGATGTCAGGCTGTAGCTATCAATCAACAGACTGAACAACTGACTTTTGTTCCACCATCGGTGGCACCTGTATATAGTGCTTCAATGTTTTCATTCTCTGAGATCCATTGTATTCAAGCTAAAGGTAGAACCAAAAGCAGAAAAAGACTATAATGCAGAGATTTAACAAAGCTTTATTTTTTTAGACTCCTTTCGTTTTCATCTCTTCCTCTTCTTTCATTCTACATTATTCTTTGCATACATATTAACAGACGGTGTGACTAACTCGGACAGAGTTAGGAATGTTAGCTTCAGCTAAAGGTGTGGTTACATTTACTGCTATTTGGCGAATTTTTGTGGGCAAAATCCAGTCATTTCAATGTGTATCCATGTGATCGGGAATTTTGTGTGAGGGCGAACAATTTCCTCATGTAGAGTTTGCAGTGGATTCACATTGGCAACTCATTCACTGCACTGACCAACAGAAAGCAGCTTGGTTTGGAAGTAACTTCTCTGTGAGCTGTGCTTCATACATCACTACACTATTAACAATAGAACCTGGATCTTTTTTGCCTGTGAAATTTCACCAAAATATAACTAATGCAACTGCACCTTAATTCTATCTCACTCACGAACTTTAAGTTTGGTGGTTTCAAAAAATGGATAGACCTCTTAAACCTCTTTAAAGACATGTAAATATATGAATGTCTGTGTTTTCAGTTTTAACGGTAAGACATACTCCAGAAAGAACCGTACACTGGTTCATTCGCTTTTTCAAAAGGAACCTTTACTTTTAAGCGCTTGCAGAGAAATCCACCGGTTTTGAAGCTCTATGAGTCCTCCATGTAAATGCTCCTTAATGTTGGGCAGTGTTATTTTAAATGCGTTTTCAATCAAAGCAGGTTTTTAGTGTGTTTTTATGGGTTCGATAAGAATAGTCACGGGATATGAATGATGCATCTGGTCGTAGATGAATTTGTTGCTGAAATTCCATCGCTGAAATGCATCTGCATCTTTATACTATAGGAAATGGCAACGAGCAACTCCACAAACACTACAGAACTCAATTTTTAAGCGTGGCCATTATTTTCCTTGTGGACTAAATATGCTTCCCACTTTGAGTGTCATTACATTTCTAATGAGAACAAGCCATTTGCATTTGAATAAACATTTCGGAGTGCCAATCGGATTATATGATATTGTATGAGCTAGTAAGTGCATGTTTGATTTGTACCGGCGTATAAACCCCTGCACATAGTTCACAATGTTTTAATGAAAAGCTGAAATTGATTATCACTTAAAAGCACTTGTCAGCCGCTGCACTATAAGGCAGTACATTCAAGCCTGTCATAGGCCAGACTTCTTCCAGGGTGATGCAATGATAAAAGAAGGCAATGAAAGATACTGAATTGTGATTAAGTATTGTTATGTTTTCCTACTTTTACCCTTCACGTTTAGCTGTTTTTGTAGTTTTTCTCATAACATGCTCTGTACCGCACACATATGTTCTGCCCTACTTACCTTCCCTCAGTATTTTACCGTACAAAGGTTTCACTTATGGCCTTCTCTGAAAGCCCTGTTCGCTCTGAATTACCATTTTGTACCCTTCATGCAGTGTTGCTCGTTCCCCATGTGAGGCAGAGCGTGAAGTAGGACTTCTGATTGAATGATTATGAATGTAGTGGTACCTTGCTTCTTTCCAAGGTACACTTTTCCTCAATGTACAATAGATGTCTGCTTATGTTTCAGGATCTCGATTAAAACAAAGACAGAGTCTGTTATTCAACACCTGTCCTCGATGTTATTGGTTTCTTGTATACTAAAATATCCCTTTATTTTGTCTGTATGTTGTGAGGATGTGTGTACGTTCTGTAAGAAGTGTGAATTGTAAGTATGCGTGTAGCAAATGCGTGTGTATACTGCTGAATGGATCAGAATGGTTTTCGAGCTGTTGTGTATCTGCGAGTGGGGGATCTTTGGCCGTGAAGTTTAGATATTTAATGATGAAAAATTGACATCATTGAGCTATGACTATGTATTGTTATAATGTGATGCTAAAACAGAAGAATATGTATTCTGTTACTATGTAATAAAATAAATTGCATTTTTTCTTCTCTGCTCCCTAACAATGGAATGATAGGCATGTTTTGTTATTCCTTTCTAGCAAACAAATAGGGTTTTCATACACTGGAAAAAAAAGTCATTCAAATGTCTGGGATCAGAAAGTTTTTTTTTTTTTGGATTAATATTTTTATTCAGCAAGGATTCATTAAAATGATCACAACTGACAGGAAAGACATTTATGTTGTTATAAAATACTATAAAATAAAAGCTGTTCATTTGAACTTTGTATACATCAAAAATATATAAAAATAATAATAAATAAATAAATAAATAATGGCTGCTGAAAATACAGCTTTGTCATAGAATAAAGTTACATTTTAAATTTTATTAAAATAGAAAAGTTTTTTTAAACTGTAAAATTCATTGTAGATTTTAGCTTTATTTTATTTCTTTTTTTAATCAAATAAATGAACAATTTAGTAAATAAATGAGACGTCCAGACCACACAAACAAGTACTATACTGCTTAAAGTGTTGATTTGGGACAGGCGGGGTCTGATGACGGAGCGCGCGCGGATTCGCCTGATCATTTGCACAAACAATAATGCGACGGATCAGCAGGATGGCAGAAGCGCGTTCCCGACCCAGTGAGCGCGGCTGAGGGTGACCCATCATCGGCAGCTATGCTGCGTTCATCAAACACCGCATCCCTGAGCCTGTGGCCCGCATACCCCAGCTGAAGCTCGAGTATGCTATCATCCCGCTCCGGCTGCTGAAAGCTCCACACATGCGTGCAGAATGTATTTCAACAGACGGTCGAAGAAGATCCACAGCGAGGGAGGTAAGCATGACATAATCTGCTGACATGGCGTCGTATATGGGCACTGTTTACGCATGTGTTTTCTTCAGTGCTATGTTGTACCATTGGATATTCGCATGTTCCGCTATGTGTAAGTTATTATGTGTTACATAGTTTACACACACACACACACACACACACACATAAACACACACATGCAGGTCTCTTGTAGGTGACCTGTCATTTTCGCTGTGTAAACAAATGGGTTACGAGGGTGATGTACAGTTTTCAGCTGACTGGCGGAGGTGATAAATTAGTGCCAACTGTTCTTTTGAGATAAACTGTGACGCGGCTACAACAAATCTTATCCAGATCTGCATAGACCTTTTAGAGAGAAACTCCCTGTTAGTGGTTATTTAGTTCATCACGTGACTGTTTAAAGCGCTCTAAATTTCTAAGCTCACAGACCTGCCTCACCTGTTGAGGTCATGTGCACCTGGGTAAAGTAGATACCTTTTTATTTATTACTTTACATACGTAAAAAAAACCAAAAAATTAAAATCAATTAATCACATACAGAATATATAAGAAAAACAATTGAAACAATTTTCTTTTAGAAATTGGAAGTCAATTTCACAAATACCTGCAAAGAAACTAACCAATTTAATTAAATAGCATGAAACAAAAACTGAAAGTGACAGACTGAAAGCATAGAGTTTAAGCTTCAAAATGCAAGCAATATAGGCTATGGCAAAAGTGAAAAGATTCACTTGATATTTGTAAGAATTTGTTTTGGATTTTAGCAATAAGGTCTGGTTTATTCAAGAAAGCATTGCTTTCCAAATCCATGGATTGTAGGTTCAAAATCAAAAGACTGCAAACCACTGAAAGAAAATCACTTACTGCATCACTGCAGCCTTTTAAAGGCTCTGCTCTGAATGGAAATGAGCCATTAAGAGAATTATCATTATTACAAATCTTAGGAAAAGCTTATATCATTCTTCAGACATCAGTGTACTGCCTGTTAGGTTTCAAAGTACTTAATGCACCAAACAGGGGCCAAGAGTACATCGCAAGTACAGCACACGGCTCTTGAGATTTGAATGCTGGTGGCAGGTTTGGGAGATTGCGGAGTTTTTTGGCAGCAGGTCTGTTCCAGCATATGTTTAATCGACAGGGCTTTGTGGGGTGATGACACAGAAGGTGGAGTCTTTTTGACAGACTGATGCATATGCATTGTGGATTACACTGAGCATTTGTTCAGAGCGTTTGTTTGGCCCGCTCTGACCCTGCATCTTCCGGAATTAGCATGCAGGGGCCATATTGTTGGTAACCTAATTTGTAATTCTGTGAAACGATGCCTCTGGGTTTTCTTGTCAGTTGGATACCGTCGGTAAAGTTGCATTTGGGCTGTGTGATTTATTATATGCCTTGAAGAATTATCTTTCAGAATCCATTAATAAAAGAAAGCAGTTGTAATTGTAAGTCCTCTCAGTTCTGCTTACCTCAACAGATGACTGATCGATGTTTTCTTTGACTCTGCTCTCCGTACATTCATGTACAAGTTAGAGCAGAAGCAAAATAACATGCATGTTAAATCAAGTGCTTCTAAATACATGGTGTGATTAGAAGGTGTTGTTTTAACAGTCATTTGACAAAAGATAACCCTCTGATGTAACGTTTGGGTTGGGTTTCATCAAAGAGCCCTGTTTTAGTGATCATCTGCACTGTTCAGTTTTTCTGCGCATCACTTTTAAAGGCCACGTGGGGGCAGCAACTGTAAACTCATCACTCATGGTAGGACACTGATCTATTATATTGACTTCTTAAAATGTAAATAAATATGAATATATATATATATATATCACACTAAACTGATGGAATGCAGATAAGTCTCGTTTTTTTGTGTTGACATCAAAATATAAAGTTGTATATAAATTAAACACATTATACTTTTTGTCATATTTTTGTCTTGTCAATGGAGGGTTACCTTAGAAACACTGTTTAAGGGTTTTACTGATATAAACGCTTTGTCAAACGATGCTTCTTCTTTTAAAATAATCAAATGAATAGAACTACATTAATGTAATGAAGGCAAAAGGAATACTGACTGCTTACATCATTTATTGCTTGAAATACTACTAAACATTAGCCATTAGAGCTGGTGTTTGTAACTATTCCTCACCTGATTAAAATAGTGTTTTGTAAATTATCGTCATCTACATTGTACAGATTCAGCACTGTGGAAAGATGATAGGAGAAAAATAAATATTTTTATATTTATAATATAACATTTTATATTTATACTATGCTATTTATATTATATTTATAATATAACAATTAAAATACATTTAATTTAATTAAATTTACGTTTACGTTAGCGCAAGTCTGCTCACTCAGGTAATTATAAATCCAGATTGAATTATTCTCACATTAAGCTTTTTTATTATTATTTTTTAATTATTTTTATTCACAACTATTTCAAATTGAGAGACGTTTTAAGTGGAAAGGTGGCACACATTTAAAGCATTGCTTTTTTGTTTCATGTAACAGAGTGGTTTATCATGTTAGACAGAGAAAAATTTACTTGCTTTGTGTTGTAATGTGAGACATTATTAACTTAAAGGTGATGAGTGGAAGCCACCAAGATAAAGATAATATATTTTATTAAATAACCTTTTTATAATCAACAAAAATCTTTTTGACATGTCTGGCGCCCCTTGACAATCTAAAAAAACGCTTTCTTGGTTGTATCAACCAGTGACCATTTCTCATCATTTTAAAGAGTGTTTTGCTCCGTGGTCTTACTGACTTGATATCTTGTGTTGTTTTTTCTTATGGCAACCCATGTTGGGCTCCTCCAGAACAGTTAGTGTTGACCCCTCTTAGCCAGGACTCCCCCCTCCGGCAGGACGAGCCCGTGGGCTCCAACATGCGCCCCCACCTTGCAGACAGGTTTGAGAAAAGTGAGTGCCCTCCCCAAGCGGACCGCTGCCTCCCGCTACTGCTTGGAGCCTCACAGGTGCATGAAGCCACCCCTTCCTACAGCTCACACTGCATGGATAGACTAATAAAGCTAACGGTCTTTCATCACATGCACACAGACATGGCATGCATTAGGGATGGGCGGTATGACGTTAAATATTGTGGCGATGATTTCAAGTGTGTATTCTTAGAGATATTGTGTTATATGTTAGTGTGTTAAAGAAATATGTGTGAATGAGAAAATAGAGTGAGAACTGCTTGATGTTAAAAAAAAAAAAGAGTTATTGAATGATCAAATGCACACACATTTATGAATATTTAAACACAGTCAGTTATGTCTGTTTAAGTGAACGTAATCAGTTGGGAGAAAATCATATATGTATCAATACATTGGATCTGTGCATGAGGTCTTACAAGGAATAGTTCACCCCAAAATGAAAATCTGTGAAAATTCACTTACCCTCTGGCCATTCAAGATATAGATGTGTTTGTTTCTTCATCAGAACAAATTTGGAGAAATTTAGCATTACATGATTTGCTCACTATTGGATCCTCTGCAGTGAATGGGTGCCATCAGAATGAGAGTTCAAACAGCTAATAAAAACATCATAATAATCCAAAAGAAAATCAAAAAAATCCATTACATCAATTAACATAAAAAAAAATCAAAACCCAATCATAAGAAAAAAACAAATCCATCTTTAAGACGTTTTAACTTTAAACTGTTGCTTTTGGCGAGCCCATAATCCATAATAACATGGGGAGTCCATAATCCAAAAATAACACTTCCTCCTATGAAAAAGTCCTCTCAAATAAAAATATATAAACATATTTGTTTTGGACCTGGTTTTTGCTAATAAATGGTGCTTGATCTATGCATATTTCACTTGTGATCATCATCAGATAAAACAACATTTTCAGTGGCAATGTTATTAGTTAGGCTAAATATTAGTTAAAGACATCTTAAAGATGAATTGGTTTCTTACAAACACACAGCTTTTCTCTTCACAAGACATTCATTAATGGACTAGATTCATGTTGACTCATTGTGATGTTTTTATAAGCTGTTTGGACTCTTATTCTGACGGCACCCATTCACTGCAGAGTATCCATTAGTGAACATGTAATGCTAAATTTCTCCAAATCTGTTCCGATGAAGAAACAAACTCATCTTCATCTTGGATGGCCTTAGAGTGAGATCATTTTCAGTGCATTTTCATTTTTGAGTGAAGTATTACTTTAAAGTGTCAGCTGCCTAATATACCTGCTGCCACGTCTGTCAATAAAGTTAATCAAACAACAAAATAAAAAGAGAAAATAACTCTTGTTTTTGTCCTATTGTTTGTAATTTGCTCCTTTGTTCTTTTTTAATAGCAAAAATAAAATAACAAAAAAAACTATATATTGATATACATAATTAACGTAAAATTGAAGTTTCTCATAAAGTGATATAAGATTTTGGTCATATCGCCCACTCCTGGCATGCATCAAGGGATGCACCAAAATGCATGCATGCATAACAGAAATAACAGTCCTCCTGGTGTGGGTGTTAGTTGGTAAGCCAGGGGTTAGACTGTGACGCTTGCATGGCTTGTGCATGAGGTCGCGGGTGGCTGATGTGCCGGCTGGCGTAAGTGAACGATCTGCCTGCACTCTGGGATAAAGCCCGTCAGGATTAGATACAGGTGAAGTTGCAGAACCGACAGAAAGAGGATTACCCTCCCTGGTCACTGTGCCTGTAAGAGGCTTTCATTCCTCATTCACCCTTTTCCATCGCCATAGCGACCCAAGCTGCCAGCGCACCCCCGTTCCCCTTGGGGGCCACCAGGACCTGTGGGTCACCTTGGCAACAGGAACAACATGTCACGGCGAGGGCACAACAAGTCTAGGAGGAGCTCTGTAGGTAATTGGTTTCCAAACGTCTGTTGGAGCGGCCACACGTAAGCATGTGGGAACTAGGGATGGGCTGATCAAATATTGATACTTCTGATATTGATGCCACATTGAGAGGATTGATCCACATAAAATAGATCCTCAGTGGTTTATTTAACACCAGTGCTTTTATTATTTAATTAGTGTGAAATTGAAGTGAAAAGTGACGTGTAGTCAAGTATGGTGATCCATACTCGGAATTTGTGCTCTGCATTTAACCCATCCAAGTGCACACACACACCGTGAACATGAACACACACACCCAGAGCAGTGGGCAGCCAATGCGCGGCACCCGGGGAGTAGTTGGGGGTTCGGTGTCTCACCTCAGTCCCCCCACCTACAATCCCTGCCAGTGCTGAGACTCAAACTCACGACCTTTGGGTTACAAGTCCGACTCTAACCATTAGGCCCCTAATTAGCATGAAAGTTAATATGCATCACTGGCTTTAAAGGGAAAAAACTTTTAGCAGATAGTGTAGCTCATCACCAGAATACTGAAAAGTCACAGCGTTAAAAAAAGAAAAAAGAAAAAAAAAGCTTTTTTTTTTTTTTAATACAGAAGTTTTGAGTTTTTTGTTCTGTTAATTTTTCTCCCATATAAGCTGATAGTAATTATTTCATTTTGACATTATTACTAATTATAAGGAAAACCTGACTTTTATTCTTTAGTTTAGTATTTTATAATAAAGTGGTGAGAGGGTTGTAACTCTAATTTAAAAAAAAAAATGAAGCTTAGTTGATGTGAATATGACAACTCAAAATACTTAGCTCTGTCAGAATTTAATGAATAAATTATGACTTTTTTAGTTAAAATCTTTCACACAAACATTAAAAAATGCAAAACCAATGACATGTTTAAAAGAACTAATTAAAAAAAACAGTAAACAGCTTCTTCTTACTGTGAACTTTAACCTTGGAAATACTTTTACACAACTTTTTATATTTTCAAAATACAAGTTTTAACATTGAGAATACCAAAACATATTATATGTACATTTATTATTAATGACTTATTTATATGTTATACGTTACAGTGAAACCATAATAAATAAACAAATAATTACATGTCAAAAGCGCCAATTTAATAATTTTTAATAAACATAAATCTATGCCTTTTACATAGTTACTTGACTATTTGAATTATTTTTCATGACTGAAAATACAAGGGACAGATTTGTCACCACATTTTGGAAATGGCCCTGAACAAACAGAGACAAGAATGTTTGCTATACACTGTTAATTTTCTATGGTAGGGGTCACCAAACTCAGTCCTGGAGGGCCGGTGTCCTGCAGAGTTTGGCTCCAACCCTGATCAAACACACCTGGACCAGCTAATTAAGGTCTTGGTATATTTGAAACTTCCAGGCAGGTGTGTTGAGGCAAGTTGGACTTTTAGCACTTTTAGACAACCATGGTATAGGAATGACATTTTATCCTCAGAAATCACAAAAACTTTATATTTATTAGAGGTATCAGTACCAATAGGTATAAAATTCTGTAAATATTTGCATTAGAATTCAATAAATAACTGGTATCGCCCATCACTAGTGGGGGACTAGCTTTATGCAGTTTGCAAATTAAGAGCCTCCTTGAGCATGTAATATTTTCTGTCTTTGGATTTTGTTGGGTTATCTATATTAGCCGGTTCACTGTCCTCTTGAACCAGTTCCAGTGCCATTGTGTTGGGTTAGCAGAAAATTCTAGACAACAGGGCAATTTGACACTCATTTGAACAGCATAACCATAGTCTGACTAATCAGAGTAGTATAATACAGACTGAGAGATGTGCAGTGATATTGCATGGAATAAGAGAGGCCCGCTGAATGAATGCATGCGGTATAAGAGAATGCGGAGGGTAAAGTGAGCATGGTTACAAAGGCGTAGGGATGAATAATGCAACCAGGGCTATTCATAATTCAAAAGCATGCTGCTTTTTAGTGGTGAAAAGCTGGCGGATGGCCAAATGACCACACTCACCCTACACTGTGCTGTGGGGTCAAACTCAGTGATAGGTTCAGACATGACTAATCATAAGCACATATGTAACTGACATGTTATTATTTTTTTAACACACTTTTAATCATAAATAATTAAATAATACTAACGTTTAGTATGTACCTCTAATTTAAAGGCACGGTTCGGCAAGTTTTCAGTACAGTGGGTAAAAACTAAACATAAAACAGCTTCTTTTTTCTTTTTTATTAAACAGTGGTTTATAAATTGTGGCTCTGTCTTTCAATAAATTGAATTATTACAATTTTCTTAAGGATAAAAAAATCTCAAAAATATCTCAGCTAATGCTGTAAACTGTATGGAGCCCTATTACTTGCACATTAATGTAATATTAAAGTTACAATTAACAAAAGAGCCCAAACTATTGAATTTAATGGCCATTTATTTTTTTGGATATAATAATCAGCACTCAAATAAAAAAAATGTATGCAAATGTGAAAATTGCACATAGGGTTGCAAAGTGATGGAAAATTTTTGTAAATTACTGGAAACTTTCCAGAACTTTTGGAAACCTACCAGGATTTTTTATTTATTTATTTTTTGGAAAGGTTCCAAAAATTTGCTAGAAATTCTCTGCCCCTTTGCAACCCTAACTGCATTTAAGGCATTTTTTACATTAATCTTTAAACCTAAAATTATGTTTCTACTCCAGTTCATTGTTGCATACAATATTATTTATATTATACACATGTGTACTGAACCAGAAGACCCATACCAAAAACACCTTTGGGTACCATTGCACCCTATATATATATATATATATATAATATTATATAAATTATATTTCTGTGATGGCCAAGCTATAATTATCATAGATCCTAGATATATATATATTATTAGGGCTGTCAAATGATGTAATCACGATTAATCACATCCAAAATAAAAAAAAAAAAGTTTTGTTTACATAATATATTTGTGTATACTGTGTAGTATTTATTTATGTATATATAAATACACACACATTCAGCAAGACATGTATATATTAGTAAGAAGAATATGTTATGTTTATATATTAAATATATTTTATTCATATATAATATAAAATATAAGAATATAAATATTTCTATAAAATGTATATGGAATGTTTACATGTAAATATTTCTAAATATATAATTTCTGTGTGTATTTATATATACATAATAATAATATTTCACCCTGTACACATAATGCATATATTATGTAAACAAAACTTTTATTTTGGATGTGATTAATCGTGATTATGTATCATTTGACAGCCCTAATATATATATATATATATATATATATATATACATACATACAGTTTTTATACATACAGTTTTTATTGTTTTTTTTTTGCTACAAATATGCAGTAGGCTTAGGTTTTAGGGTGTTAAGATATATTTTTCATTTTGGAAATCAAGTTTTCAACCATGTTTTGAGTTGTGCCACAATTTTCTTTATCAGTTGTTCAAATTTGGGTGTGACTTATATGCTGAACACACCAAAACAGGACAATTAGCGATTCTTTCTTGGTCTTTATCTGAGGGCAAAAGTCAGTGCAGCACATGTTGGGCAACGTGTGAATTTAGTGCTTGTTAATAATCTTAACCAGAGCCTGTGTGTCCATTATGAAAGGTTAGTCATGTGTCTGTCCAGTCAATGTACTGCACATAATTTACCAGTATGTTGCTGATTTTACTGTTCTGTAAAGTTAATCAGGTACAAAGTGTCTGCCGGTCTTTTCATTTGTGGGTTATTGAAGCTTTCATCTGTCGCTAAATAAAATTTAAGCTGCATTTCATGGGCCTTGTATCGATCATTAAGAGTGAATAGTGAGTTTGGAAGAATAAGTAGTAGAAAGAAAATGAAAATGTGAGAGGAAGAGAGTGATCGTTTAAAGCTGGATATGAGATTCACAATGAAAAGTTGTTCATATGTGATTCTTTGGCCCTAGTCCAGAGTACGACCTGCTGAGGAACTCTCATGAACTTCTATGGGGCACGTTGCTTTGTATGTTTATTTAGTGAGGCAGGTCTGAACACATGACAGATGTTTACAGCAGTGGTTCTCAGTGGGTCGCAAGTCTGTTTTTACAGAAGGGATACTATAATGGTAAATGAAAATAATAAGATAGCCATATAATCATGCATATAGAAGTTAGGATAACAAAATTAATATGCTTATTAAAAATTAGTAGTGAAGTTTTGTAGTAAAATGTCACAGGCAGTGCGTCAAATATTTTCAAACTATTTTATAGTAAAATCTTGTCTTATTAATAATAACACAATATTTGGCCCACTGTCATGTTAAAGTCTTCATATTGTTGGATCTGTGCGATAAATTGTATTTCTGCATTTTAGTGTTTGATTTGAAGGTTATTGATGTTTAATTTTGTATAAACACCACTGGATGTCCAGTGTAAAATCTGGGTCCTTAAAGCAGAACCATTTGAGAGCCACTAAACTTTACCAACTAGCTCATTGCTGTAGTTGCAATTAAGTCTGAAGGTGCCCAGTGTCACCTTGAAAGACACATTAGCCATCATTTATGACTCCATAAAAACACATTTAAGAGCCAGTGTCTTCAGCACTATAATATATTTCACCATACATAATTATAAGTTAACGCAATTCTCAGTTTGTGGCAAGTTATCAGTGGCCAAGCTGGCCTTTGACACCGAAGAGATGAGTGCTGGTTATATTTACACCCTGGTCCTCATCATAACTATGATCATGTTGTTACAAGGAAGAGAACTATGCAAAATGCAGTGTCAGAAAGCAGGTTTAGATCTAATGGAGATACAGCCATTATCATGATCACGTCTGCAAGTTTTAGCTGATTCATGTGGTTTGTGGTTTTGCAGGAATGACTAGCAGATAAAGTGTCAGATATGGTGCAAGAGACAGCCTGGTTGTGTTTAGAAGGTAAACATTCTAGAAAAATTATCACAAAACATTTAGATATGGTTTATATACTGTTAAAGGGATACTCCACCCCAAAATGAAAATGTTGTCATTAATCACTTACCCCCATGCCATTCCAAACCTGTAAAAGCTTCGTTAGTTTTCGGAACACAATGTAATATATTTTGGATGAAAACCAGGAGGCTTGTGACTGTCCCATAGACTGCCAAGTAAAATATACCGTCAAGGTCCAGAAAAGTATGAAAAGCATCGTCAGTCCATCTGCCGTCAGTGGTTCAACCGTAATGATATGAAGCGACGAGAATACTTTTTATACGAGAAGAAAACAAAAATAACGACTTTATTCAACAATTTGTCTCCGCTGTGTCACTCCACAGCAGCGTAGTGCCATTTTGGAGAATCTGAGCTGTACGCAGGCAGCGTATGCTCTTCTGTGTCAACCGCGCCACAAGGATATGTTTTCTTTGTATATTTATGCTTTTATTTGAAAGAAAACAGTGCATCAGTGTAGCGCGTCTGACACAGAAGAGCATAAGCTGTCAGAGTACTGCTCAGATTCTCCAAAATGGGGCTACACTGATGTGGAGTAAATGTAAAGGTTAATGAAAATGTCATTGAAAAACACATTATTTACCATGATCTGAATATTATGGGGTTTATGGAGGGGAAAAAATGCAAGCCATCAGTCAAGCCAATTGCTTACATATATGGCAACTATTTTATGCAAATCAATACAATAATCTTATAATTTTGCATAGTGAGGATCGAAAATTAAAGCTTTTTTTTTTTTTTTTAAACCTTACTAATCATTTTGTAGACCTCAAAAGCTGCAAAAACTTGGTATTAACTATGGTATTTAAGCACAATATCTGGCTAATACTGAAACAGTATGTGGCCCAGTGCATGTTAAAGGGGTCATATGATGCTGCTAAAAAGAACATTATTTTGTGTATTTGGTGTAATGAAATGTGTTTATGAGGTTTAAGGTTAAAAAACACATTATTTTCCACATACTGTACATTATTGTTTCTCCTCTATGCCTCGCCTTCTGAAACGCGTCAATTTTCACAAGGCTCATCTCTCTGAAAAGCGAGGTGTGCTGTGATTGGCCGAATGCTTCAAGCGTGAGACGGAAATGTTACGCCTCTTAACATATTGTGAAGCCTTGTCCGGCCGGAGTGATGAGTCAAAAACATAAAACCCATTATAAACGTGATATAAACATGATTTCTAGTCGTGTCTTCTTTTCGAAGGCAAAAACAAAGTAGTTTCGCTTTCTCAACGAAACAACGTCACACACTGCGGCCTTGAGTGAGCAGAGACCGGCTTGAGAACGGTGCAGCAGGCGGATTCTACGAAGGAGCGTACCTTGGTCTTGCAGCAACCACATCTGATGACCCCGGGCTGGATGCCGCTTCGTCCACGGTGAAAGCCAATTCAACGATCCACAGTGCAAAGTTGATGTATTTCCTCAGCGACCAGCACGGATCAGCTCCAGGCATGACAAAGCGGATATCACCCTCTTTTGGAAGGCCAAACAAAGTAGTTTCGCTTTCACAGTGAAAAGCCCAGCGTCTATGGCGGTGGCAACAACAATACTACAACGAGAATAAAAGGTACGCCTTCTTTCTTTGCGTGAACATCTGGGCGCTGTTATGCAAATCTTCCCACATACTGACGTAGATATGTGGGGGGCGTGTTAGACCGAGCCGTTTCAGGGGGCGTTGGCGAGTCTTAACTTTTAAAAGAATATCTCTTTGGATTTGAGACTTTAGTCTTTGCAACTTCACAGATCTTCTTTATTCACCAAAAGCTTGTAACACTCCAAAAAGAAGGAAAATTTGAAATCGCATCATATGACCCCTTTAATAATTCATTAATCCCACAATATTCAGATCAGTGGTCAATCATTTTCAGTGGCATATTATTTGGCCATTATTTGTTCCCCCATCCACATTTGCCTTCCTACTTAATAGCATAAAATTGACCATCAAACACCAACTCTTTGAGAAAACATACATGCAGCCTCAGGTAGATTTTCCATTACAGAAACAAGGAGGAGCAAATGAACAAAAAGCGACTCCTTGCTGCTCAGTGAGCACGTTTAGTGCGTTTCGATCCATAATTGTGGAGACGGACATCTGTGTCCCTCCAGCAGTGCCTGCGCCTTTAAATGTAAGGCTTTTGTGTTGTCTGACTGCGGGGAACGCTGTGGTTAGACGCGGACTGTAGGGCGCGCGTTATCTGGAGGGAAACCATCTTCTGTTGCAGGAAAGACACAACGAAGTGGAGTCTTATTAAAACGTCCACAGATTGCCCGAGGCGGCCCAAATGACACGGTGGGAAAGGGTTTGGGGCTTGTCTGTTAGAGAGGCTGACTGGAATGGGAGAAGTGACGACTGTAGTCCATCTCTCTACGCCCGCTTTCGATCATGCAGCAGCTGGGTAAACTCTCCTGTCACATACAGACTGAGCGGTTATTTACCGAGCCTACATTATTTATTACGTGCGGAAAATAATCATTTGGCGGTCGTCTGTGATGCGGCAACATTTGAGAGGGAATCGTAGTAAGCGGCTGTGTCTCAAAACCAAAACACCCCACGCGACGCAACCGCCGCACTGGACGCATAGAAGCCATACGTCATCGATCGCAGAGCGTTCGCCTCACGGACCAATCAACTGTAAGCTCGAGACTACTAAATAAATAACCTTATTTATATTATTTAGACGTTTTAAAATTGTAGTTCATTAGGTTTCATTCATTTTAATTATATACTGTAATACTTCTTAGTATTCCTTATCATATGCATATACACATGATAAGAAAAAAAATATATATTATATATATATTCGTTATTATAATAAATCAATAGGTCATCACGACCAGATTGTGATGTAACGTCAGTTTAAAGGAATTATATTTATATTTGTATGATCCTCTGCAGCGCGTCAGAGACAGAACCCGTCGACGCGACGCCACCGACGCTTTCAGTGTATTGATTAGAATGGTAGAGATTTATTTTTGACGCGTCGTGACTCTCCGTGCATGAATGTTGGAATTTGGCGCGGCTGATGCCTAGAATGCTGTCTAGGTAGCAAGCTCGATATGTTTTGAGATACAGCCATTGCCTCATTGCTTTTCGTTTCAGCGCATCGTGAATACACAGGTGCTTCCACGGAATAATGCAGCTAAAAGATAAACAAATGCACAAGGTTTCCTACAAAAGTGTTTGCTGCGCCATTGTGCTCCTATCAGCACATTCTATACAGGGGGTCCAGTGGGCGTCGCGCGTATGCTGTACTGGTGACGGAGCTTTTGCTCGTGGATGATGAGGAGGAGGAGGATGATGAGGATGGGGGGGATGAAAGGGACGGGGAGGGCGGTGCACAGAGGGAAACGTCATTGACATCAGGGGCGGCTTGCATCAGCACACAGTAGTGGTGTTAGTGGCCAGCGCACTGAACTGTAAACCACATTTCAATGTCTCTTCTTCGTCCTGTGTTCTTCCACGCGCACTCACGCTAGCCTCGCCTCTCTCCCATCACTCTAACGGTGCAGGACCCGCGTGCTCGGCCGCCGGCTACCGCAAGGCAGAGGATGAGATGTCCGGAACCACATCCCAGGCGGACCCGATAGATGCCACAGCTCGGATTGTGCTGCTCAACCGAGCCCAGACCACCAAATTTTGTGACAACCATGTCAGGTGAGTTCATTCAGGTCTTTACTGTAGACAGCAGGAAAATGTTACAGTGCAGTTTGAATTATTCGAGCTCGTTTTAATGTATCCTTTG
The DNA here is from genome assembly GCF_018340385.1 of Cyprinus carpio. Taxonomy (NCBI): domain Eukaryota; kingdom Metazoa; phylum Chordata; class Actinopteri; order Cypriniformes; family Cyprinidae; genus Cyprinus; species Cyprinus carpio. The sequence continues at coordinate 15,407,826 of NC_056595.1, read as the reverse complement.
TTTAAAGTGTGAAGATGATCAGGTCTCACGGTTAGTAATATGAGTGTGGTCCCTCCGAGGCTTTAATGTAGCAATTTTAAAAGCATGTTAAAGATGCTGCAAACAATTGTATCTTTGTTGTCTAAAATAAATGCAAAGGAAAATGCATATGCATATGGATGAGCATTTCACTTCCACTATCAGTTTATTTATTTACACTATGTTCAGAAGTTTGAGGTCGGTAAGATGTTTTAATGTTTATGAAAAAAGCTCTCTGTTTACCAAGGCTGCATTTATTTGATCAAATATATAGTAAGAACAGTAGGACTATTGTGAAATAATATTGCTATTTAAAAATTGCTCTCTTCTGTTTTAATATATTTTAAAATGTAATTTGTTCCTGTGATGGTAAAGCTGAAATTACTGCAGTTGTTACTTGTTGTCACACTAGCCTTCAGAAATCATTGTAATATGATGATTTCTTAAGTAATATTTCAAATTGTTTAAAATGGTTATGCCTATTAATATTTTTGTGCAAACCTTGATACATTTTGTTTTTCAGTGACTCCAAATTTTAGAAAAGTAATTTCACGTTTCTGTTTCTCTGTTTATGTGAACATTTTTTTAATCAATTTATTTGCTCATTTATATATGTCTCATCAAAATTGTCTTTATGCACATTTTTGCATTGCTTCAATAATAACTAAAATAATGCACCAACAAGAATGTTTTGTATATCTTTACTTATAAAAATCTACACAAAATTTAAAACTTCTGCTTCTCAGTAAATAATGCAAGTGAATTGATGTTGGCTGGGGATGCACCCTTAATTTTTATTTATTTATTTATGTATTTTATTAATACTCCTCCCTTTTTTCCTATGTTTCACAGTCACATTTTTGTTTTCACCTGTTATTCTTGAATTAATTATTAAATTAAACACATTGTATTTGATGCCTCACCAACAACACAGCTGTTCCAGCATTTCATGATCCAGCATAAAGATAGTCTTATGAACTCCTAATTATATGAAATTGATTGTAAAAATGATTTAATCAAGATTTTCCCTGGAATTTACATGCTAATGTATACAACACTGAATGCGACATCTGAATAGCTTCCATTAAGTGAAATACTCCACCAGAGATTTCCTGCGAGTACACAGAGGTCATGTTCCAGGCCGTGCTTGGCTAGAGTTCATCTGCAGTTCCAGAACAAAAAGTCTTTTGCTCTTCAAAGTGCCCAAGTCCACCAAAGCCTTTGAGTGCTTTTTATCTCTTGAATGGCTATTATGTCAGATTGATTTGTTTCATATGCAGTGAAATTCTCCTTGATGACAAATTTGCACTTTTTAAAACATTATGAATATGATCAATAGTTGTATCACTTTCATATTAGTGCCATAATATGGAAGCTCAGACAAAATCTGCCTCTCAGTACCGAAACACTCACCCACACACACTTCATCGATCCGCCAGTTTATTCTAAAGATTCGATTCTGCTCTAAAAGGCTCTATTTTGGTTCCTGTAACAAGGCGGGCCTAGAAATCCGTAGCCGTTTTGTCATTAGCTAATTTCAGATCAGACGGAGCTCTGACCTTTTCAGCTCATCAGCTGTGTGTCTGGAGCAGTGGCAATTTTCAAAAGAATTGTTCAGATCACTCTCTTATTCCTTGATCTTCATGTTTTATTTACCAACTGGTTTCTGCTTCCAATTGCGTTGGCATCAATTGGTCAGCTGTCAGTCATAAAGTAACCAGACCAACAAATCCAGCAGTGCAATCATCCATATCAGTCTTTTAGGGTAACCCCAGGTACTACACATCATGGTGACGGCAGTGTGGGTTACTGTTTGTGTGATTGGACCGCTGAATGTTAATGAAGGGGATCATATGAATGGTCTCAGCCACTCTTTGATGTCAACGATAGTCTCCTGTACTTCCAGGTCAGCTACCGAGCTGCTGTTTGAGGCCATAGTATAGGTTACATGGGTGTGTTAGGCTGTGAACTCATTGCCGATGAGCCCAAGAAGGGTGTCGTGTTTACAAAAAAGTCTGCACTCTCACAAGTTCACATGCTGTAGTATAGAAACATTCTTACACTCTTAAAAATAAAGGTTCTTTATTGGCGTTTATGCTTCCATGAAGAACCTTTGACAATATAACCTTTCCATTGCACAAAAGATTCTTTTATAGTGGGAAAAGGTTCTTTAAATTATTAAAAAGATATTCACACTTAGAAAAAAATGAGTCTTTGAAGAACTGTTCACTGAAAGGTTCTTTAGCGAACCCAATGTGGTCCTTCTATGGCATCGCTGCAAAACCCCCCTTTTTAAAAGTGTACCATTGGATTTACCGAGTACAAAATGGGCCTCCAGATGCGGATATAAACACACACCCACACAAACAGATACTGACTCACGTTTAGATTTGGACAACCTTGGGACGGAGGCAAATTTGTAGTCCTAGAGGTTATTTTTAGGTGTTCTTAACAGCTATTTTCATGACTGTAAAACATTTACTGCTCCAATCAGCTATTCAAGAGCTACTTAGGAGTTCAATCAATACCGATAATTGACATACACGGCGAGAAACGTCCATCCTTACCGCCCAGACACTTATTTTGGGATTGTTTATCTAAATTTAATGCAGTGGGCAGTGAAGTGTCAGGCATTCATGAAAGCAGGTAGATGTTGAAGAACACTTACGAATGCTCTTTTGGAGTGGAGCTAATTCTAAATTAGTGCTGTTATGGCCTTGGCTGTATATTTAGATGTTTAAAAATAGTTTGAAGCTGATAGATTACTTTTAATCGTGGTCAATTTTCCCTTTCGCTTCTCTAGCACTGCTAAATATGGGATCCTTACCTTCCTTCCACGGTTCCTGTACGAACAGATCAGACGAGCGGCTAATGCTTTCTTTCTCTTCATCGCTCTTATGCAGGTATGACACTTGGCACACTGCCTGAACTGCATGTGCTTTGTTTCGATGGCCTCAGAGTACAGCATGTATTACTTGTGGTGATTTCTTTCAAAGGGGATCACCGAGGAGCTATACTGCTTATGCTATGGCATGTCCATTTGTGTATTAAATCCATTTTTGGAAGTGATCCACTATTTCACTCTCATCCACAATGAGCCATTATGCACTCTCAGTTATGGCCACCATGTGATCCAACTTGTTAAGCCGGTATTGCATGAAAACAAGTGAGCAAAAAAGCTAAATAGCTAAAAGGTTTCTTCACTGTGTCATCTTATTTACTCATTACAGTGCTTTGCAAGGCAGCATTGTATTGATATTCCTCAAAAAACCTGTCTAAGTGGGTTGTTCTGTACCAGTAACACTCTACAATGACTTCAGCCTTTGTTTTGAAGTCTTAGTGTGCTATGTTTTATCACTTAGCATCCATATCCATGCTATATTCCAAATCTTGTGAAGTCAGATTAAGATTCTATTTTTTCCTACCGAAATTTGTTCATTTTAAAGTAGACAGGACTTTTCTAAAGCATGTTGTTTTACCACCAAAGTGTAGCACCTCATATTATATTTATCTGTGTACATTGTCAAATGCAGCAAATCCCTGATGTCTCACCGACGGGTCGCTACACAACACTGGTGCCCCTTATCTTTATTCTGACAGTGGCTGGGATCAAGGAGATCATTGAGGATTATGTGAGTATTCTGCTGAATGGAACAATGAATTAGCGTTAAACTGTCCAGACTATGTTTTGGCAACACTGGATAAGTGCATTGTCTTTGAAATGCAGTTGATATTTCGGATGAATAATGCTGATGAGATGTCACATGTTGTGTTCTTGCAGAAAAGACATAAAGCAGACAATACGGTGAACAAGAAAAAGACAACAGGTTGGGTATTACTATCATATCTGTATAACAGTGTCAGAAATTAACTAGGACAGCTCAGTAAAAATGCCACTAGAAGTAACAAAAATGGCCTAGAAAATTTGAGGACAAGACGTGCTTTTATCTGTTATCTAAGATTTTATATATATGTCAAAATGACTCTATTAGGCCTATCAAGTTATGGGTTTAGTGCTTTTGCAGTCATGGTAGTGACCTATATCTGTCAAATATTTGTATTCAGTCTCTTGGAGGCGAGTTCTGTTAAATATGTAGCAAATATGGTTTTGAAAACATCATGATGTACAACAACGATTCTTCTATTATTACTTTTTTTAAAAATTATTTTAATAAATATTCAAAATATTTTTACCCATGATCTTTAAAAACAAATTAATTATTTAATAATGTTAAATGTCAGTAATGTCAAAATGTATATTTACTTTTAATGTTTACTTTTTAAAATAATGTACATTATAACATTGTGATGCCAAATTAACCTCAGCATTTAAATTATTGATTTTTACATTTTAGTGTTTTTTATGCAAAATAGTATATCGTTTTAATGTTTTAAAAATAATTATTGCCTTTTTGTTATTGTTTAGAAAATGCCCTCATGATAGTGAAAATTGCTTCTTAATAAAAAAGTGAATTTCATGTTGTGTGATTCATTTTATATATTTATATATAGTCACAAGGGGAGTTTTTCTGATAATGTCATTATTTTCCAGTTCTGCGTAATGGAGCATGGCAGACCATCATATGGAAGCAGGTAACCCTGTCTTTCTCTCTCTCTCTACATCTTGTTTTTTTCTTACTCTACTCCTCTGTTTCTCTTCTTTCTGTCAATGATGCTTTCCTTTCTGTCCTGTTGTTTTTATTTTGGTAACACCTGCCTTTTTCTGTTCACCTTTTTGATTTTGTACTTCCTGCTGTGTATTGCTCCTCCTTTCTTTGTTTCAAGCACTGTGGTCTCTTTCTTAATCTTATTTTCTCCCTCTTCATGCTGTTGCAATGCTGCACCTGCCCACTAGGTGGCAGTGGGAGACATGGTCAAGGTGACCAATGGGCAGCATCTCCCGGCTGACATGGTCATAGTGTCCTCCAGGTCAGCACACAGTGTGTTTGTGTGTGTATCCGTGGGGTTTGTCATCATGTGTTTGTATTGTAGAGTGATTTATAGCTGTGAAAAATAACATGCATGTTATTTTGGGAATGTGTTTCAGGCAAATATATATGTTTGTGTGCAGCTGTTTTGTGTTCAAAATCTGCTGCTGTTTTGTCTTACAGTGAGCCTCAGGCGATGTGCTATACTGAAACATCCAACTTAGATGGTGAGACCAATCTAAAGATCCGACAGGTATGTATTACATATACGTTTTGTGTGTTATGTTTAATGTGTTTTAAGAGTTTAACATGCTTGTTGTTTGTGAAATGTGTGTTTCAGGGTCTCCCTCTCACAGCTAGTTTTCAGTCTCTGGAGGAACTGATGGTTTTGTCTGGTCGTCTTGAATGCGAGGGGCCAAACAGACACCTGTATGACTTCACTGGAACACTGCGCTTAGACAATCACAAGTATGTCAACTCGCTGTTAATGAGAATTTGAAATATAACTCACACACACACACTACAGTCAGTCATCGTGTGCTTGTATTACAGCCCAGCTCCTCTTGGGCCGGACCAGGTGCTGTTACGAGGCGCCCAGCTCAGGAACACGCAGTGGGTTGTGGGAATTGTAGTTTACACTGGACATGATTCCAAGCTAATGCAGGTAAGTGTGATCTCATAAAAGCTAGATGTGGACCATTGCTGTTACAGTTAACAAAAAAAAAATAATTATAAATATATAGAATAATATACAAAATGTAAAGAAATATTTCCTTGGCTTGGCTACTTACTGTATTATATGTATTATTAATAATAATTAAAGCTAAACAAATATAAAAATGACTGGAACGGAATAAAGTTAATAAAATAAACTAAAATTAAAATAAAAACTGAAAATATAAAATAAAAGCTAATTCAAAATATTAATAAATAGTGTAATAATAAATTCATTTTATATTATATAGAACAGTAAAATAACACTGATGTGGACAGTTATTTTGAATAACTGTAAAGGGTGAAAATGCTTTGAATTTTTTCTTATTTGTACCATGCAAATAAAGTACTGTATTATTTAAAGGAAATGCTATGAAAATACCATAGAGATAAATATGGTAACCATTCAGGTGGTTTTAATGGTGCAATCATCTGAAATTACTGAGGCTACATTTTTCTAATGCCTTTTATGGATAAAAACATATTCATGGAGTCATTATAGATGTAAATAGTAATATGCATCTACGTTACCATTCTAAGTTTTGTGGTCGGTATGTATGAATGCATGTATTACTGTATTTTGAACAGTAGTGTATATGCAAGGTGTTTGTTGAGCATTGATATAAAGTTGTCATCCTGCAGAATTCTACTAAAGCTCCACTGAAGCGCTCTAATGTGGAGCGCGTGACAAACATGCAGATCCTTGTTCTGTTCGGGATTCTCCTGGTCATGGCGCTGGTCAGCTCCATCGGTGCCGCCATATGGAACCAACAGCACACAGATGAGGCTTGCTGGTACCTTTCCCGTGCAGGTGAAACCCACAGCTGCTTTGCCCTTTCAACTATGGATTTAGAATATTAATTGTACCTTTTCACTTAATAGCACTTACTAAGACAAAAAGAAATGCTTTTGATAATTTTGCATGTGGTTGTGTATCCAGGTGACATCTCCCTGAACTTCTGGTACAATCTGCTAACCTTCATCATCCTCTATAACAACCTGATTCCCATCAGCCTCCTGGTCACACTAGAAGTGGTCAGATTCACACAGGCTCTCTTCATCAACTGGGTAAAGTAATAATAAACACCAATTACATTGGTATCAACTGTGTAATCACAATGTTAAAATATAGTGTTTTTCAAACTGTACCAAAACCATGAGCACAGAACTGTGATTTTGAACTATTGTGAATAAGTGTTTTGTTTGTCATGCATGTTTACAGGATACTGAGATGTATTATGCTGAAACAGACACTCCGGCTATGGCCCGAACATCCAATCTGAATGAAGAACTCGGCCAAGTGAGGAAAAGCTCCTCCTATTAACTCTTCCAAATGTTTATTTACCTCGACTCCAATACATCTCATTCACTGTCTTTTTCTTTTTTAGGTAAAATATCTATTTTCAGATAAGACCGGCACTCTCACCTGCAACATCATGCATTTTAAGAAGTGCACGATAGCTGGAATTACATATGGGTAATTGTAGTGTTCCTTTGTTTTCATACATCAATACACTCACATTATCTTTGTGCTTTGCATCGTTCTGGCTCTATTAGCGTGCATTGATCTGTTACTTTTTGTTTATATTTGTGTGAGTGGCCACTGATCTATAATGCTGTCTGCAGGCATTTCCCAGACCTGGAGTGCGATCGATCCATGGAGGACTTCAGGTCAGATACCACTGATTCTATCTCTGTCCTGTACCCTAGTGAATATTATGCAGGTCTAAGAAAATAACATTAATAATTATTTTTTTTTTTCATTCACCTCACTCACCCTCCACAAACAAGAAATAAACCCACTTAGATTAACCATCCCTCACCCATAAAAAACAAAAGAAAAAAATCATATAAGATCATTTTAGCTGTTCTTTTTCATACCTTGGAGATTAAAACACAGTTTCTTGTCGATTGTTATGTATGTTAATGGTTCAAATATGCCCTTTTTCCTTCTCTATAGCCCACATCCCCACAGATTTGTGAGTTTTTGACCATGATGGCTGTTTGTCATACTGTTGTTCCTGAGCGAGAAGGAAACCAAATTATCTTCCAGGCTTCCTCACCAGGTACCAAAACTTTCTTTATGGTTTCTGAATATTTGAAGCTGCTCCCTCAGTTTGATTTAGTAGTTAGCCAGTTAATTGTCACACTTAAAACAGTTTTCATATAATTAAAAAATGATATATTGAAAAACACACAAAAATAATTAAAAATGAACAATTCATATGTTATATGTCATAATGCTGTGATTGCCAGGCAGGGGATAAACCTAAAAACAATACAAAAAAACATTTCACGTCTTCCATTCCTTTTTGTCTTTCAAGTTTAGCTGTGTCATTTTTTGTAAAAAATTATATAAAAATATTAGATATTTATTTTAAATTTGTGTAAAGAAAATTACTAATATCAATTAATCATAATGTTTCATATAAATATTAATATAAATGTACTTATATTTTTTTATATATGCACATACTACTTCTAAAAATTCAATAAGGATGCATTAAATAAACAATGTTACAAAAAACATTTATTTCAGTAAAAGTCTTTTTAAACTTTCTGTTCATCAAAGTATCCTGGAAAAAATGCATCACAGTTTCCACAAAAAAACTGTTTCAACATTGATGAAATGTTTCTTGAGCACCAGATCAGAATTTTAGAATAATTTCTGAAGGATCATGTGACGCTGAATATTCAGCTTTGCACTACATGAATAAATTACATTTTAAAATAAATGTAAAAATAGAAAACAGTTATTTTAACATTTACAGAAGTACTGTGTTTACTGGAATTCTTTTAGCCTTGGGGACTTTTAACTGATGTTTCCATAATCTTGTGCTTTCAGATGAAGGAGCTCTGGTTAAAGGTGCCAAAAGTCTAGGATTTGTTTTTACTGCACGAACGCCACATTCAGTCATCATAGAGGCGGTTAGTGTGTGTTTTCTTGCCATTAATAATGAACCAAAACTCTTTGTATGGTTCCTATTTAATGCATGCATTTCTTGTGTTTGTTTCTCAGAGAGGAACAGAGCAGACATATGAGCTTCTTAATGTACTGGAATTCTCCAGGTAGGAACCTGTGAGCTCTTACACCTTCACACATACTCAGTCACAGCATCACAAATACTCTGTATGTTGTGTTTCAATGTCTGTCTTTCTTGCAGCAATCGCAAAAGGATGTCAGTGATCGTCAGAACACCTACAGGAAAACTTCGACTTTATTGCAAGGGAGCGGTGTGTGTTAAACCACATAATTAGCATAGAGACAGAATGTAAATGACCATTTAAAAGTTTGGGTCTGTGAGAAGAAGTCTCTTATGCTCTCCAGGACTGCGTGTATTTGATCAAACACAGTAAAAATAGTAATATTGTGAAATAATTTTTTTTTGTTGTTGTTGTAATATTATTTTTGTAATATATTATGAATATATGGCACAAGCCATTGTAATATAGTGATGTTGTGTATGTATCACAGGACAATATGATTTTTGAGCGTCTGAATGAGACGTCACAGTATAAGGACCTGACCGTGGCCCATCTGGAGCAGTTTGCCACAGAAGGTGAAGAATTTCTCAAGCTTCTCATTGTTTGAAGGTTTAACATTTTATCTTCTCTCTGGATTAGCTTTGGTTTGTGTTTGTTTGCACGTGCAGGGCTGCGGACGCTTTGTTTTGCGTATGTGGATCTTGAGGAGGGGGCGTATCAGGAATGGCTGAAGGAGTACAATCGTATCAGCACTGTGCTAAAGGACAGGGCGCAGAAACTGGAGGAATGCTACGAACTTATAGAGAAGGTACCTAATATTTTTAATATCTGTTATTTATGTATATATTATTGTATATTTTGTGTGTGTGTGTGTGAATGGAAATACTGTACCTGAACAAACCCTAAAGGTTCACACCAAGTATTATAACTATTTTAGTGTCCACACTAGTGGACAATAATGTCTGTTTATTCTAAGCGCACAATCGTCTGCAACTTTAAATTCTCGAGCTTGTTATTGCAGGATTGATTCTGATCTGATGCTGAATGCATCTTTTGTACATGGCTGTGCTCCAGATGCAGTGGTTTGACTGGTCAACAGGTGGCATTGTAACATTACATTTTCACAGTCGTGAACTCCGATGGTGCAGAAGTTCTTGCTCTGTTGTTCTCTCATTAACTGCTACAAGCTATACTCTCACTGCCTTCCCATCAGACTGGATGACACAGTACTGCAAAACTTTGAGTCTACTGATCAGAGATCTGAGCCTCAGGACACAGACGCTGTTATTTGGAGCAGTGAAAATCCAGTTTGTTGGGTTTTGTGTGCTTTTCAGGGCTCTGGCCCAGATTAGTAGTCTGAGGAGGGGTTGGTTTACCACAGCGAGGATAATAACCTGCACCAGTCTGCCAAGAGCCCCATAAAACCAGAGTCAACAACACTACTGTGTTACATCTGCACACACATAAATACACCAATACTCCTCCACATACACATACTCTCACACAGAGAAAGAGAAATTAAAAAGAATTGGATAAGACATGGTAAAAGATGGAGAAGAGAAGGTGTGGAATATGTTCAGGTTTCCTGTATTTACTGAATTTCTGTGTGTGGCTGTATTTAGTGTAGTAGTGTTTTCCAGCTATGGTTTGGGGTTTTTCAGTATCATGAATGATACTTCAAATCGTACAATGTTAAGGGTATGCTGTTACGTTTCTAAGGAAGCAGACTGTGGAGATTAAAACAAGTTTAAAAATCACATAGACTTGCATTAAAGGAGGCACTCAAGTCATGTGTAAAGACCATGTGTAAAGTAACATCATAATGCAAATTATTTTCTTATGTTAGCGAACAGGATGCAGAATTGTAAATAAAGTGATAATGTAAAAATTTAAATGTATTGAAGAATGAATTAAAATGATTTGAAATTCAGGAAATGCAATAAAATCTGTAATTTTAGTTTATTTAATAATACATATAAACAAAAAAGATTAATTACTAAAAAAAATAAACTAAAAATTTATATCAAAAAAAAATACTATATAATATTTATAAATTTGGTAAAATTAATATGGTCCAAATGAACTGTATGTGGGGAGGTTACCATTTTTATAGTTTAAATTATATATTTTTCTCTCTCTCATCTTCTTCTCTTTATTTTTGTCAAACGCAGAACTTGCTGTTGCTGGGTGCCACTGCAATAGAAGACCGACTGCAAGCAGGAGTCCCGGAAACCATAGCAACACTCATGAAAGCCAACATCAAGATCTGGGTTCTGACCGGAGACAAGCAGGAGACGGCCATCAATATTGGTGTGTGTCATACATATATATATATATTTATACCACAAAGTTACGTCAACAATATAACACCTTCTAAGTCCATAACTGATTATAACATGATGTTGCTGTTGTGGGTGTTTGACATCAGACGATCACAGCGGCACCCAGGGTGATGTACACAGTTAATATTCAACATTTATTCCTGTGCAAATATAATGCATCAGTGGGTCAAAGTGCTGAAAAAGCTGTTGGTCTGTAATTAGATTTTTTATGTTTGAAAATGTTATAAAAGAAGTCTCATATAGTCACCAAGGCTGCTTTTATATTGTCAAAACAAAACAGTGATATCATGAAAAAATAACATTGTTACAATTTAAAATATTTAAAAACTGTTATAATATATTATAATATAATTTCTGTTATGGCAAAGCTGAATTTGCAGCAATCATTACTCCAGTTTTCAATGTCACATGATCCTTCAGAAATCATTCAAATATGTTGATTTGGTACTCAGTTATTATCAATTATTATTGCTGCTGAATTGTTAGTAATTTTTATACACTTTTCATATTTACATAGGAAATAATAATAGCTGTTGAAAATTCAAGTTTACCCAAGTATACTACAACAGAAAATGGTTACCCTCAGATGAATAAATACAATTTTAAAGTATACTACAACAGAAAATGGCGACTAAAACAGTCGCATTTGCGACCATAAATATTAATTTGCGAGTGACGTTTTTGCTGAGGTCGCCACTGGCGACCTAAGTCCGCCACTGCGACTACCCGCCGAAGCTCCTCAGGATTTAACCGCTAAAAAAGTTTTCTCCGTCGGATGATTTGCTTCATTCTAGCAGCGCCCCGTCTGTGATAAAACGAACTCGGGCCAAAGGTTAATACACACAACTACACCGAGTGTAGACCTGCCGCATGTACAGCAGCTTTCAGCCGAGATCGGCCCATAGAGAAAAAGCCGTCTGTCAGCCAGAAGTGATTTGTAGAGTCGGCGCGGCTCTGGCTCATTATCTTCTCACCGATGCCGAGACTGAACCGACAGAGACGCATTTCAGCCAGCATCAGCCCGAGTGTTATTGCTATCTGGGTATATATTTACATGTTATAACTTAAAAATTTGAATGTTATGCCTTTCTTCCTAATTGTTTTGCGATCAGATCTTTTGTTATGTTCACGTATTAAACTGAGACGATGCGCATCAAAGTTTTAGTGGAAAAAGAAACAGTCCTCATCTCTGCCGCACATCAGTGCTGACGCACACAGTCTGGTAAATGCAGCTCCGCTGTGCAGCGAGAGAGAAATGACGGAGACGTAAGAAGGGAAAGTGCAGAAAATACAGCGTCTATTTCGTGCACAACTTGAACAAACTAGAACAGGTAAAGCTGTCAGCTGTATGAATATTGGCAATATCGTTAACAATCCTCGTTTATAATAATTACTAATATGGCTTCTTCTAAACAAGATCTTGGTCTGTGTTCTTTTATTGCGTGAATGCGTGGGGTTATGGTTTGCGGCACGATGTATGTTAAAATACATCGTGTATACACTCACTAAACAAAGAGTGACAGCTTTTTCAGTGGTAATGAGCACTCTTTGCAAGCTTTCTAATGATCCATTTAAAAAGTAGAACTTTGTTTTTCAGCCACACACAACGTTGCAAAAGTTTCAGGAATGACATCTGCATATTTATGTGGGATTCACTCTCGAAGTAGCAGTGATTGACACAATGATGACCAAAGCAATAGACGGGAGAAAATATGTGAAAAAGGGCATTAAGACAAGAGCACCCTCACTAATTTTAGAAGCACCCTCAGTGATTATTTCTGGAACCTGGTTAATACGCTTTTATTGCAAAACTATATACAACAACAACAAAATACAAATTTAATAAAACAATTGAATAAATGCATATTTATAAGTTAAGCACTTAACTAAAATAACTAGGCTATTAATAATTATTAGAGAAGGCTGACTATAATCAGCTTGCTTCCATTTAATAAGATAAGCCTACTCCTCATCTGAATTAGAAAAAAAGCGCTTCGTCTTCAGTGATGCAAGAACGTTTGAGCATACACGTAATCTCTGAGCAAAAGCAGAGCCAATTCATAAAATAACAATGTATATTTAAAAGCACACATCCAGTTTTGTGTGAGTGAAGGAAATCCACTTGCGAGTGGAGATTCGTGCTCCGCGCATTACATGGATCACGTAACATTATGCGCTCTCAATATCTGTCAAATATCACGCTATAGAAACCGCCTAAAATTAAGTATAAAGAGAAGAAGAAAGCGGCCCTAGGCAGCTACACATGCCAGGATACGCCACTGCCAGATGCAGTTAGAAATTTACTAAAAACAAGTCTATCGCAAGACATCTGGTGGGGGGTGGGCACCTGGGGTGGCCAGCCAAATTTCATGGGGGGGCCGGTGCCACCCCTGGCCACCACGTAGACACGCCTCTGAGGAGGAACCCAAGCTACACCCAGTGGCCAAGTGATGCTTATGCTCCATGGATACTGGTACAGACTCTGTGTAATGAACAATTCTTTGTGACTGTAGATTTCAAGCTGGAAAAGACATTTAGTTCCCACTTTAAGTGAACCTTAGTTCCCAGGTCATCTACAAGATGGATTAAAATGCTGATAAAGTCAAGAAAAGATGAGACAAACACATGACAGTGTGATTGAAATGTTAAAATGTAAATAAATATATAATAATAATCATAAAATAAATAAAACACGTTTAACCTAAAAAAAATTATTTGGCTCCTAAGTTTTTTTCTTATAGGAGCCAATTTTCGATGTTTTTGTTTGGAGCCCTGTGGTTATTTCAAATTTTAATATTTTTAACAGTATTACTGTTTTTACTATAGTTTTGGTCAAATAAATGCAGCATTGGTAAGCATTAATTCCTTATTTCAAAAAATCTTAATTATTTCAAACCTTGATGAAAAATTTATTTTTTACTCCATAGTACATTATATTTTTAAGCTAAAATACTTGCTTGTATTTTAATTTCAAAGTAAATTACAGGCAGCTGCTTTAAATTAGACTGACAAAGAAGTACAATGAAACAACACAATACAATATCAAACAGACACTGACTGAAAACACACACTGGAGATGAACCAGTGGACAAAGTCAGACCGATAGGCAGTCAGGCGGGCGCTGCAAACAGACGGCTCAAAATAAATTGGGTGAGACTGGAGATGAACCAGTGGACAGAAGACAGGCATTAGTGGGTAATGACAGATATACAAAGAGGTTAAGTTGTTGTTGGGGCGTGTATGTGTGGCTTTGTGTAACGCCTCTACTGTAACTGTCCTCTGTGTCTCAGGTTACTCCTGTAAGCTGGTGTCACATGGCATGTCCCTCGTCATCGTCAATGAAGATTCCCTGGATGTGAGTACATATTGTGTTTTTATATGAGTGTGTGTGTTAAGTGTTCTCAGACTGTCTCTGGAGGACGCTGGGTGTGGACAGGTGAGGGAAGTGTGTGTCTTTGTTCTCGTACAGGTGAAGGTAATTAAGGTGTCTGGTGTCATCATTGAGAACATAATGAATGCGTGATGGATCGTATGGAAACACATATGAGCAAAACACACATATATGATATGACATAAAAGCACATGAGAAAAAGCTGAAAAGCACACACAGGTGTTTTTTCAGTTAGAGGAATGTTTCTGTTCTCTAGGATGATTTTAAAGAAAAAATGCTTTAGCAAATACTTCATCATTCCAGTTTTAAAAGGTGAATTATAATGGCTATCAATTTTATTGCGTCTCTTTGATAATGTTTTCCTTATTTCTCAACTATTCTCTACTTCGTCAGCTTCTCTATTTTTCTCTCTCACACACACACACAAGGTTAATTACTTCCAGACAAAAAAGTCATAATAGGGAGCTCTTAAAGTCTCCGATCTCTGAAAACAGTCGGCCAGACAGCAGAGCATCACACACATATAAACACATTTCACATTGATAACGGTTTGTAACACTGTTGCCAGATTTTGGGCTTATTTTGTTTCCAGTTATTCTGTTTGTGAAATGAAAACAGTATGTTCAGATGGGTTGGATTGTTGTTGTTGTTGGAGACTTTAAGAGGCCATGCTATATTGTAAATATACTTATGGCTAAAGGGTATTGTTGCCCCTCAGTAGCATCAAATTGCTTATATTAACCCCCCTAGATCTGTTTTCAGATGAGAAGCATGAGTTTGCACGAGTGCTGAATGTTGCATGTGATTAAAAAAGGTTGTATCGATATAAGATGCTATAACATTGTGACCCTTAGCAATAGTCAGAACATGTTGAAAAATACACTTCTGTCAGTAATGTTTTGCATCGTATTCCATTGTTTTCAGCAACAGTATGCTCATGAATATGGAGTTACATTATAGTTATATATTTTAGTGAACTAAAAAATCTCAAAGAAAATGTAATGTTTTATGTATATCTATTAAGATAGATTTACTTGTGTACCCAACCATTAAGTTTGGGCTTTGAAAGATTTTTTTTAATGTTTTTTAAAAAGTTGTCCTTTATGTTCACCAAGGCTGCATTTGTTTGATCAAAAATACAGTAAAACAAGCAAAAAAAAAAGTTAAAATAATACTGCAAAATACTATTACAATTTAAAAATTGTGCTACATATTGACCAATCAGCATCCAGAAATGGATCTGTTTTATAAGTGTGTATTAACTATTCTTATTTTATCAATAATTACCTGCCATGTCGCTTTTTTTTTGTCTTTTTTTTTGATGTAAAAAAAAAATATGCCGAAAATTCATGCTCGGTGTGAAAATTCATGCAACTAATTGGTTCAATCTGAAGCCTACAACCTGGCAACAAGTTTTTGCGGTTGCAATGGATGGCAATTAATAAATGATAGTGTTGTTTTTGTTCTGCCTCTAATAGGCCGCCATTTGTAGTAATCAATATTGCGCTTTTAAAAGTTGTCCAGCCACATTATTGGATTTATTGAATGGCCTTCTATTTGTATATTTTATGCAGCTAGTAAAAAAGCATAGTAAAGATTGATATTTGAGGAGATGGGCAGCTTTCATTTCGGTTAAAATCTCCAAAGGAATTCTTTCTTATCTTACCAAGCTCTTAAAATAACCCACAATACCTCAGACACTGCTGAGGTGAGCCTAATGACACAGCTGTGCGTGTCTGTGTGGAAGATATGGAGTGTGTGAGTTTGTGAATGAGAGAGAGTGTGTGACAGCTGTCGTTTTGTGTAACACACAGTTGGGCCAACACATCACACTCCTCCATGTCTGTCGTCTATATAATGCACAGATACGTTCATCGTTGTTGATGGTATGATTGGTCGATTTTCTCTGTCTCTCCTGTCACACAACTCCTCCTTCGTCTGTCAGCGGCTCCCAAATTTACAGGAACAGTGTGTGCATTAGAGTGTGTTCAAGCATAAGTGTGTGTATCGGATGAGGAGTAACACGATCTCCTTTTGGCGCTCAATCTCGTCAAAACAAATTCTGCCAGCACAGCCTCCTGGGTAAACATGATGGCTTTTGACTCAGACTCTGTGACAAGTTCCATCTGTCACTCTGCTGTGACACACACACACACACACACACACACACACACACGATCCCATTCAGACAGCTGGTGTCCTTGTAACACACACTGAGGCATTCTTACCCAGACATTTTCTTTGCCTCCTTCCTTTGTTGCACATATTCTTTCCATGGCTCACACATATTTGTTCTTACTTTCCCAGACATACATACACACACATACACACACACACACTGCTGTCTGTCTGATCTTTCTGATAGGCTGCGTTCCACATTTGCTGTCACACTGCCTGCATTACATGACTTACACAAACACACTCTCTGTAATCATCATTAATCATACACACACAGTTTGTGCTCCTCTTTTCTGTTCTCTTTGTGTAATACAAATGCTATACATAGCACATAGAGGTCAGCACATGCACAAGACGGCTGGCATGTGATTGAAATCTCTCTGTCACGCACTCTATTTAGGGGCCAGGTATCACACAGGTATCCACATGTTTGTTTGCTTTATAAGTATGGGGCTGTTTCTGTCTTTTAAAAGGATAGCTCGCACTAAAATGTAAATTCTATTAGTATTTTCTCATAGTTTGCTGTCGATCCATACTCGTATGAGGTTATTTTGTCTGTGAAATGCAAAAGATGATCATTTTGAAGTTCATGCAGCTATAGTGACTCCAAAAACAAATACCATAATTGTAGTTGATATGACTTATATTCCAAATAAACCATTCCTTTATAAAGTCTTTATGTGGTTTCTGTTAACTTTTATGGCAAGAAAGGAACTATTAAGTGAACCATTCCTTTATAAAGTCTTATCTTATATAGTGAAACATTATTATTATCCATACTTTGAACACTTAGGATAGAATATGTTTGAAATTTCTGAGGACATTTGGAATAAAAACAAAGCAAAAAGATGCCATTGCTGATCAATACTTTTGCTTTTATAAAATCTAATCTATATTTATATATATATATATATATATATATATAGATATATATATATATACTTTAAAATCTAAACATATTTAAAAGTTAAAAATATTTATATATTATTTAAAACATTAATGTCCGTACTTTCACTCTAGATCAATTTAATGCATCCTTGCTGAATACTTTAAAATCTAAACTTTTGAATGGTTGTGTGTGTGTGTGTGTGTGTATACTGTATATAATTCTATAATATAAAGTAATTATATAGTAATTCTGTTCTCTCTCTCTGTGTGTGTGTGTGTGTGTGTCTTTCTCTCTCTCTCTGTGTGTGTGTGTGTGTGTATGTCCGTATGCTTTTTATTATGTGTGTGTGTGTTTGAGAGAGAGAGACCACATTGCCTTATGCTGTTTAGGACACAACTGCCTTGTTGCTACACTGCCATTGAACAGATAAGGTGACCTGTCATGTCACAGCAGTTGGGCTTAATGTCTCACTCACTTGTGTGTGTGAGAGTGTGAGTGTGTGTGAGAGTGTGAGTGTGTGAGTGTGAGTGTGTGTGAGAGAGAGATTTCTCTATGAATGGAGAATGTGATCTGTGATATGTAACACCAAAGGGGCCTTTCTCTCTACTCTAAATATAAATGTGATAAGATCCTTTTCACAGGAACCTGAGAACACAACAAAGCTGCAGTGTGTGTATGTGTGTCTGTGTGTGCCCTTGTACAGTAGTCTTTTCTATAAATGTATGTGTTTGTGAGAACATGTACACTCTTCAGTTCCCAGCACAAAGACCTACAGAAAATAACATTTATCTTGGATCATGAAATACTTTTACTTCTGATATCTGTCAGGGAATGACATAGAAAAATGTACAGCACATCCAAAATAGAGGAAGTCTGGAGTCTAAATGAGGCCTTATTAATGGGTAAAACACTAGTTTTCTCTAGAGTGCCTCATCAGGATTTCTAAGGAAGAGGGCTCGAAATTACAGAGTAACATCTGTCTATCACCAGCAGCTGTCCAGTAGTCTCTGTCCACTCATCCCATCCTGTCAATCAAATATCTCTTTAAATCTTTAAATCTCATCACCACCTGAACTCATCCAACACACTGACTGCATCTCACATCCTTTGGGAGACACTACTAGTTTTACATACTATATAGCAAGGGTTCCCAACCTTTTCTTGTCAGTTGAACCCCTGGGAGTGTTTGTTTTATATGTTTATTTATTTATAATTAATACCCTAGATATTTTAAGTAATGGTTTAAAATTTTGTTAATTTTAATAAATAACAATTAGACAGATTTTTGTATGTAAAACTAATGTTTGATATTTTTATGGTTTTAATTTTACACATTTAAAAAATGAGGCATTTTTGATTGCCATTTCACACCATTAAATGCATCAAAAAACTGATAAAACATCTACTATAATGCAATTAAATATTTGCAATTAATGTTGCTTTCAAAATATATTTTAGTGTTAACAGTTTTTAATATGGTTCATTTCAGTAATTTTTTTTTAATTAATTTGGTATCAATAATGAACAATTCTCATATATATTTACATATATATTCATTTTATACATTTAATTTTATATATATATATATATATATATATATATATATATATATATATATATATATATATATATATAATTTTTAATTCTACTAATGAATGAATTTATTTGTCTGTTTTTGCTTTTGTAAAGTAATAGCATTATAGTCAGTAAAACTGTATGTCTTACTGTAATGCAGGATGAATTCTGTGTTCATGGTTTTGTTTGTCCAGGGATTAAAATTTGGTGACTGTTAGCGGTCCCCATGCACACGTCGCTGGCAGCTGTAGTAGCGTGAGGTTTGACTGGCACGTTCTTCAGGCTTATTAGCATCTCTGTGTTGGAGTTTTAGGATGTTTACTGCAACACGAAGCTAATTGCTCACACACACACAAACCCACGCACCCAATCATTCACAAACATTTAGGAGGTCATTTATATGGTAATTTAATTGTTAAATAAATAAGATATGCAAACAGTCCTGTTAGTCCCAAATAAAGATTTATAAACTTGCACCTTGGAGAGAGACACATTGACACATCCTGTTCAAGAGTTAATACTAAATCACACCAGCCGTGAGTGACTAATGGAGAGAGAGCGGAAAAGAGAGAGCAGTCTTTAATATTAAACTGGGAAATTTAGTTGGTAATAAATTACCAGTAGCAGTTTTCTTAGGCCACTGTTTATACACTTAGACACACACACACACAAATACTTTGACTTTCAGCACTCCCTTGATCCATAATCGGTCTTAATTCTTCCATTACATTTCTGTTTTTCTTTCCCTCATGTTTTCCCGGGAAAGGTGAAAGCAAACAGGAATTCCTGAATGAAAAGATAAACACACACACACAAACATTAGCAGGCTAAACATGTTTAGGTTGAGCTGAGGAGAGGAGATGAGCTCTAGTTACTCAGGAATCTTGATGGCTGATCTCAACTCTGCTATAAACCATTTCCCAAAACCTCAAGCTGCCTCACTCCCCTGCCTACACAGGCAGCTGCCTTCTGAGGGAACATCCTAACCACCTTGGAATGCTCTACATAGACAGAAACTTAAACACAGGAGACTCAACTTGCAGTTTCAATATATTAGCATATTGCTAAGCTAACAATTCAATAACAAAGCCTATAGAATACTCAAGACGTGTCACTCATATAGTTTAAAATGGGGAAAAATGCAACACTCAATATGGCCGCTCAATTTCAGGAAGCCCCGCCTTCTGAATGAAAGAGCCAATCGCTAATCACTGCAGCTGCCGTTAGAAGTCCCGGTTGCTTATAGAAACAGTCAGTGCACTGAGACGTGTGCTCAGGACTGCGCATGCACACTGGCTGATCTAGCCTGAAAAATAAGCTTTTTATAACGCTATTAAAACAAAAATAATATAATACATGACACAGATTTCTTTGGTGACTTCAAATATGAAATTTAATCGTAAGCTTAGTGAACAGTTTTGGAGGTTTTGATGTTTCCCCATTCTAAGAGATAGGAGTTGTAAACATGGCCGCCAAGTGACATGACTTAAAAGAACTTTGTCAATAATCAATATAAGCATAAAAATACAGACAGATAGTAAATAACATATCCAATTTGTATGGGGGTCAAAGACGAAAAAGTGTTTAAGCATAAAAAAAAGTGTAATACTGCTTTAAACTGTTGTAGTTTTCCCCCCAAAAAATGCAAAAAGTTTTCTGTTTTATTTAATAGCAATTTTGTTTTTGTTTTTCAGAGCAAAAAATAAATATCTTACATTTTCCCCTGATTTACAGAAGACACACAAAAAAATCACACAGTGTAACAATCTTGTCAGGCACATATACAAAAAAAAAAACAATTTATGACATTAAAAGACTAATTACGTTCACCCCAAATACTAATTAGTTGTAATTTTACATTTTTAAAAATTCGCCACTATCTTAGGTTTTGCCCATTTGTCAGTAAAAATATCATACTAATTTAAAATTTGCATAAAAATTTAGTATGCTCCATTATTCTTTTAGATATTTTAATATGTATACGTCAGAATAAGCATGTTGTTTGAATTTTTGCATAAATATTGTGTTGCACTGAATGACAGTGTAACATTATTTCAACCAAATTTTGACATTTTATTCTCCAAAAACTTATTTAAACCTTAAAAGTAGACATTTTACTTACATTTAATCTGCTTTCTATGGACACAAAATCACTTTTGTACATTTCTTTTGATGCGGACATCTTAACGTCTTTGACCCATGGGCTATTTTCAGCAACACTTTTCAGCGTTGAAAGAAATTGTGCGCTTATTAATATTTCATGTAGCTTTGTCCACCATCTTGAAATTATTATGTTTTTCACTGAGCTCACTCTTGGGAAAAAGTACATATACTTTTAAACAGAGTACTTGGGTATTAATATATGGAATTAATTTACCAATATACGTAAGTGCAAACTGAAAGTAATGTTTTGAAACATTTAAATGCATGTTATTTACAATTAAATTAAAATGTATTATATTTCAAATTTATATTAAATTTCACAAATCTATTTTTAGAATTATGATTAAAGTGTACTGCCGAATGTACTGACCAGCATTTAAACTAAAATAAACCTTCATGTAATTCTATTGAAGCTTATCTATCATGTATTTAAATATATTTGTAATGACACATTTGCAATTAAGTAGATTTAAAAAATATTTACTTTTAAATGATTATTGAATATATTGATATTGATTATTGAATTATAATCCAATTATAATTACATATGTTTTAGTTTAACACATCAATTAAGTGTACTTTAAAGCGTTATAAAACTATTAAAACTATAATTTAAAATGTGCGTTAAAGTACAACTTTATATTTTGCGTTATTACTAAGTATAATTTTTTTTAAAAGTGTTCATAAGTGTAAGACAGTCATGAAAGTACACTTAAGTGGCCTTTTATTTCATTTAGATTATTTTATCTGCAAGTAGTTTTTAAAAAACATACTTTTAAGATTTTAAATACACCACAAGTGCACATTCGGTACAATTAAGTGCCATTCACATGGGCATTCTGGGATAAAGTGCACATATTATGCCTTAAAATACTACGTATGTAGGCAGCTCACTGAGTTTTGGAGCAGAGCAATAGTTTCAGCAAGATATTGATTAGAGTCGGCAGTATGGAGTGAATGCATCCTTTGTGTTAAACACAGGCTGTCGTAGCACTGACAGAGACTTCAACAGCTGCGTTCATGTATGTTAGTGTGTGTATGCGTGTGTGTGTGGCCGCCAGCGCCGTGCCTCGTTGCGTGCTGCGTCGTCCACATGGTTTTCGTTACAGATTGAAGGATGTTTATTTTCTCTATTAGTGATTCTGTCCCATTATCAAGATCTCAATCAGAAACCGCCTGCAACCACAATTCAATAAATACAAACGCACATATTTCTCTTTTTATCTTTCCATGTCTTTTAGTCTCATTCATGCACACATACATGTTTGTCTACTTATCTAAACGTACAGATACCTGTTGTTTTTTAAAAAAAGCAAACTAGCTTGCATTAAGTTCTTGACAAACTTTTCTTTCCTTTCTCCTTACTTTATCATATTTCTCTTTCTCTCTTCCCGTATAAAGTTCTTGTTGGCCAACAGTTCATGCTTTTGAGTCCTTTAAGGGCTTAGTGTGTCTCGGGTGACGGGATGATGTGTAACAGGTGTGTGTGTGTGTGTGTGATTGTGGCGCTAACAGCCCCAATGACACCACTTAAAACATCCCCTTCAACTTCCTTTGGCATTACGCTCTTGCTCTGATATGTGCGTGTGATCTGTGTGTGTGCGTGAGAAGTGTGTGGATTGTACAGTTAGGGAAATAAATGTGTGCTGGCATGTTTCTCAGGAAAGGATTGAAGTGGTTTTATATAGCAATAGACATGGTATAGAAATTAAACCGTAAAACTGACAAATATGAATGTATTGTTATATATGTATTTATGGGTTTTTAGTATGTGTGGTTATAAATTTTCTCCCTTTCTTGCCCCCCAGGCAACCAGGGCCACACTAACAGCTCATTGCTCCTCGCTGGGTGACAGTCTGAGGAAGGAGAATGAGTTAGCGCTCATCATAGATGGACAGACACTCAAATACGCCCTCTCTTTCGAAGTGCGTCAGGCCTTCCTCGACCTCGCACTGTCCTGCAAGGCCGTCATCTGCTGCAGGTACTGTATACAGACACAAACACCCATAAAAATCCTCACAGATGACGCATGTAAAATTACAAGAACTTCATATGCATTAGTCTCAGCTTTCCCACCATATAATTGCATTGTTGTTTAGGAGACACATTTATTTATTTATTTTGGGTATTAATTCAGGCATTAGCACTGAACAGCTCTGTGTGTGTGTGTGTGTGTGTGTGTGTGTGTGTGTGTGTGTGTGTGTGTGTGTGTGTGTGTGTGTGTGTGTGTGTGTAAACCCGAAAAAAAAAACTACCTTTATTTCTCAAATTGAGAGATTTTACTCTGCATGGATGTGCATGTGTGTGCTGAAAGGTTGTGTCTTGCCCTGAGTGACTAAATAACTGCTGAAAATAAGCACTTGGCTTCCGGAACAGAGAGGCTATGCGGAGGTAATGTAATATACTGAGCTCTGTGCAAATGTCAAACTAATGACTCACTTACTGTCATTATACACTCACACACACTCTCACACACAGGTAGACAATGCAGTCTTTCACATCACATTGTTGAGTACTGTAAATGTTTATCTGAACATAATCTGAATATAAATAAGCTTGCTGTAAGCCACAGACAGTTCTGATTCGATAATAAAGTGTGTTTCCATCTGTGAGAGGGAGTTGCTGACTTGCTGTTGCATGAAGTCCATATCCGGACTGTGGTCTCCAAGGCCCTACAAACCGACTTAACCAACCCCTGCAGCACCCCCCACACTGTCCCGAACCGCACAAATCCTCAGACAACCAGCAGAGAGGAGCACAAGTGTGTGTGTGTGTGTTGAAGGCTTTAACCTTCTTATTGTGTGTGTGTGTGTGTGTGTGTGTGAGTGCTCCATGCATGGTTTCCTGAGTTCACACTCTGTTTGTTTAAAGAGCTGCTTTAACCTTCTTATTTTCTGCTCAGTTCCACCATGAAGAACATTAGCCAGCCTTTCATCTGTCTGCTGCCTCAGATCTCCCCCCGGCTCACTGTGATTGTGTGAGGTATAGAGTTATAGTGGAAAAAGGGTGGAATCGATCAACAAAATGACAAGAGAAAGTGCTTTGGGGGGGGATTTGTCTTTTCAATTTTCAATTTTTATGAGTATACCATGCCCACGCTATTAGGGAGATCATACGTCTCTAGTAGCTCACACATTTTTTCTGGCCAATTTTGAAAACTTTGTTTTTGCAGCACTTCTAATGTTACGGGTGTCCTTTTGGTTAAGTATTTATGTTGTAGCATTTCTCATTTGTTGGGTAACAGCTGCTAAATGAATAAATGTGAATGTATGTCAATGCTCATTCATTTTCATTGAAAATCCAAATCACATCCAACACCTTCTATTGGGAGATTATGTTGTGCTTCTCTGTTTCTAAGAAGTTTCATGATTAGATGTCTTCTGGATAAAAAAGTGCTGTGGTGATATCATGAATTGTTTTAATACCCTGGTGTTAAGTTAAGCTATTTATTAAAAAAAAAAAAGAAAAAAAAAAATGATACTATTATTTTGTTTTTCCAGAATATTGTAGATACCAGTGGAGTTGCCAAATTATGACTATGATAATTAGGAACAATCCACCAACAATACTTATGAAATATGAAAAAAAAAAATGAAAAAAATTAATAAAATTTGAACGTGTACAAAAACTGGGCTAAAAGGCTAATTAGCAGTAAAGTGGTACACTATTCTACTGTAAGCTAGTAAACTTTAATAAAATGAAGTGTTTACTTTCACAATTTATATCTTAAATACTAATATTTGTGACAGAACTTAAAGGAATAGTTCCTCTAAAAATGTCAATTCTGCCATCACTTACTTACTGTAATGTTGTTCCAAACTCTGGATTTTTGTTCATTGAAGGTATTTTTAATATACTCTCATTATGTTTGTCCATCCATTGATTCAAATCCATGCATCACTATACTTTTTTGTAGGATTTCTAATCAGGCACTGAATAGAGTACCCATAAAAAGTTCTTTCAGCCAATGGAATCACTTTGCCATCCGAATTGTTCATGACACCAAACCTCTTGGTCACTTTACACTTCTCTGTTGCTGTCTAATGATGTTGTCACTTTAATGGACAGATTCAGACATTACTGACACGCATATAAAGCATATTTGAGAAAATTGTATAGTACTTGTTTCCTGGGATGTAACTTCTGTCATGTTTTTCTTTCAGGGTGTCTCCGCTGCAGAAGTCCGAGATTGTTGATATGGTGAAGAAGCATGTGAAGGCCATCACGCTGGCTATCGGAGACGGAGCCAACGATGTGGGCATGATACAGACGGCACACGTGGGTGTGGGCATCAGTGGGAATGAGGGCATGCAAGCCACCAACTCGTCTGACTACTCTATAGCTCAGGTCTGACACACAAGCACACTCATGTAATTCATTATTCTGTGACTCGGTCACACACACATATCTCATCTTTAAAAATGTAATTACACTACCACAACACAAAACATACAGCAGTGTTTTGCCCACAGCGCTGTTGTATCCGGCTAGCTGCTCCTGCAGTAATGGATCACATGTGTTCCTGCGGGGAAACTAATTCTTCTCTCAACCTCGCTCTCTTTAGTTCTCATACCTGGAGAAGTTGTTATTGGTTCACGGGGCTTGGAGTTACAACCGGGTCACCAAATGTATCCTGTACTGCTTCTACAAGAATGTGGTTCTGTACATCATAGAGGTATGTACATTAATTGCAATGTGTAAGACTTTTAAAGGGGTAGATCACTTAAAAATGACAATTCTGTCATCATCTGTCTTCATGTTCCCAACCTTTATGCTTTTCTTTCTTCTTTAAAACACAAAAGGAGATTTTAGACAGAAATTTCACAATTCCCTTTCCATACAGTGGGATTCATGCTTTGTCTGAATAGCAGAACAAACTGACTAAATAGAGCCAAGTCTGACATTAATGATTCAGAAATCCTCTGGTATGTGTTTTGTTGTGAGATTTTATAGCAATAGAGGATGGCAGTATTTGTTTCTCACACATTCAAAGAAAACCTGGAATATCAGGGAATTTTAAAATTGCTATTTCCAGGCATGGAGTATGTAATATATATGTATATGTGTGTGTGTGTGTGTGTATATATATATATATATATATATATATATATATATATATATATATATATATATATATATATATATATATATATATATATATATATATATATATATATATATATATATATATATATAACATATTTGAAAATAAATATTGCATGCGTATATTTTCTTTTTATTTACATTTTTAAATAGAATACAATGTTAAAAATACACGCAGTGCATTTCAAGTAAGTCATACATGTTTGGGATGACATGAGCGCAAATACATTTTTCATTTATTTTTGGGCAAACTTTTTCTTTAAACAGCATAGTTTTTCCTTAATAATTAGTACTAACAACACATCATTACATAACACCACTTAAAAAAAATAATCAAAAAATCACCCATCAACAAAAAAAAAACACACAAACATGCTTACACACCATTTTTTTCCCCTCTCTTTTTTCTTGCCTTTTTTCACACCGACACCCTTGCGTACATTAAGTAGACTGCTTGCAGCTGTTTATGGAAGTGTATGACAGTGATAAATGAGAAGCCCCCTCTAGTCTCTGCTTTCCATCACACATACACACACACTCTCGCAGGCACAGACAAAGAGCCGCTGACCCCTATCTATAGTGGCTGGGTCCTTCCAGTTCAAAACTGAATACCAGATACACTGTCATCCGAGAGCTCTGTAAGAGTGTGTGTGTGTGCGCGCTAGGTAGAGTGTGAGCTTTACTGACAGGGTCACCGTTCTGTGTGCTGGAGCATTTGTCAGCTGTGCCACCCCCTAAAATGGCAGCAGGTGCAGAAACGTGCCCCCCTCATTCCCCCGAGGACTCTGCCTATGTGTGTCGGTGTGTGTGTGTGTGTTACAGGAAGAGCTGGGTAAAGGTTAAATGTTTAGATGTCTTTATATTTGTGGAATGCGATTATCCATGCACATCTGTCCGTGTTTGGGGGAGAGGGGTGTTCTGGGGTCTTCCTGGGGATTAGCTTCCAGCAAAGAAGAGCTTTAAAGTTCGAAGTTCACAGACTGTTTTTGTCTTCATAGCAGAGACATTGTGGGGGATGGACAACAAGTGTACATGTGTATGAGTGTGTGTGTGGAGGCTTTTCTTTGTATGAATTGACCTCTGCCTTGAGTCTGATGTTGTGCGAAAGTATTTTGCTAATGGGTTTCACATCTCTCTTTGTAGTATTGTTTATCTTCACCTCTGTATTTTTAACACACTTCCATCTCTCTTTTCTTCAGCTTTGGTTTGCGTTTGTAAATGGTTTCTCTGGACAGATCCTGTTTGAGCGGTGGTGCATTGGCCTGTATAATGTGGTACGTGCATGTGTGTCTGTCTTCATCTTTATAATTTTTAACATTTTATAGTCAAACATTCCAAAAAAATAGTTAGCTGCCTACCTATAAAGCATTTTAAGGCATCATAAGTGCACTCCTGATAAGGGTTTGGCAGCATCCAATGTGTCATTTATAGAAAAGACAATCCCAGAATGCATTGAGGCAAATTATATGAGAAAGTTCATCCAAGTTCATCAATTTAATTTTAATGCTTTTGTTTCTTATAATGTTTACTTGATTAAAAATACAGTAAAAAGAGTATTATTGTGAAATATTATTACAGTTTAAAATAACTGTTTTCTGTTTTAATATATTTTAAAATGTCATTTGTTTTAATAAATAGAATAGGAATAGTAACATTATAAATGTCTTTTACAATAACTTCAAAAAAATAAAATAAAAAACATAAATAAAAAAATCAGTTTAAGGTTTCCTTGCAGAATAAAAGTATTAATTTCAAAAAAATAAAAAAACTTTTGAATATTAGTGGACATTCCTACATTCCTAACATCTCTAGTTATGTCGGTGAAAACATATTTTAAAAATCCACCAAAAACCACAATAAATTGTGGAATGTTGTGTATGGCATACTTAGCTTAGCACACTAATGGTAATCCATTGCAATCAGAGCATTCCAAATCATGTTCCATTTTGGTTGTGCTTTGGTTTAGATGCATTCTGTATATATAATACACTGCAACACTGCAATGTTCGTCTGTTTTTCAGATCTTTACTGCTCTTCCTCCTTTCACACTGGGGATAGTTGACCGGCCGTGCAGTCAGCAGAACATGCTACGATTCCCTCAGCTGTACCGCATCACGCAGAACGCAGAAGGTTTTAACACTAAGGTACCAAGATTTCAGTAGTCGATACAAATGCACAATTTCAATCACAAATTACTCATACTGACACAACAATACCTTGAGACTTATAAATCTGTCTGCAGTGTGTGTCAGACTGTTATTATGATCATCACGCTAGCCTACATCCTGTGTTATAATTGATTATCACAGTCTGATTTGGTTTGCAACATCAGTGTACTCTTTGACTTGAGACTTTCCCGTAGATAAACAGGAGTGCAAGAAACAGCTCTGCTTCCATCTAGATGATAATGAGATTCATGAAGCTGAAATAAGACAGTCATTCATTTATAGCTGAGGATCAGTGTTTGTGTGTGTGTTTGTGTGTGTGTGTGTGTGTTAGAGGTGATCTGGGGGACATTTCACTAGCTGTGCAGTTGCAGAGAAACTGTTTGTGTGGGCTGTGTGTATCTTGGCATTAGTTTGTCTTGACTGACTTTCCCCTTCTCCCGTTCCTGTTTTCTGTCCCTCCCTTCCTCTCTCTCTTTTCCAGGTCTTTTGGGGTCACTGTATAAATGCTCTCATTCACTCCATTATTCTCTTCTGGTTTCCACTCAAAGTTCTGGAGCACGGTAACTATCGCAAGCACTCACACACACACACATGTAGACCACTCCAGCTCGAGTGTGTAAAACTTTCAGTATATTTCATCGCCCTTTTTGTTTCTTCAGACACTCCCTTTGACAACGGCAACAGTGTCGACTACCTGTTCGTGGGGAACATCGTCTACACGGTGAGTTGTCAGCGTGGCATTTACTGCGCTGTAGCTCTCTGCCAGTGAGGTCACACATCATTTCCTTGTTAGTGCTGTTATTCCATTTGTTGGCCGCCAGTGTTTACACTGTAAACTTGTTAATGTCTCTTTTTGCTCGTGAAATTATCCCACAACTCGACAGGAACTCTGTGAGGAAACTGATTAGAACCAGCAAGACCGCTGACCATTGGCTTTTGTGGGCAGATTATGACTGAAATTCTGCATTTCAAGGCTACCATTTACGGTTCTAACAGTCATTTAACTTATTTATTGCTTTA